>NW_028324303.1:18860657-19192324 GCF_058129835.1 Hydra viridissima
TTTTACAGCTGTTAAAAAAGAGCTGGTTATTTCAGTGGAAAACTTGAAGAAGAAAAAGATTTTATTGGGTAAGAAGAAATCTTTATTTTTATTTAATATATATTTATTTGTATGTGTTCAATTGTTATATTTGTAATTTTGTCAAGTTAAAGTTTGTATTTAGGTGCTGTAAAACTAAATCACTTAAACTCGGGAGCATCAAGTGAAGAGTTTGAGCGTTGGCTGAAGAGTATTTTCAGCTTTCAGGAGATCGAAATAGTGGACGAAAGGCTTGAGAAGAACGAAAAAACTCGTTGGGTAAATAGCACTATTTCAAACTATCAATAATATCTGTACTATTTAAAATTATTTTTGTCAATTTGAACTGGAATAAATATCAAAAAATATTTACTTTTGTATTTGCTTTTTGTGCGATATCACATTAGAAATGGCTAATAATAGTGCGTTGGTGAATGTATATTGGTTAAAAGTAACGGGTCAGTGCTGGCATACGATCACGGACGAATGCTGGAAAATGATCCCGGGCCAGTGCTGGCTAGCGATGCTGGGCCATTGGCCGTTTTGACATTGGGCCGTGATCAGTTGCCGGCATCGCGCCGTTGTGGCAAGCGGAACTGGGCCAGCATTGGGCCTCTAACGGGAGGCTGTCTGGGCCGTTTGCGGCATGCCAGTCCTGGTTAGCCAATAACGGGCCGATATATTTACACAGATGGCACCCCAGAGCTGGCTAGCCACAACTGGACCACTGCTCTAAAACATAACTGAATAGCGATTACGGCAATTTTTTTGAAGCAACCCACTAATTGGGCTGTTCACTAAACTGAACAGCCCAATCAGCTAATAGGGTAGTCAAATCTGATGAGAATATTTCATCATCATTATTATAACTAAAATTTAAATATGACCAAGTTCAGTTTTAACAATAACATTGTTATCTGAAAATATATTAACAACAGTTCCAAAAACTGAATCATTATTATCTACAACTTTTTCACTTATAGCACGAAAATTGTCTTTTGTAGATATGTATGAAGGGGGTAACAGTTATCTTACCAAATGAGTTTTGTAGATTAAATATTTCACAACTGATATCTTCATTAAATATTTGTTGCAAGCTTTTTAAAATAACTCTAACTATATATGTAACAGGAACAATACATTATCCCGAAGTTAAGTTATATAAAGATTAAAAAAATACATAAAGATTTAATTTGGATGGTTCACTCTTATATTGAATTGCTAAAATGAGAAAAGTGACAATTGACTAAGTCCTTTCATGATTATAATGTAAATGACAATAGATTACAACCAAGGTCACTTAAAATGAGTTTAAAACTAACTTAAATTAAATAAGATTATTTTAATGACAAGTAATAAAAAAGGAACATATAATAATAAAAACAAAGATAAATTAATAACAGCAAAAATAACAACAAAAGTAAACATAATAACAATATATATATATATTTATTATCTTTTCTTTGTTGTTGTTATGCCATTATTTTGTTATCATCTTATATATATATATATATATATATATATATATATATATATATATATATATATATATATATATATATATATATAATATAAAAAAGGTGTTTATTAAAAAATTTCATTATCTTACTGTGATTAAAACTTTATCTTCTAACCTTTAAATAGCCTTTTCTTTAACCATTTCTGTTTTATTGTTAAATCAATATCTTGCATGAATAATATTCAAACTGTTTAATATAAAAACATAGCTAAACTTTATATAAAATTACTGTAACGATATGTGCTAACACAAGTGAAATTTACATTATTTACATCATACGACATCTAAACTTTTTACAGTAGTATTTACTACTGCAAGAGTTAGGATGTAGCAATTGCAATTCTAATTACAACATAACTATACGTTTTCACAAAAAAGCAACATTTTTTTTTAATAGCAAACGTACATTTGCTATTATCATTACAATACGTATTGTAATAATAACATAATAAAAAAACAACAGCAAAAGCAATCTTGTAAGCATTTGTCTTCGCGTCTATAAAATCATAATGGATGACGCAGAAAGTATTCAAAATAATGGCGGTTATGGCAAAAGGACATTCGACCAAAACTCTGTAGCCGCCACAATCGGGCCATTGTTGGCCCAATATCAAATGCCATCGCAATGGCGCACGACTACTCGCCAGAAGCATGCCAGACTCGGGCCAGTACTGGCCCGTTACTAATGTTGTCGTCACGGCGTGCGATGATTCGCCGGAATTCTGGCACAGTGTCGTAGGCTGTCTGGGAAGTTTTGGACTCTCAAGATGGCGACGGAATCAACGAACGCTAATGTGAAATTTATAAAACTGATTAAAATGAAGTTTTACATCTTGAGTTCAAATATTGATAAATATATAAGTTTCAAAAAAAAAACTGTTTTTTTTTTGTTTATCATAGCTTTTTTTTTTGCAAAGTATTTACATAAATTTCAAATATAAATATATATTTTTTGGTTAACAAAACATATTCTTACAATAATTTGTTGCATGTTACCTTTTTATTTTTTTCGTTTTTTAGAATAAATATAATAAAATAAGGTGCAAGTTCTCAGTAAGACTAAGTATAATTTTTATTTTTAGTTTGTTTAGATTTATTATTTGAACTAACTTGATAAGTTTACGGAAGATTATTTCTCTTACACCAAAAGGAATAACTCTGTTGTCGGCTCATGCGGTTTGTCTGATCTTAGGTCTTTAAGATCGTTATACTTTCTGCTCTTTAATCAAAAACTGAAAATGCGACTGTTGCTTGGTTCAAGACTTACCTCTAGCATCGGTTACCGCAAAACATACACGCACAGTAGCAAAAATCGTAACTATTATTAGTGCATAGACATTGTGAGGACAATCTGATGCTTCAGGAACCGGAAAATTTTACAAAACGTTGAATGATATTTTTGATAACTTAAATTTATAGTATTGTAAATAGTTTTTAGCAAATTCTGTCTTTAAAAATGTCAAGTTTTTTACTTGATAATATTGTAAGTTGTGCGCTAACTGCACAACAGAGTCGATTAGGTGGCTAAGAAGTCAGAGAAAAGAAATCTAATGCAATCTAAAGGAGTATAGCAAGCAATTTATTAAACCAAAATAGAAAATTCTTAGCTTGTATTATGAAAATTCAGGAATTTCTTTAGTTCTAGTAAAAAACTCCATTGCTGATAGGTCACTAAGATTAACCTAAAAATTAACCTATGTAGAACTTAATTTTTTTTCTTAGAAATGTGAAAATGCGATTACAAAGTTCAAGAAGTCTAGTAGTTCTTAATGCAATATTCTTAAACAAAATCACTTTCCCATAGTTAAAAACTTTACAGAACTCAGAATTAACAATAATTAAGCAAGCTATCCAATACAGTTATAAAACGACTTACAAATTAAGAATCCAAACTAGTTGCAACAAAAGAAATGGTCGAATCGAATTGTAAAATAAGTCAAACTTAACTAGATTTTATTTTAGACAAAAAGCAAGAATTAGAGCACGCAAATAAGAGTTAAAATTTTTTAAACACACTATGCAACTGAATTGAAAAAACAAGAGAGTAAACTTAAATTCTTCTATTAAAGATGACAAAATAAACTTTTACAAAAATATATTTCTAAAGGAGAGGATACGCGTAATTTTACATTTGGTGAGGCAATAAATGCGACTTTTACTTGTGGATGAAGTATTTATTGACTGGACGAGGAATGTCACCACCATCAACAGAACTGATAAAGATTAAATTGGATGGCGGGTTTCAGCGAGTACATAATGCCCAAAAGCTCTTTTCAGAGAAGACGTCTGTTGCCGTCTTTCCGAAGATTGTTAAAAGCATTATATCACTGACTTGCATGGCATCCAAGATGTCGGCTGGCTGCCGAGAATACACGGTCTATCTGGATGGAATAAAAATATTTTGAACGAAAATTCCAGCTCCTTCTCTCTGAAATTCATCGAGTCAGACGGTGTCATTGTAATATTAAGACGACTACATTCTATATACGTTATGTATTTCATCCTCACGTTCACTCGCTTTTACAATTTAAATATCATGTCTTAATTCATTGTGCACAATGAATTATGCACAACGAGCCATATATAGTCATTGAACTACATATTAATTGTGCACAATGAATTACACAATGACGCAACTACAGTCATCATTAAAATGATCGTTAAAAACTGAGATGGAATAATTGGATTCAAGCCACTTTCAGCTGTACTCAAATAATTTAAACGGTCAGTTAAAAAGAGACCGATTATCGGTAAACCTGTTTTCCGACAATCTGGTCTGCTAGCAGTAAAATTTATAAAGGAGAACCTGTTGTACCTTTTACCACGTTGTACCTTTAGTCACTTCGTCCTGTTGGCCTATTATTATCATTTTGAAAAAACATGAAGTACTATTTGAAATATTAGTCTATGAAGACTCTTCTTAACGTAAAAGATCATGCTTGGGATAGATCGTCTTTATCCATAAGAAATTATAATTTTTGGCTCTTAAAAAGTAAATGTTTGTGTTTATCTTATTTTAATAATAAAACTGTCATAAAAAGTTGTTTGATATTATTATTATTAAGCAACATCTTTTTTTTGTTATGGAAAAGTTTAGATAATAATTACTTAACCAAAATGGGGGTTGAGATGATAATTGTTAGAGAAACCCATCTCGTGTATCTTTGACCGACGTAGGACGTTCTACCTTTGGCTGGTCCATGTTGGGTTTTGATATTTCGCGAACTTAAAGAGGCCAGTTTTTCACGAAAATTATCATAAAATTAATGTTTAATTGCCTGATGATCAATTTTAATGATTAAGTTATTTGGCAGATCTAGCAATTTGATAATCAGGTTGATTATATAGCTTTACTTAATTTCTATAGATCCATAAGGAAGTAAGAGCAGAAAAATATATAATCATTTCTGTTAGAATGTTTTTTTTTTTAAAATGTGAAGGAGCAAGGTTGGTGTTTTTCTCAAGAAGATGCAATAAGTTATCTCTACGTAAAACCACAGCTAATGTTAATTGGAAGATCCTCTGCATTGAATAAAAAAACCATAAGAATTATATGAAAGTTAAAAAAATATTTCAAAATTTTATTTTGAACCATCAATTATTTAAGACTGTGATGCAACAGGATTTTCCACAGTTCACATACCACCAAAAATCATAGCTTTCAAAAGGCAAAAAACAAGTAGGAAGTATTACTAGAGCAGAATGAGGCAACAGTGCAATAATACTTACAGCCATTAATGCTACTGGAAATAACATCCCACCATTACATGTATTTCCATATGCTAAATTTAAGGAATACATGCTGAATGGTGCTCCTCCTAATGTATGACCTTTGGTTGAAAAATCAGTTTTTTTATTAATGGATAATCATGAAATTCATGTGAACATATCTATTATTGAGCTAAAAGTTCTGGCGTAATTTTAATTACATTTCATCCTCACGCAACCCACAAAAAGCAAACCCTATTAAAAATTTTTTTATAGGAATGCCATGAATAATTGGATGATATCACAAGGAAATGCTGTTAAAAAAGATTCATGACTTAAGAGACTGCATGATATATCTTACTTTGTTGGTCACGTTTCTTATGCTTTTGTACCAAATAATATGATTGACATTCTAAAATGTATTGGGTTTTTTCCCTTTATTGAAAATATTTTTACTGAAATTTATTTCTTAGCTGCAAATGTTGCTGATAACCCGATAGTGGATAGTGGAAGTTTGCGTTTTTAATGATATTATAAAAGTTTAAACCACTCCTGGCAATTTGCCATTAACATCAATTGTTTCACCTAAAATAATACAACCTACCCAAAAGCCAAATTAGGAAAGACAACTATTACAAAAAGAGGCGAGGGAAAATCACGCACTTTAACCTGAAATGAAAGTTAATATACATATAAATTCTTACAATGAAAATGTTAAAAAAACCAAGACGAAAAAAACCAAGACGAAAACAGATCATTTTTAAGCTACAATCTTACACAAGTTTAAATGGTGAAAGATATGATGAAATTGATTTTGGAGTAAATATACTTGATAATGAACTAGAAAAAGCAAACAAGTAAAGTGAAATAATTTCGCGAAATTTGGAAGAAATACTCTTGACATTATATATCAGAAGTTATTGAAGTTGTTGGTTTAGTTTATAAAATTAGATATCTGAAGAAGTCAGGGGACAATAAATTTACACGAGATGAAAAAAATTTGGAACTGAATGATCTGATTTTGAATTGAAGATATTAAAATAAAAGTTTTACTTCCATTTTTTGGTCATAGATCATCTAGTCATTATCTTATGTTTGATTTTGATTTGACGTCTTTTACTGTAAAGTAATATTTAATATACTATATTCTTTTAATTTCGTATTTTTCATCTGCACTCTAATATTTCACTTAAGGATTATGATTATATTTAAATGACTATGACAGCTAAAGATTGGGTTGAGGTTGGGTTTTAAAAGGTTCCTGCTACAAACCAATTTAAGGGAGATTCGTGCACCTTTAGCCAGATTTTTAGTATGATCACATAATACCATTACTTTCTATTGATAACAATATAATTGCTTAAAATATAAAATTCTGTCAAGCAAAAGGATTTTAAAATCAGTGACCCTAGGTACAATTAATCCATTTTTAATTGTACGTAGACCACCAACTACTACTCCTAATTAAAGAATTATATTTTTGCTCTTAAATCTAAATGATAATAACAACTATTAGAAAAAATATTTTGTACAATTCAATCACATTCGAGTTTCCAACCTCAACCCTAACCATCTCATGCAAAGAGCATCCAACTAAAAAAAATGTGACTGAATCAAATAAAATGATAAATGACGTCATTTTCCTTTTTTTTTTTATTTCAAAAAATAATTAAATAAAGCAAGGTTGTAAAGATTATGACCATAGATATACTTTAAGACACCGTCCTAGGTACAAGGACAATGAATGGCCCTTTGTACAAGACTAATTAACCTCATAAAAAAAAGATCTATTAAAAAATCCAAGCTGAATGGAGACTTCAGTAATGTCGCATTTAGTAGTCATTGTTAAAAAAAATATTTTACTTAGTATTGTAAAACTATAAAAGAAACAAAAGTTTATTTCAAACCATCAAAATTCTTTTTTGGTTATAACTTGCCGCGGCAACGTCCTCTGAGAATTCGAATGGAATTTAAAAAAAAAAGAAAAGGGAAATGTATATCACCAATCAGCGGACTGAGTCGCATAACTTAAAACTTGATATTTTAAAAATAAAGTGGGGTTATTACTTAGACACAAAATGACCCTTAGCACACAAATTTTCAAAAGATTGCAAGAATTGATTTTTGGATTTATCTTAGACAACTTTAATTGGTTAGAAAATGGTTTTATTAGCTTTTATTGACATGAAGTTAGCCAGAAGTTTCTTTAAAATATATAGCAAAGATATAATATATTTAATAAGTTCTAACAGTCCATGATTTTTTAGTAATAACATAATGGTCAAAGGAACAACATACCTCGGCCAAAGGTACAATGTCCATGTTGTACTATTGACCATTTAACTAATTTTTTTAAAACGTTAAAAAATGATATTTCTTGGTCGAATGAAAAAAAAAATCAAAAGTATAATTTTTGCGCAAAGTATGAGAGAATAACAAAAACTTTGAATGATTCAAATTGATTCAATGGTAGACAAAAAAACACCATGAAGCAAAAAGTGATCAGAGGTACAACAGGCTTCCCTATATTCACATCTGCAGATCAGAAAAACCGACAACTAAATAACAAGAATTTTACTTTTATTAAAGATGAAGCAACTTGTCACACTTCAAGAGTAAAACTTCAAAATGGAAAGTTTCATCATGACCTGAAAAATAAGCCCAGACCTCTCAGCGAAAATGTGTGGAAAGTAGTAAAAAAGGCACTAAATATAAGTAGACCACAAATCACACTTGATACCAGAGAACAATCTTAAAGAAGTTTGGGATAGACTTAGATCAAACAAAAAATCTTAGATCGCTAATCAATAGTGTGACCAAAAGAATAAATGTATTGATGCAAATGACATTTAACAGGCTGTTAAATGTAATTTTGTGAGAGTTTTAACAAACCTTCAGGGAAAATAAATTGCTTTTAGTTGGCTTTTATAGTTTTTAAGTTGTTTACCAAGAGATAATACATTTATTGCCTAAAATTTATAAATTTTAGACAATGGTGTAAAGTAGTCTGAAAAAATCAAAAAACATAAAAACCACTAGAAAATGGAAAACACCAGAGTATCTGTAGATACTACATGTAAATATTCAAGTAACAGACATTTAATAAAACCAGTTATCTTCTGAATGAGCGTAAAATACAGAGTTTTCATATATTCATATTGTCATATTCAACATTAAAACAAGTCATCAACCTCATCAACTACCTGAAAACTGCCATCTGCATTTGGAAGCAACTCATCGTCATCTTTGGTAAAATCAATATCATCTTTCGCTCCACGTCGCCCTCTCGTCCGTGGTGAACCTCGACCACGTGCACGACCTCTCCTAGTAGCTGCACCTCCTCTTGGAGTAGAAGTATTCTGAATGACAAAATTCTTATGTAAACTTCTAAGAGAATTTAGAAATATTTAAATTGTGGTTAACAGTTCCATCGATATGTTCAGTAATCGTCTACCCAGACAGGTTCTTTATGCTTCGAAGCCTATAAGCGGAAAAAGGAAATCCGGAAAAATCAAAAACATTTTTGATAAAAGCTTGGACATAACGTAAGAAAATTTTTTAAATTCAATCGGATTTCCTTGTTTCACTTTTGCTCAAATAAAAATCTGACCTTCAAAATGGATTTCAAAGGACTTTCTTCTTCTATCCTGACATCTTCTTTAGCAACGTTTACAGAATCATCATCACTTTTGTCAGGCTGAACCTTCTGGGCTGAATCTTCCGGTTGAGCGACACTTTCGTTGTCTTCTTTTTTGACATCTTCAACGTGTATTTCTGCAACATCTACGGCTCCAGAGGACTCTGGTTTTTCTGAAATAATTTCGTTTCCACCAGACACATCATTTATACTCTCTGCTTTTTCATTATCTTCACTTTTAACAGTTGTTTCTTGCTTCTCATTTTTATTATTCATAAGTTTTGGAATTTGAACCTAGTAAATGATGGGAAATCAAACGCTCATAACTATTTTTTATTTAGAAACCTACATTAGTCTGTATTTTAAAAATTTTTCAGCACAAACGCAGTCTCTTAAGTCATGAATCTTTATGGGTACCTATATTAAAAGAAAAAAAAATTACGAACTATTTTTATTACGGCTTAACTTACACAGCTGGATTCCGTTGCAAACAAGAAAGGACTCGATGATACACCAGGAGTTTGAGAGAGTAGAACATTTTTACTTTCTTCTTCAGCTAAAATTGCAGCAAGATCTGCATTCTGTTCCTTTTGTTGTTTCTCATAGTGTGGATTTTTTCGCAGATGGACCTAAAAATATTGGCTACATTTTTAAACGTTTAAGAGTTGTATCTAAAGAATTAGATAATTGGATGAAAATGATCAGGTAAGAATTTATTGGAGAGTTGGACCAAAAGGTTAACATCTGTCTATTAAAAAAGTAACAAATATATTTCTTTATTAAGCAAATCTTGACTTTTTGATCTAAATCTCTTAATAAGGAAATAGCGGGTGTTGCAGCAAAACATGCACAGATAAAAAAATGCAAACGTGTTAGGTATAAAAGAAATATAAAAAACTATGAGTAAACAATATATTACATAATCAAAAAAACTTAATAATTTATGAATAACGTGATAACATTAAGACGATGTTTTATGCAAGCATTAAAGTTAGAACAGATTTTGCTGCAACACACATTTTTTATTACCTTAATTAAAAGGAAAAATATAATTTAAACTCTAAAAACAGTTGCTATCACAACATAAGACATAAACAATTAATGAGATACCAAAAACCAGAATACATTAGTTTTTTGGTATTGCTTATTCTGAATATAAATTTCAAAATGAAATAATACATAAAATTTTTAACATAAAAATGAAAAAAAAACAACTAAAAGTGTTCTATTTGAAATTTTAAAAAAATTGCTTTTTTTATTTTTTCAGTTCATCTAATTACAAGCTTTTTCCAAATAAACAAAAAAATATAAAAATTTACACTTTTACAACTACTTTTGAGTCAATTACTTGGTTTACACTTTACAACTACTTTTGAGTTAATTACTATTAAAAATATTAATGTTTTCTCAAATCTTCTACCTGATAGTTGTTCCTATGTAGCTTGTCATTTATATGTGGAACAACTTTAGCAGCATCTTTGATGTAAGCATCACACAGACGACAATGAAAACCAGAAACAGCTTTGACAAATTCACACCCTGAAAAAAAAAAAGTTCTTTCATCTTTGAAAATTTCAGTGAAATTATGACTTTTATAATAAAAATGTTTCTTTAACTAAACTTCTTTACCAAAAAATCTATCCCCAACAAAGTCTTTGATTTCCATTCTAGACTCGACTAATGATGTAATAGTTACAACATTCTCTTTCTTTACAGCAGACTTTCTAGTCTCCATACTTACAGTAAAGAAGTTGGCAGGGTTACTATTATAGTTCAACCTTTCCTGTTCCTCTCTCTCAAGATTAGCTTTCATAATTAATTTAGCTTGTAGCAACAAAATACTTCGAGCTTTTTCAGATTTCTCATACCAGTCATCTGGTGCAAGATCAATATCAAGTAAATCTCTGGTTTCTTGATAAGTCTTTGCAGTACGAGCTTCTATTACTTTCATAACATGTGCTTTTCCCATAACATGACTTGAAAATGTCTAAAACAGAAAAATATTAACTTTATTAACAATTATAGAATTTAAAAAATCATTTTTGAAAAGTTTAACTTCTGCTCTGGTTAATTTACTTCAAAATATTGAGATATCAGTAGCTAAAAGAAAAAAAAAAGAACAACCTAGCTAGGCCTAGATTTACACTAAAGTTTCTTCTCATCAGATGTTTTCAGGATACAAAAAAAAAAAAAAAAAAAAAATTTAATCTGGATAATTATTAACCCAAACTTCTTGGTGAAAAATCATTTTTTTTTGTTTACTTTTTCCTTTATAATTTTAATATTTCTAAAAAAAATTTATTCTTTTTAATATTTAATATTTTTCTAATTTTTTAATAATACCTGCTTATTACTCAGTAGAGACCCACATGTTTTGCAAGAGTAGCCTTTACCAGTGAATGAGAAAACAGTGAGCTTTGCCACATCTTCATCAGCCACATTTCTCTCTATATTATCTTTACGCTGCCGCAGTTCTTCAATGGCATCCATTAGAGAATCAGGTATAACTACCTCACTATCTGGAATATCTATCTCTTCTCTAGCAAGTTGATTATCTTAACATAAACAAATTATAAGAATTTTGAGCACCTAAAATATTTTAACAAACCATATTTTAAAGCTTGAAAAAGTAAATTACCTTTCTTTACGGGAGAAAATTGCTTTTTTGATTTCTTGCTGAATGATGAAGCACCAGTACCATCACTTCTTCTTTTATCACCAGGACGGTTGTTGTGAGAACCTCTTGGACCTCTATTATTATATTGGCCTCTATTTTGATTGTTCTAAATAATTAAAGTTTAAAAATTTTTCATTTTATATGAGCTCAAACCTTGTAAACTTTGTAATGCAAATTTAAAGAAAATAACTCATTCATTTGAAAATACATCACTAGTGGTTAGTTTATTTAGTTTCTGAATTTTTTTAAGTGAGTTAATATTGCTTCTTTTTTAATTAGTAATATTTTTGAGACATGAAGAAAAGTACTTTGAATTTTAAGGACAGTTATTTGTGCTTCAATCCCTAAAACGCGTTTTTATCTCTAAAAATCCAAAATACTGCTTCTGGATTGGAAAATTGAACTCATTAAATAGGATATATAAGCTTCACTGCTATTAAAAACTAAATATTCAAAAACCTTCATTAGCTGATCTTACACTACAAGAACTTCAAAAAAAATTGTTTTGACAAAAATACTTAAAAATATTTTAAGATTATTTATTTCTTAAACACTAAATAAAATAGTATAGTAAGCTTTACAGTTTGAAAGTTGAATTTATGAATAGCATGATTAAAATATTAAAAATGATGATTTAAATATTCATAGCTAAATATTTTTTTTTTTTTTAACAAGAAGGATATAATTACATTTAAATCACCTTTTGGGAGACTTGGATGAACAAGTGTATCTGTATATATTTTGCCTTTTGAAAACAAAATGTTACAGATATATTAATGAAAGAAATTGCATGACCAACAAGCCCAGATTTCTCAAAAGACATGGTGTTTTTTCGCCTATTCATGCTTTGACTCATTAAGATCCTTCTAAAGGATAGTTGTTATATATGGCCTTTTACCAGTTATTACTGCACATTTTACAAATACTGTTAACCCTCTGGTGTGTAATTCCCAAAACCCTATCATTTTCATTTCCACATTTTTTCTCAACACCATTATAATTTGATGAACAAATATTATTGTAAAACTTACCAAATCAACTTATAACTGGTGGCCTTTTCATTTTTTGTGCCAACAAACATTTTTAACAAACTAAGTTATTTATGATACACAAATAATTTGCTTTTTCTTAGATTTTGTAATTAAATCACAAAAGTTTCCAAATCATAACATGCTTTTGTGAATTCAAGAAGTTGTAAGAATATATTTTTGCTGAGAACATTAGTAAGAATATTCTTAAAGAACCAATAGCTGTATTTTTAACCTAAAATATAAATTTTTTTAACCTTTCTAAATCATATTTAACTGTTGTTTAAATAGCCTAGATAAAATACAATGGCTTTAAAAAATGTAATTTTTTTTTTATGGCTATTTAATTCTTTTAATTAATAAAAAAATATTATAAACAATAAGTAGTTAAAAAATATTTTTTAATGTTTTTTAACTACTGTTTATAATATTTTTTGGTACCAAAATGATATTTTCTTTTTTTAAATTTTATTTATACAATGTATTCCATTTTTTTTTGAACAATTAAGCATGTCTAAGTGAATAAGTATAAAAATATTATTTGGACAATATATCTGAAAGCAAAACGTTTGTAGGGAAAATATAAAAGTGATGTTTAGAAAATAAATATGAAGGCGAAATGTTTGTGGTAGACCATTTTAAGAAAATCCACAAAAGTACTAATATAGGATAATTGGAGATAAGAAACAGATCTGGCTAAAAAGAGCTCCAGAAATTGGATAACAAAAGTAATGACCACAAAGGGAATACAGCTTTTATGAATCATGTTTGAAAATAAAGATGGATCTTACAACACCAAGCAGCTTAAAAATTCAAGTGCACCTTATCATATACAGTGGCATGTAAAAGTTCCTGGTCAGTGACATTACTCTAATTTAATAACCCTTTGAGATGTGGGCAGGATGGGACAGGATTCTAAATCTGATCTTTTTTTCCTATTTAATAACTTTTAAAATTATTACCCAAATAAATAGATGAATTTAAGCATTTCACATTTTAACATTATTATTTTTTAATACAAGCTGGATATATATATGTATATATGTATATACACACACAACATAGTTAAAAATTAAGCACAATGGTAAAAAAAAAATATTGAAAATCATCCCATTACCTTTATTTTTTTTTGCTCATATTATTTTTGGTAATAGTTACCTAAAATAATACTAAAGTACAAATATGTGAATCTCAACTACTTATGTACTTAGCTTGCTACAATTATAAGCTATATATTATAAGTTATATAAATAACTTATAATTGTATCAATATTATCAAATTGATATAAAACCAATACTGGAACATCAAAAACTGACAGTTGCCCAATACTATTTTGAATTAAATTTTGGGTATTTAAGATGTTGATGATTAAAACAGTAATTTTACATTATATTTGCCAATTGTTATATTAGGACTCATAGTGAAATTGGAAAAATATTTGGTTTAAAACAAACTGTTAAGTTTTAAAGCATTCTTGTTCTACTGGATCTGTTCATAGAGCAAACAAGTCTAGCTGACCAAAAATAACAACAAAAAGAGAGGACAAGTAGCTTGTTTACTTTTTAAAAAAGGTGATCCAAGATTAAAAACTAAATACCATGTAAACTGTAGTATTTAACTACAAAATATTGTTTGAATGTATCAAATCTATTAGGAGACATTTGGCTAAGAAACAACTGATAATAGTTAAGAATAAAGAAGCAAGGTTTGCCAGAAAAAACTATGGAACTCACAATAGTCAAAATGAATCTAACTTTATGAGATTAGGTACAGATAGAATTAAGTACATAAGACATCATGACACTCATTTTGATTCAAAGTAGCAACTGTTAGGCATGGCTAATGAAATCTTTGAAAAAAAGGGTTTGGGGATGTTTTTCTTGAGATAGTCCTGGAGGCATATTGAAAGGAAATAAATACAAAAACATTAACAAAGACATTATTATTGGCACAGGGAAAGGAAAAAATGCCTTATGGATAGATTTTCCAACAACATTATGAACAAAACTAGGCATTAAATGTCATTAAAAATATTTTTCAAAAAACAAAACAAAAAAAAAATTCTTGAAAGCTATATTAAAGATACAAATTCACAACAAAAACCTCAAAGTTAATGTCATAATGAATCCTGTGATTCAATCCTAGGTCATTGTAAGGTAAAAACTGAGGTTAAAAAGCAATGCAACATTAAATTATGCAATAATAAATAGAATAATTATCATTTTTATACATATCAAAATAATTTTATTTTTGTTTTATACATGATTAAAACTTTATGTTTTCTGTTTTGTAACCAAAATTAAAACTTATGTTTTCTGTATTATAACATCAAATTAAAGTGGTTTAATCTCATACTAACAGCATAACAAATAAGTAGTGATTGTTTCAAGAATTTAGCTTGATTGATTGCAGAGTTATTCAAGAAAGATTGCAGAGTTATTCACTACTGTTTTGCAATAGAGAAATATTAGAAACCAAATTTCTTATTTGACATATTTTTGCAGATGATACCAGGAAAAAAGACACAAGCATTTAGAAGAATCAGCATCTTGCAATAAGATATTCGATAATCTCAATAAATTTTAAGTTGCATTTTAAAAGAAGTATTATGAGCTTTGTCCAACCTATGAAGTCTGAAACCTTATTGTTGCAATACGAATAATGCTTCAATACTAAGATCCTAAATATTGTAATTTATTTGACAAAAAGTTTCTACCATAAATTTCTTTTTGGCTTGTAAATACACTAGTGATTTTAGGAGGTTTAGGTAAAAATTACCAATATGTTGCCCATGGATTCAATGTTTTTACTAAAATGAGTGTACACCTTATCCTCATTAATCAGAAAATAAATGCCAACCAATTTCTGAAACAGTTTTAATAATTTAAAGAACCTTCTATAATGATTTTTTTAACAATAGCAAGAAATCTTTGATTATATACAGTAAACAATAAAACATGAAAAAATTGCTGTAATTTACTTGATTACTAAATCTTCCACCACCTCTCTGTTGCATCAAACCATGCTGTGATTGTGTTGTCATAAAAGCACTCAATAAATTTTGTTGCTGCTTCAATGTTTCTAACATCTGACCATTTAAAAAACCTCCTTGGCCACCTAACAGAGGAATAAATTCATTAATAATAACTGAGACTAGATGTATAAACAGACAGAAATGTAAATATTAAAAAAAAATTATGTACATATATTTAACATACAATGACACATTAATAACTCTAAAGCCTGAAACACTTTTTCTTAAACATTTTCCAACAATTGAAAACTTTAAGAAATAGAATATGGAATTGAAGGGAAATGAACTTCAAGAAATTGTTGGTTTAAAAATACTTCTATTTTTAAATGAGAAAATGAAAGGAGATTGGAAATAAACCAACAGTAATTAATAAGATAGAACAGTGTTTTATTTCATACCCCGGTCGCGACCTGTATTGCTCTGACCTCCTTGACCAAAGAATCCACGGTTACGATTTGCTCCTCCCTAACAGAAACCGCAAGAAGACAGTTATAGCTAACAAAACTAAAATATCCTTTTCCATTAGGAGAAAGATTCAGGTGAGTGGTGAGTTTCTGCAATATTTTCTGTGATAGAGTGACGTAATTTTGATTATTATTGTGTTTAATAACAGCCACATAACCTATAAGCTAAATATATAACTTATAATTGTAGCAAGCTACGTACATAAGCAAAAAGTACATAGCAAAATATGTATTATCATAGCAACTTAGGTAGAAACATTTATTTCAGCAATTATAAATTAACTTCATCGTTAATGATACTTGTATTCATGCATCGTCTTTCAATTCCATTGGAAAAATGAAATCATATCAAGATGAGACTATTCACAGAAATATCAAAGCACAGAGTTACCAAAAGAAAGACTGTTTATAGCAGTGTTTACACAGAACAATTATAATTTACTGTGGGATGCTTAACCATCATTTTAGACCTCTGTAAACTTAAATGAAGGGAGGTTTTTGAGCAAAAGAATTGCAACATTTGGATGAATAAACTAAATCATGGACAATTCACATAAAGATAGTTAACAGATAACATTAAGTTCAAATTTAACCATGATATTAAAAGATTCAAATTAAATCTATTTAACTATGAAAGATGACAAAATGCATATTTAAAGTAAAGTGAGTTTGCATATCTATTCATGAAACTCTCATTAGCTGATTTCAATGCCTAACAATAAAAAGGAATATTTACAAAGTAATAGAATGCAACTAGATAATAATATATTACATAGTAATTTATACTAAATTTATTTACAAAATATTTGCTTTCTTAATTCATTATGAATTGAAAACTAATGAACAAGAGCAAAAAGTAGATCATGTAAAATTAAAATTTACTTCTGATACTCTATACATAAAATATATTTTTTTGAGGTAGTCAAAGGGATTGACTTCCTAAATAAAACAAAAAATAATAAACTTATTTTGAATAAAATTGTAAATTAAAAATAAAGTTGCTTATTCAAAACATTTAATACATACTTGATAATTTACAATTATTTAATTATTTCTTGGTCTTTTACAGTTAACCATAAACATTTAACTTCCTCCTTATGAAACTTTCACATTATGTAAAAAACTATTGGACTGTCTTGTACCTTAAATATATATATATATATATATATATATATATATATATATATATATATATATATATATATATATATATATATATATATATATATAACATAAAGTACTGTCCAAAATTCTATCAAGAACATCAAACAACTTTTATTGATAATATGATATTATTGCATAATTTATAAAAACAAATGCATCTTAAGCCATAAAAAGGTACAATGACACCTAACAATAATACCTATAATTTATCTGAATTTTAGTACTTTGTCATGTATTCTTTTGAATTAAAATCATCAAATCTTAAATCATGACTTGGCATTTGTAAGGTATACTATCAATAAGCATTGTGTTAACATTTTCCTCAGTGGTCTTTTCACTATCCCTCCAGTTGAATGAACCTCTCAGCTCCATTTTGGGCATATCTCTATGTAAAACAATGCTCAATAGCCTTCCACCAGTAGATTGACTGAGCTAATTAAGAAAGACCACAGCAACAGTTAAACTAGTCAATGAATGTGTTATTTAAGTCATTGTCTAGTTGAAAAATAAATGCTTGTTCTATAAAAAAAATAGCATGTGATGGCATTGTTTTTCAAGATAACTTCATAAGCGAACTGGTTTCCCATTTCTGGGAAATGACACAGGGATGAACTTCAAAAGCTGAGAAAATACCTCACATGATGGCAGATTCACCTCTATTTAATGGAAGGAAGTTGTTATATAGGATTAAACTTTTTACCTATAAGTTGCTGAACCCACTTGAATCAGTCTGTTGTCTTGATTCAGTTCCAAACATGAGCTTGGACTCATCACTTAAGAAAACCTGGAACAGTAGTGTTTAAGCCCAGTTAATATGCTGTTCTGCCTATTCTACTCAAATGTTTCTTTGTTATTTAAAAAAAAAATTGTCCATCAAGTCCTGCCTGTTGGAGTTGATGTAAAACTGTGCATAGTAATTGAGATGGATTAAGAATACTTGAGTAAGAGACATCCCAATTAAGTTAACTGTAGGTTTGACCTTAAAATATGAACTATATTTCTATCACTTGATGAAATTCTGGATCTTCAGTTTTCCTTTTTAAATGCACCCTTGAATCTCCTTACACTTTTGGAAAAGCTGATTCACATATATTAAATTGAATAGAAAGCGCCTTATAGGCCAGTTGCAAATAATTTAATATACTGTGATGTGCAGTCCATAAAGTCTGCCAATTTTGAAACTGTGATATAAATATTGTAAAAACTAGTCTAATTATACTTACTCCAACTAATTGAAAAAACAGAAAGTTGTAGTTAACAGATTTATACAATTCAAACAAATAGCAAAATATATATACAACTTGTTAAAAAAGAAAAGTTAGAATTCTGGCCAGAATATATACATATATTCTGGCCAGAATTCTAACACACACACACACACACACACACACACACACACACACACACACACACACACACACACACACACACACACACACATATGCATACACACACACCAGACATACATATATGCATACACACATATATTGGAAGAAGGCATTCCATAAGGAATAGATTCCTGGAATGAGTTCTTTTCTTGAGGAACGAAGCTTGCAACTGGTTCCTTTTAAAATAACAAAATGAGGAAAAGAGAATGAATTCTTTTTTTGAAAGAACGTGAACAAAAAGTAATAATTACTTAAAAACTTATAATTTTGCTCTTTTATATAGTTTTTTTTTGACAGTTCAAAAACAAGATGCTGTTACTTTTTCTCTATCTTATATTGCATTGATTTTAGTTTATCATTTATAAAGTAAGTTTATTAACTAATATCCTTAACTTATCTAAAGTCATAAGTCTATCAACTAAAGTATTTATTATACTTTACACTATGTAATGTTTTCTTTTTCCCTTAGGTGAATTTTCACCTTGAAGTGGCTTAGAATTTTTTTTTTGTATTTAATGGAATAAATGGCAATAGTATAAATGCAAATTTTGTTTTGTATGGCCCTTTAGGAAAAGTTGAGCAAATATTTTCGACAGGGTCTAATGTGATGACTGAAAAAAAGACTGAATAAATTGGGTGACTCTCTATTTGAAAAATTAGTTATATTGAAACAAAATAAAGTTGGTATTTAAAATTAAAAAAAATTTTTTTTTTAACATCTTACTTATTTTTTATTTTCCAATAACATTTTTATAATACTCATACTTCTGAGCTGAAATTAACAAAGCAATTATGTGTATAAAATACTTATATGCTTTTCGATAGCAATATTATCAAAGATCTTGCAGGTAAGAAACTTCCCAGAGAACGGTTGGTTGTATTAATCAGTATTCATGACTAAAAAGAATTTATTTGGATATCATTTAGATTACCAATATAACTAATTATTTAGCACCTTTGCTGCTAAATAATTAGTTACATTGGTAAAGCATTAAGATATAAAAAACTACTGAAAAACAACTTAAGATGTATGGAATCCTAAAGAAAATTGTAACAGAATAGTGCAAGAGGTATAGCAACCCCTGCATGTGCTTGCATTCAGACATCAAACTGTAGAAAGACACACTTCATATTTCTAAAAGAACTATTTATCTAGTGGCACAACTGGTCCCAAGATTCCACTATTTAAGAGGATGAAAGATGAGTGAAATGATTAGAATAAAAAAAACCTTTCTTGGGAGAGATTGAAAGTTTATTCTGGAACTTGCTTGAGACAGCTTTAATTGTTAATAATAGTAATAATTAGTAATATTCATTATTTAGGATGGTAAGGTATGCTAACATGGAGTTGGCAGAGTTAACTATCATGAAGCTGTCAAATGTAAAATAAATGTTCATGGCAAAGAGATTGTATTAGTTACAGACAATATCCTTTCAAAATATTTTCAGAACCTGAACCTGAATTACTCTAACTGACATGCAAATTAATGCTTAATTATATATTATTGAAATCTTTAATTAAACTTTTTTTAACGGAACTCATTTTAAACAGAACCAATTATAAATACAACCAGCATGAATTTTTGTAAATTGGACTCTATAATTTATTGAGAATCTGACCAGTTTTAAAATTCACCAGCTAATTAATGTTGTGTATATAAGGAAGTTTATATATTAGGTTTAAAAAAAACAGCTTTTGTTTTTTGCCTTTTTATAATTGTTTCACTCAAGTTATTAATTTATTAATGCCTAATTACTAATTATTTAGAAGCAATCTACTTAAATGATTTTATCTCCCAGAGGCCCACTTTTTAGAATGTTCATCATTATCAGACTACCAAATTAATTACTAAAAAAAATTTTTTTTACTTTACATTTTTGCAATTGAATGACTAAATTTTTAAAAAGTCATTATAAACTTAATTCCTCATTTGATAATATAAATTATGTAAAATATCTTAAATAACTTTCCAAAAAAAAAATTCTTATAAATTCTCTAAATCTAAATAACATTATTATTTTCACAAAAGTATTTATGGCTTGTCTTCGAACAGAAATAAACAAAAGAATAGCATGAGAAAAGTCAGATGTTACAATAAAAATATTTACTGATTTTCGGAATAGTTTACTTACAAATTAAAACTTGCAATATATAATTGCAAAAATAGAGAAATTATTTTCAATGTTTTGAAATAAAGTAGCTTGTTTACCAAAGTGCCTACCTTACCTTTTGTCTACCTTAGTAAAACTTTCAATCCTATAAGACATCCTTTAGTAGTGGAATATCACCTTGAAAATTGTCACATAAATTATTTTGTGATTAAAGGGAACATAACTAGGTATTGCCCCATTAATTCACTTTGAAAATGTTTAATGTACAAATAATTTGTATTTACACACACACACACACACACACACACACACACATACACACACACACACACACACACACACACACACACACACACACACACACACACACACACACACACACACACACACACACACAAACATAAGGAGTTACCTAAGCTAAGAGCTACAACGTTGATTTAAGCAATTAGGATTTGTAAAGTAAATAACATTCTCACCCACTGTCCAGTAAAGGGTAGATCTCTGCCACCTTTGATTTGAGAACTACCTCTAATTACATTGCGAAACGAATTCCCAGAAGGACGACGATCAGAGTAGATATTCTCAAATGAACGATCTTCTCGATGGTTTGAAGGCGGAATACGACCAAAGCCTCTATCCATTTCGTTCATACCACTTTCCTCTAAGTGAAAAGTAACTCGAAATCAGTAAGGAGTTTTATTCACGTGACAGAGGGTCCGCACATACAACGACCCAAATCCGAAAAGTCTTTTATAACTTCCTAACATAACATTTTAAAAGTAACAAATAGGCTAATATTTTCTATATTTTCTATTTCGCAAGTAACTGATTTAAGTAAAAGAAATTTATTGCAAAGACAGTTTAGAAAAGAATTTTAAAGAAATCTACCTAAGCTACTTTTCATCACCAGAACTACGGCCAAGTTGTAATTTAATGTATAACTCCAGAATGTTGGCGTCCTATAAAACCTCGATTATTAACGAGTTGTAAGAACGATTGATAAAAGCATTTCAAATCACAAAGACAAAAATCTTTGTTTCATTATTGTATTTATTTGAGTATCTAACGTTTTCTACAGCTTTGTGTAAAAATGAGCTCAAAGAATATATAATAGAAAACAACTCGATAATAAGGTATAACGCGACAAAACATCACGATAATTAGAAACAACGCGAATCAATTAGTATATTTAACTGAAGGTTTACGGCTTTTCAGAATTCCAAATTCAGGTTTTATAAAACACTGTGTCATATTCGTAAAAAACTAAAAACTAAAAAAAAATTATTATTCAAATTTAATTAGTAAATTTAAAAACGACACAAAAAATACTTGGAGAACGTTAAAAGAAATAACAGGAAAACAAAAAAAAAAATTCAAATTCCCTCCCTAAAGTAATTAAAATAAATAAAACAAATATATATGAACCAGACGAATTTGCAAACGAGTTTAATAAATATTTCATTGATGAAGGAACTAAATTGGCAAGTAAGATTCCTATTACGGAAAAAACGTTTAGTGATTTCCTAGAGCCTATAAACAATTCGTTTTCTGTAGATAATTTATATTCTGACTTATCTTTTGATGAGTTTGAAAGAGCTTACAAATCTCTCAAAAGAAACAAAGCTACAGGTGCGGACGAAATAAATGGTAACAGTCATAGATTGCTTTGAAAATTTAAAATGTATTCTTTATAAAGTCTTCAGGGCATCTATACAGCAAAGTGTTTTCCCCGACCAATTAAAAATAGCTAAAGTTACTCCAATTTACAAAGAAGGAAAAAAATCAAATATTAGTAATTATCGCCCTATCTCAGTTCTTTCAACCTTCTCGAAAATTTTAGAAAGAATTATATACAATAGAACATACAATTATCTTAATCTAAATAAACTTCTATATAAAAATCAATTCGGTTTTAAAAAAAATTGTTCAACTGAACAAGCCATTACACAGTTCATTCGTGAAATCTCCAATTCATTTAGCAGATCACAATATACACTAGGTATTTTCATTGACCTATCAAAAGCATTTGACACGGTCGATCACAAAATTCTACTTAAAAAACTCAAATTTTACGGAATTAATGGCAAATTAATAAAATGGTATAAAAGTTACTTGACAAATAGAAAACAATTTGTTTCCTATGGTGATTATTTTCAAAATAATAAATTAATTGACATAAAATGTGGTGTTCCACAGGGTTCTATTGTAGGTCCACTTTTATTTCTAGTCTATATAAATGATTTAAATAAAGCCTCTCACCTTATGAGTATCATGTTTGCCGACGATACTAATTTATTTCTGTCAAACAGAGACATTTATGAGCTTTTTTCAAATATGAATAAAGAACTCAATCGCATCTCCAACTGGTTTAAGTGCAACAAGTTAACTTTAAACATTGACAAAACAAAATGGATCCTTTTCCACTCTCTCGCAAAAAAGCGTTTTTTACCAAGTAATTTACCTAAACATTTTATTGATAAAATTGAAATAAAAAAGGAGTCGATCACAAAATTTTTAGCCATTTTCCTTGATGAAAATATTACATGGAAGTATCATATCGACTTTATTTCTACTAAATTGGCAAAAAGTATTGGAATTCTATATAAAGTCAGATGCTATCTAAGTAAACAAAATTTAATTCAACTCTACTACTCATTTATGCAAATATTGTTTGAGTTTCTCTCATTCAAATATTTTATTTAAAAGCGTTAAAGCACTCAACGTCTACGAACTTAATGTCTATAATATCTTATCGATGGCTCCGCGCAAAATCGGACTATCTGCAATCTCCGCGGAAAACAAATTTGGCATATCTGCAATCTCCGCGTAAAACAAAATTGGACTATCTGCATTTTTGCCAGATACATTTTTGGACTATCTGCGTTTTTCGGGTGCATAAAGTTTTGGTGGTGTTTCTTTAAATATTTGAAGTTTTTTATAAAATTCTACAATTTTTTAGATAATAGTGATTATTTAAACATTTATTAATAGCGATTATTTAAAAACAAAACCTTAATCATAACTTGATTAAGTTTGTGAGTAATCAAGTAGTTTTAGTAAAGATAAATATGTTAAAAATAACTTATGTTATTGTTAATAATAACATAGCATATGTAACAAAACATTGTTATGTTACATACTAATTGCTAAATTCATAATACATACTTTGTCAATTTTATTTAGCCTTGTTGTTGTGACTAATAACTTTAGATCAAACTAAATTCTTGTTATGTTATGTTGCAATGTTGCTAAGTGGTCTTTATACGCAAGATCTGCATATAAATATATACAGGATGTCTGCCAAATCAGGGAAATGCCAGGGAATTCGGATATCTTCAAAAAAATCAGGGGATTATCAGAGAAATTAGGTTAAATTTTAGAAAAATCAGGAAAGATGAGTCTTTATCAAACTTATATAACTTAAATAAGTTGCACTCTAAAAAAACTAACGCCAATATAACGGATGAATTTGAAATAAGTAAAAGCTTTCCGTTATATTGGCTTTATCTTGGCGTTATATTTTTTTGTTTGCGTCATAATTTATGTATGCTTGATCGATTCCTTTCAAATGATAAACTTCATCCGTTATATTCTTCTCTAAAAATTCATCCGTTATATTTATCCGTTATGTTGTTTTGTTCTCCGGCTACTCGTATACCAAATTTATGTATTCATTATATAAAAATATATTAATAACATGAAGGCAATAAAAGTCACCTTAAAAAATCGAAGCGAAATTGTTGTCGCAAGTTCTGATTTGTTTGCATTTGTCCAACAAGGTAAGTATACATATATTTTTTTATAATGTTTTTACTACCAACCTATTATATTCCAACCTATTATATTCACAAAATATAGCATAAAAAAATACATTAAAGAAAAAAAATGATACATAAAAAAACACAGATGTGAATACATGTAACAAACATAAATAGATAACAAACAAATACATATAAGTTATATGTATTTGTTTGTTATATGTTTATTCATTTGTTATATTATAACAAACGTAAAACATAAAAATACACACATGTAACATTGTTATACAATATTTTTTACATCAGAAGATATTTTTGGCTATGAAATACATACATACATACATACATACATACATACATACATACATACATACATACATACATACATACATACATACATATATATATATATGTATATATATATATATATATATATATATATATATATATATATATATATATATATATATATATATATATATATTTATAAACATATAATATTATATTTTTAGTCTGTCTAACATTTGGTGTCAGTCAAGTTATTGCCCAGTTCAAGAAACAAATTTTAAAGCGTTGTTAAATGAACAATCATTAGAATTTGTAGTTGATATGCAAGAAGTTGATCACATTAACAAACAGCCTTTGTCTCAATCTTCCTGTTTCCATACTGATCCTCAACCATTATGCTCCACATTGTTCAGCTTTCTTACTGACTTGCAAAGCAATGAAATTTTTGCTGAAGACACTGTTAGCAAGCAAAGATGCTTAAATGATCAATTTCCAGTTGTTTTGTCACAAATCAATACAACTACACTTGATATTACAAATCAAACTGCACAATGTTCAAGATCTCCTAATATATCTCCAAATAGCAATATAAATATATCTCCAAATAGTAATCATTTGACAAAGAATTTAAACCCAAAACGAAAGGTATTTTCATACAAATGTAATGCTGTACTTTCATATCTTCTAGGTATTGTTTGATGAAGAATTACTTACGCATTCATGGAAACAAAGGTTCAATTATTTGTGATATTTGTTATTCAAAGTTTAAAACGCTCCACGGATTTCAAAAGCATACTGAGCAATGTTCAGCACTTGTAGAGGATAGTTTTAATGTTGATTTAATTGAAGATGCAGAAAAATATCAAATAACTGATGATTATTTAGGAGCTTTAGCTTTGCATCTTCAAAGTAAACACAGGTGTTCTCAAAACATTTTAGATTCAATTTTTCTGCATTTAAAGGAAATGCTGTCTGTGCCAGATATTGATGTGCCTAAGTTAAAATCTTGTTGTGAAATTTTAACATCTCAAAATTGTCGTGAGAAATATTTTGTGCGTGTATTCAAAATGCCTTTAGTTAAATATGTTGGTCTCAAAAAACAAGGTTGTATTGTACCCTTTTTAGACACATTATCTTTTTTACTTCAATCTCCTGAGATTGCTAAGTTTGTTGATAGTAAAATTAGTATAGCTATTTATTGTGATGATCTTGGTATCACAAATCCTATTGGTAAAGCACGATCAAAACACAAACTTTGGGCAATGTATTTTCAAATTCTTAATATTCCTGCAAAATACCGTGGAAGAACATCAACCATATTTCCTTTAGCATTTACAAGTAGTACAATGATTAAAGACAATATCTTCTTCCGTGCACTGTTGACTGACTTTATTGATGTTATGTCAAAACTTATGACAGGGATAGAGATAACAGTGTTAGGAGTTCCTAAAGTATTGACAGGTGAGTTGTGTTATTTTTCTGGTGATTCATTAGCTGCAAATGCTATTGGTGGATTTAAAGAAGGTTTTAGCAGGAAGACTGTTCGATGCTGCAGAGTTTGTAATTCAACAAGAGGGGAAATGTATGCAAACACTAGGCATGAACAATGCTCTGTACGTAACTTAAAAGAACATTTAATTAGAGTAAACGAATTAGATTCAGGTCTTAGACCTAAAGATAGAATTAAATGGTCTAAATATTATGGGGTATCTTCATCAAGTGTTCTTTTATCAATTCCACTATTTGATGTAACAAAGCAAATCTTATTTGACCCAATGCACGATCTTTTAGAAGGTGTTTTTCCTCTTCAGTTAGAACTGTTTCTTTTATATGCTATTGAAAGTAATTTTGTAACAATATTATTATTAAATACATGGCTCCAATCATTTGTCTATCCAGCGGGCATTGAAAAGCCTGGTAAAATTTTAAAAACATGTAAAATTAAAGGTAATTTTGGAAGTGGTCAAATACTTACTCTTACAAGAGTTCTACCATTTTTTTTATTGAAAAATATGTTGGCTCAAAATGAACATCTTAAATGTTTGCTAAAATTGATTCAAATAGTTCAGCTATGTATGTCTCCAATCATAACAGAAAAATACATTACTGATTTGAAAGAAATCATTGCTATTCATCATGAACTGTTTTTGGGTTTATACCCTCATAAATTTATACCGAAGCTCCATTTTCTTATCCACTATCCAGCTCAGGCTGCTACTTCAGGCCCGTTAAGGGAGCACATGTGCATGGCTTTTGAGCGCAAACATCAAGTGATTAAGAATTTTCGACATTTTAACTTCAAGAACATTCCTTATACAGCCTGTAAATCAATGGTAGCAAATACCATTGCACAATTTTTTAATTCAGTTGGTGCAATTAAAGCTGATGTCTATTATAATGAGGATGAACTAAAATACTTTTCCGGAGCAATACAAAGTGCAAATATTGATGGAATTTTATATAAAAATGGCTCGATAATTACTATATTTGAGAATGATCAGTTTATTTTCCACCAAATCAATAAAATAGTATCATTATCTGGAAAAAGACACTTTGAAACAATAAAATTAGACACTTTATGCTCAAATGTTTATTCCACCTGCAGATTACCTTCATTTTCTTCAATTAATATTGTATTTCCTGAGACTTTGCAGTTTCCATGGTGCACAATTGGACTATCAGTTAGTGATGTTATCCTTGTATTTCCACTTGCTATTCCCAATTTGTCTTATGATGGTATTTCAAATCAGCTAGCACAATAAACTAGTTCAAATGTTTTATCTTATAAAATTTTATATCTTATAAACCATATTTCAGGCTTATCTTAATTAAAGTACTTATATATTAATAATATTTATATATTAGGATTATTAAAAAAAAAATCTTTATCTTCATTATAATTGAAGTTTGAAAGAAATTGAGATGAAATGGAAAGTCCATTTTGATAGTTGTTTTTTATCCAGTTATAAAATTTCAAAATGATATAATAAAATTTGAGTCATTTTAGAGCGTAGTAGGTGAGGACTTAATAATGATGGAAAGTCTAGAATAATTTAACTGGCTTAAAACTACTTAGTAACCTATTTATCCCCTTAATGTTTCAAGTCTTTTTTTTGTGTGTTAGCTTTTTAATATTGATTATGGGTTAGCCATAGTCTCTTCCATATTCATAATATTGAGCGTCATTTTTTAGTTTCAAGCAAAACAATGTATGTTGTTATACAGTATAAACAACTGTTTTTGACACTTTCTGTGTCCTGTTAACCATAATTTTAAGCATATATATTTTAAGTATAAAAATATATTTTAAGTATAAAAAATTGTTATTTCAAGTTATTATTTACTAATCTTGTTATTTTACTTTTTCATTTAAAAATATTTTTCTTATTGCTTTTTAGAACTAGTATATTTTTAGGTGTCCAAAGTTAAACTTCCTCAATCAGATGTCGAACTTCTGCTGACTTATTTTTCTGTGCCAGTTATAGAATTACTCAATGGAGTTAGTAATGTTTTTGTATTGAAAGAACTGAAGAATGCACTAACTCAATTTGCATCATTAAAGGTGAGTGCTAATGACAGTTATGGTAACAGGGAGTTCTTCCCGCGACTCAAGATTACTTTGAAAAATCTCTATCCTAAGTTTAAAGATGATTGGGTATGTGTTTGTGATTTCCTACTTTTTTCTTTTTAACTGAATTATAATAATTCAACGCAATCTTTAAAAACATATTTTTGCTAAAAAATTATTAAGAAAATGTCAATTAATATAAATACATTGCTAAAACAATAATGTTGTAGGTGGTGAGGATGGATACATTTTGTTTGTAAAAATTCTTTATTATAAAATTATTAGAAAAAACGAGCGCAATAAATTTAATTGCTTCTACTTAGACCATCTTGAATAAGTTGACAGAAAACAAAGTCACTACTCTTGGTGGTGTAGGCTTTCAAAAGGTCGATTTGCACAACACCAAGTGTTTAATATTAGCTAAAACTATTTTCCTTAGGTCTACTATTACGCCCACTAATAATAGTTGTAACTGCATATACATCAATAAAACAGTATTATTTAATTGTCGTGACTATGATTATTTAGTTTAATCAATTGATTTTGAAAATTTATTGTTTTTAGGAGCCAATGTTTGTTCAGATAAGTAACAATCTTCGTCAACAAAGATGGTCAAAGATGCATGAAAGTTCCCCAAAATTTTTCCAACTGGCTAGAGGACATAATACTTTAGCAATCAAGGAGATTGTAGCACATGCTGAACAAGTTTTATCAGCCAACGAAATTGAGGCAGAGATAAAGGTATATTTCCTTTTTTTTAGTTTATCATGTTTTATGTAAATTTGTTTATTGTTTCGAAATGCTTTGGATGTAAGTATTTTTTGTGTTGATATGAAAGATTTTATTGATAGCCAAAGTATATATTTTTTAATCAAAGATACCATTTATTTTTTTGAAACTTTACTGTTAACTACTAATTGTTTGTGTTAACTACATAACAGAACGAACTTCAAAAAGCTGTACCATCTATTGCTGTATTGAGCATCCTTAACAGAAACTTATTTTACCACCAAATATTTGAACAAATTCCAGATAGACTCAGAATAGCTCCATCTCTTCTAATTGATGAGTTTAAGCGATTCTTTCCCCAACATGAAAATGTTGTTAGCAATTCTAGATTATTTATCAAGGCTGCATTAAAAGATAATGCAAATATTATTTCAAGTGTAATGGAACTGCAAAGTATGTTTATTTCTTGAAAAAGTAAAGATTTTCTTTTTTTGCAATCACACGTAAGTTTTTTTAATATCTTATTAATAATTTTTTTTGATAGGTTTACCTTTAAAAGTATAATTTTAATCAAACTACATAAATTATGATTTTTATTATTAGGCTGATAACATCGATACGGAACTTGCACTTCCCTCATTATATGGTCCACAAGTAGTGCTCAATGGTTTATATTTTGGTATTCGGTCACGAACTGAAATTGAATTATGTGCTACACAAATCTTATGCATGGAGGAAGTTATAGCATCGATAATAGCAGTATATTATCTTTAAGATTTGAGCTATCCATCTTGCTTTGCCCAGTTACTTGGGATTTTCAAAGAAACTATTCTAAAAATCAACTACCCTCATAAATCAAAGGCTGCAGCAAGATATGTGTTAAAAATCAGTAGTTCATAAATTTTTAAAAGTTTTTTTATACATTTAAAAATGGAGAATGTTAATTTCTTTGAATTTAATCATAAATTATTTTCTTGTCTTTTCGTTTTTGTTACAAAATTAAAGTAATAATACCTAAATAAGATATATAACCCATTATTTAAGCTAATTGAAATTTGATTAAATATGATGATAGAGCAAACTTTTAGTCTTGTATAATCTTTATTTTAATATTATTTTAAAATTCTTTGTTGTATTTAAACTGACTTAAATCTTTACATGTATATATAACAAGTACATGTATATTTAATGTATATTTATTAATACACACTATACACTATACAGTATTTTTTATCATTATTTTTTATCATTATTTTATCGTTATGCTATTTTAAGCAATAAGGGATTTCGATTATGCTAATATTTTTTTTATATTTTTTTTAATAAAATAAAAATAAAAAATTGCTTAATCAAAATCTTGTACTGACTAAAATAGCTAAACGCAATCAAAAAGCGCTCTACGGTTAAGGCTTTAAAACAAGGCCTGCTAGTACCAGTGGTAAAGTTACATGTATCTTTTCACAGCAATTATATATTCCTTAAATTTGGAAGGGATCATTTGTTTTCTGTTTTATGTTGTATTTATTAGTCGCACCAACATCCAGCAATGGTAAGGTTATATCTTTTCAAAATAGTTATAATTAACCAATTAAATGATTATATATTATACCCTTTTTATGTTGTATTCTTAAGGGGCAAAAGTATCTGTGCCAATGGATAATATTATTGATTATATCACTTTCAAAATCATTACAAGTAGCATACAATTTAATGTATATAAACATTTTCAATATAAATAAACATTTTATAAATTTTAAAGGTGTTGTTTGCTTATCAACCTTTTTATTATATAGATTTTAGTAGCATGGACATCTGGTGTAACAACAGTGGTAAAGTCACAAGTATCTTTTCACTACAAGTATATATTCCATATATTTTGAAGGGTTGCCTGTTTGTTTTCTTTTGAATTTTATTATTTATTAGTTACATCAACATCTAGTTGCAATGGTAAAGTGGTATCTTTTCGAAATAGTTGTAAATAAGCAATCAAATGATTTTATGTTACACTTTTTTATAACGTGTTTTTTCAATGATAATCTTACAGAATATATTTTAAAATCATTATAAATGACAATTACATATTGTAGCAATGGTAAGGTATCTTTTCGAAATGATTATAAATGACTTAGTAAAAGATGTCTTTTTAAATTATTGTTCATTTTATTTTGTAATCTTTATTGGCAATAAAATCTAGTACCAGTGGTAAAGTTACATGTATCTTTTCAATACGAATTATCTTATCTTTTGTATTTTGTAATCTTTGATAATAGAGCATTGGTAAATATTATTTTCAAAATGATTGTAAATCACTTAGTATGAGGAAATGTCTTTTTAAATTTTAAATTTTTATTTTTTAATCTTTAATGGCGACATCATTTGATACCAGTGGTAAAGTTACATGTATCTTTTCATATTCCATAACTGTTAAAGGAGTCATATGCTTTTTATCATTTTTATTTTGTATTCTTTAGTGGCATCGACACTTGGAAGCAATGTTGTGGTTATATCTTTTCAAAATGTTTGTATAAGACCATATTTGAATCTTAAAGATTATTATATAATCATACCAATCATGTATGAATCTTAAAGATTAATAAATATTTAAATTTTTAAGGTTTCATTTGTTAATTATATTTTTTATTTTGCATTTTTTAGCAGCATCGACATTGGAAATGGTAATGATATATCTTTTCAAAATGATTATAAATGGTCATTATTTTATATACATAATTGTTATATCTTCAATTTTTAATTTTTTTTTAATATTATGTTTGTAAATATAAGATTAGTAAAATAAATATAACGCCAAATATAACGCCAAATATAACGGGTGAAGCGTTAGTTTATTTTTTCTAAATATAACGCCAATATAACGGCAGAGTTGAGCAAATATAACGCCTAATATAACGCCTAATATAACGCTTAATATAACGGTTAACTAGCGTTATATTTGCTCAACTCTGGCGTTATATTTTTTTTTGTTATTTGGCGTTAGTTTTTTTAGAGTGTGTATATAGTACACGTTAGCTAAAAGTTTATTTGGCAGATAGTTTTATGAACTTCTCTTGATATATTTAATGTGGGTTGTATTATTGTTTATATTTTTGCAGTTGAAGAGCATTTTTCTAAACAATAAATAAGTAAATATCAGGGAAAAGCTAGGGAAATCCAACTTAAAATATTGGCAGACACCCTGTGTATATATATATATATATATATATATATATATATATATATATATATATATATATATATATATATATATATATATATACAGTAGCGTCCAAAAGTAATTGGACAAACACCTTTTTGGTTATATTTTCTCATCGAGTCAACATTTTTAAATGAAATTTTGCATAAGCATGTCAAATTATACTACAATTATGAAAAACAAAACAAAAATTCCCTTTTGGGAGTAATTACTTAAAATTTTGCTAAAAGAATGGAAATGACTGGCTCAAAAGTAATTGGACAAACTAAATATGTCGTTTAAAAATAAAACTTTCTCAACAAAGGATAAATTTTCAGCATTTTTTATGAAGATTTCTGTTAAATAATATATATAATATTACATAGTGTTATATTCTGTTACATAATGTATATAATCTGAGCATAATCCTAGTACTTCGTTGGAAAACCTTTTGCCGCAACGACAGCATTACATCTACGTGGCATTGAATCAACCAAATTAATTAAAACATCAATTGGTATTTCCTCCCAAGTGCGCTTAATCAACTCAAACAAATCATGCTGATTAGATGGTTTCCGAACACTAATTTTTCTCTCAATATGTTCCCAAAGATGTACGATTGGGTTCAGGTCCGGAGATTGTGACGGCCATTCCAAGATACGAACTTTCTTTTGAGCTAAAAAATCCATGACTAGCTTGGAAGTGTGTTTTGGATCATTGTCGTGTTGGAAAGTCCAACCACGCAACATTTTGTTATTTCCATATGGCAGCATTATATCTTTGATTATTCCTTTATACATGTTTTGGTCCATAATGCCTTGAACTCGATAGATTGGACCTACTCCATCACGGCTAAAACATGACCAAACCATAATTGAACCACCACCATGCTTTACTGTAGGAACTTGGTACTTAACATCATTTCGAAGACCTATTGGACGTCGAACATATTTAATACCATCAGAACCAAACATATTAAACTTTGACTCATCACTCCATAGTATTTTTGACCATTGGTTTGCTGTCCAACTTAAATGTTCTTTAGCGAATTTTAACCGTGCTCTACGATTTTTTGCAGAAATAAAAGGTTTTTTAACAAGACGACGGCCAAAAAGGTTGTTTTGTCTTAAGCGACGCTTTTCTGTTGCATAAGAGCACGAAATTTGATGGGACTGTGTAAGTTCTCTATGAATTTCTTTAGCACTCTTGCGCGGATCTGGCTTTGACGATCTTACTACAACATTATCTTGGCGAAAAGTTGTTGATTTCGGGCGTCCTGACTTTGTTGATATTTGGAAGTGACTCCGTTGTTGAAAAACTTTTAATGTATAACCAACTGTTGATCGTGGAATATTCATATCTATTGAAATTTGTCGCACAGTCTTACCGTTATTAAATGCTTGTACAATCAACTTTTTCACTGCCTCGCTTAAATATTTATTATGTCCCATTACAAATTATTGATCATTGAATGTTTTTATAAAAATCTGCCTTCAGAAAAAGAAGTTAAAATAATCTAAGTTATATCAACATTGTTAGAGTTTAGTTTGTCCAATTACTTTTGAGCCAATCATTTCCATTCTTTTAGCAAAATTTTGAGTAATTACTCCCAAAAGGGAATTGTTGTTTTGTTTTTCATAATTGTAGTATAATTTGACATGCTTACGCGAAATTTCATTTAAAAATCTTTACTTAATGAGAAAATATAACAAAAAAGGTGTTTGTCCAATTACTTTTGGACGCTACTGTATATATATATACACACACACACACACATATATCACAATAATTTCGTGTATATATAAATATATGTATGTATATATATATACTATACATGTTTATATAAATATATGTATGTAAATATATACTATACATGTATATATAAAAATATGTATGTATATATATACTATACATGTATATATAAATATATGTATGTATATATATATATATATATATATATATATATATATATATATATATATATATATATATATATATATATATATATATATATATATATATATATATATACAGGCTTGCGGAGCCGCCCAATTTTTTTCACGGCTCCGCTCCGGCTCCAGCTCCTCATAACGTCAATAGAAGAATAAGATTTAAAAGTATAACTTGCCGTCTATTCATAAATTTTTTTAATGAATGAAAAATAAATTACTACATTTTTTTGAAGAATCAGTCCCTTTCATATACCCTTTCATTTCGTACTTGCAAATTTATCCCTTTGCCTGGTCATTTCTACAAAATTTTTTCAACAAGTTTATTTAGCATCAAATTCCAAATTCAAAACGTTTTCTCATTTTTTTTTCTGTCAATACACATTCAAAAGTCAAATGTACCCTTTATTCATTCGAAGAAAAACCATGCTATCAATCAAATCCGATTCCATATGACTTCTTCGGTCCGGAGTCAGAAATTTTAGGCCAGAAAACACCCGCTCCACGCTGACTTGCGTCATAGGAAGAGCAGAAGCAATCTGGCATGCTTTCTGGATCAACTTGGGAAACAGCTTTATTCCGTCCAAAACAGTTTTGCACTTCGAATTTCCATCATCCTTTTTCTTCATGATCTGTGAAATATTGTAAAGCATTTTTAATGTTTTTAAATTTCAAACAAATTATAATCTATCATATTCTTGCAGTGAGGAAAGTAGAATGTCAAAAAGTAAAGTTGATGACACAGTATTTTGAATTTCATTAAAGTACGTAACTTCACAGTATTTTGAATTTCATTAAAGTACGTAACTTCAAATTCCAATTTTCGTTTAAAAAAATAATAGATTGAAAACTGAGATAAAAACCTGTTGCTCTTCTCCAAGAAGGCATTGATATTCACATCCACAAAGACAGCAGCACAAAAAAAGGGATTATCGATTAAAAGTGATTCCCGATGCACCATTGAATCCCTGATATTCTCCCCAAAATCAGACGTCTTGAATTCACCAGAAACTAGCTCCTCCTTCAGAATTTCCTGAATGTAAATAAAGTTCCCAGGCGTGAGATCCTGACTCTGGAATTGTTGAGTTGCGACTGCCGGTTTCTCGAGGATTTTTGCAAATTCCTCTATTTGCTTTAGAAACGTAAAGTCACGGGTGTTAAATTCCGCTTCCAGTGCATTCAGGACATCACGCATCTTAAGAAGTCTGTTGAGCATGTTAAATGTACTGGACCATCTGGTTGCATTGTCGATTATTGCAATCTGTAAATTTGAGAAATTTGAGTAACTTTTTATAAATTTAAATGTTTTCAACATTCGAAAACGCATAATTGACAAATGTTAAATTCAAACTCAAGTTCAGATTCTTATTAATATTCATTTAAACATTTTCATTTATTGCGATTTGCGATTATATTGTATGTACCTTTTTAGTTTTGTGTTGTTTGCAAAATTTATTTGCTTTCGACGTTTGACAAGCTTTTGCTACATCTCGAGCTTTGCCAACCAGAGACTTAATGCCTCGTTTTTCCAAGCCGTCTTCAACAGCCAGCTGCAAGGTGTGAGCACCACAACGTTGCAGATTAACGGTATTTATGTTTTTCGATATTTCGTTGAATTAAGGCCTCTGCTGTTCAAACACGTCGTCGTCTTTGTCGTCGTCGTCAGTGATATAAGCATCCGGCAGATCACCTTCAATTTCAACCTAAAATCTTCTTCGATTTCAACGCCAGCAAGTTCTTCAGCAGACTCGTCAGTGACGTCACCTTCTTCATCTGTCTTTCCAAAGTCTCCAACCATTTTCACCATGTTCGATCCGTTATCAGTCGTAATTCCGAGGACATTTTTTTCCTGATGCCATACGATTCCAGCACGCCTTCAAGAGATTCTTGATTTCGCTATCCATCAAGAACTGCAGTTGACGCCAAGAAAGCTTCGATTATGTCTTGAAAGCTCCGTCGAATTTCAGAAAAACCAGCTTTTCCAGTAGATTGGTTTTTAACTTAGCCCGCTTTTTTTGAGCCAAAGCCATGATTTGACTTCGAGCAGAATCCCGGTTGACTTTCAAGCCAAAATGTTTTTTCCAAATCGCCAGTCAAAATCTTGATTCCTTCACTGCTGAATAGGTTAAAGGGAGCGCCGTTTTGAAGAATCGGTATATTCATGCCTTTCTTGAAGTCCTCTTTCGAAATTGTGATGGTAACTTTGTTGAGAAAGCGATCGATGGGTGCTTGCACTTTTCTCGTCTCACTAGTCGAGCCCTGATTTCCTCCAAAAATGGATGAGGTGCTTTTTTTTTCCTTTTCGACCTTCTCTTTCTTCAGTTTCTGCTCTCTTGCCTCAACAATTTTTGTCAAAAGTGTCGAATGTTTATTGGCAAAATGGCGTTTCATGTTGGCGGTGGGTTTTTTTTTCCGTTGCTCTTTTCCCTTGTACTGCATTTTGCATGTTGCACCGCAAAGTTTGCTGACTTCCTCCCCTACACTAATGTCAACTTGACAAAAAAACCCTTCGTCCTCTTCGCGATAAGCAAACCATTTCAGTTCATCATATAACCTCTCGTCTTCTACGTTATCACTCATGGTTGCAATTTACAAATAACAGAAATCGCGGAAAAATTCCAAATATATATTCAACTTTATATAAATATTGCAGGAGAAGAAAAGAAAAATACAAGATTATTTTTGGGTCATTGAATAATTTTGAAATGAAAAAAAAATGATAGAAGATAAGAATAAATATGGCACTTCATTCATTTCACAAGAATAAGAATTTTAAAAAAATATATAAGCAAATATATGGTGGCGGCCATTTTTTTGAGATTTATGTTTAGACTAAACTTGTAAGTCATTTTATTGTATATGAAATGATTTGTTAGAGACTTAGAGAACTTTGAGTTTTAAGTTTCTTGAATGAAGTGCAGAGGTCGCTAAAAAAAATGTGTCAAAAATTAATCTAAAATTTGTTCAGTTCAAAATTTTTTTGAGAGCCGGGATCTACTAGTTTTTCTCGGCTCCGGCTCCTACAAAAACTATCGGATCCTCGGCTTCCGACTCCGGCTCTGGCTCCGGCTCTGCAAGCCTGTGTATATATTTATATATATACATACATATATTTATATATACACGTATATATACAAACACGCATTTATAAATATATATATATATATATATATATATATATATATATATATATATATATACAAATATATATATATATATATGTATACATATATTTATATATACACGTATATATATACACACACGCATATATAAATGTATATATATATATAAAATATATATATATATATATAGTATCCTAGATCGTAACTAACAAAATTATTGTTATTAACCTATTTTTGTTCATTAACCAATCAAACTATGTGGAGTTTTCTTTGTTGTCTACTTAAAACCATTCTTTTTTGGAGATGCTACTTAACTGAACACAAACTAGTTAAAAACTCAGGCATGAGTATTAAACATTATGGTTTCCAACTTTTCTTAAACTTGGTTTATCAATAATTAGGATCAAAATTAAACTGAACCTAAGGTTCAGTTGGATTTGAGCCCTAAACCATTAAACATTGGTTTAATAAGATGTCACCTCAACTGCAGTGATGATCAAACAATTTTGGTCCAATTATATTTGATAATTTTTACATATCCAAGACTTTGGGATGTAATGATATATAAAAAAGGGTTGTAATTTTTTTACTATGATAATAATAACTATGATACAATCAAAAATAGCTGTATTTTTTCTATAAAAGAATAATTACAAAATAACAAAAAACTGCTGTTTTAAATAAACATATCCTTAACTTGCACATTGATCTGAATATCAGGCTTTTATTACTTTTACAGTATACCCAATATAATAAATCATCACATTTGTAATAGACAATATTAATTACTTGAATTTAATATATAGTCACATTTAGGTAACTTTTAACTTTAGAAATTATAATTTAACATACAAACACAACTTATCTAAAAACATCTATAATTTTGTAGTCCTAACATATTTTTAAGATCTAACATATTTTATTTGACGATAGCAATAATACACTTGAATTAATTAATTTTGTAAGCTAAACAAACCAACTTGTTATTTTCACATTTAACCAAAACATGACTGACTGCTATATGCTATATAGTATACCTATATAATATAGATAACACAGTAACACTACTTTTTTTTTTTCTGTTGAAAATAGACAAACTTGAAAAACACCAATCAATGTTTCGAATAAGCCTCGTAAAACTGTAAAACGTTTTCTTAATCCAGCAGCATTTTAATTTCAAATTAAATTTGAATAGATAAAATTGGTTTTGCGATCAGCTACACTTTGATCAATTTATGATGTGTATACGCTTACTAAGTTCAGAATTGAGATTAAAGTAGATGCAGACTGTTCTTATTTTAGCTGCTAAAATGATGTTCTAAAAATATTGTAAATTTCTCATTTGCATTAACATACCATATGTCATATAACTATTTAAAATAATTACTTCTAAACAAAATCAAATGTGGCAAGTGAAACTTTGTGTTTAAACTTAAACAGATTTATATCTCAGGAATAGATGGAAAATAATGCAATTACTGTCTTCTTATTTACAACTTTTATCATCAGATCTGCCATTTGTAGTGAAATCACATTTTGTCAAGGCGCATAATTTCATGCAATAAAAACTTTGAACGCCCGGAGAATACAGATAGTTCAAAAATAAAGCTGGCGGTAGACGATAATTCGTCTGACTTTTTTTTCCCGTGAACTTTGGGAAGTCAGACGAGAAAACTTTGGTTATTTAAAAAAATGAATAATGGCGAAATGTAATTACGTTTCGCAGGTTTAAGGACGGGGGTAATAAACTTTTTAAAAATCAACTATTTTCAACCAATTATCAACCATTTTGCCAAATATAAATATACGTCGAATATATTTTGTAAACCCGTATTTTGTACTTTCAAATTAATGTTTTTCACAGCCTGTTGATCGGCAAACAAAACAATCTATGCTATTGCTGAGAGCTATTAAAGCTTCTTTTTGGTAATCCTTTAAAGACTTAATAAAAAATAAATCACAAACTATTTTAAAAGCATATGCTTGGAGTGAGTGACTTTTTAATGCGAATTAATATTTAGAATTTCTTTTGTAGCGAGTTTTTAAATTAGTTTTACTCCTTCAAAATACAAATACACAAGATATAATGATTTTAAAAATATTTCATGATTTAAAATATAGTTTATTACATTATAACTTTAGATATAATAAAAAAATAATCATTTGAATGTCTATGAATATAATGTCTAATTTGTATCTTAATAATCAGAAATAATTTCATTTAATTTATATTACGGATCAAACCGAAAAAAAAAAATTATTAAAAAAATTCAGCAACCCAAAAAGATAATTACTTTTAAAACTTTCAATATCCGCAAAAAATATTATTTTAAAAACTTTCAATATCCATACTTCGGGTATACATGTCGAACTCGGGGTACCTACCCCGAGTTCGGCACCCCAAGCCAGGCTCTGCGTAAAAACCAAACTCAGGGTGGAACATAGAGAAGAGTTTTTTTAGTAAAAGAGGAAATGTAGAATTGAACCGTTGTGTTCGCTACGAAAAAGCTACATGGTTAGAAAATAGATTTGCTTTAAAGATTTTTGTCCATTCATATAGCTTCTAAGTATTGATAGACATTAATCATGATGATCAATTGTTATTTAAACTATTTTTAATGAGTTTTTAATATAATAAAGATACAATCCTATAATAGCAACAAAATATTTGTTGTACAATTTAAAAATGGCTTCAAGAACTGAAAGAAGAAAACGTCGTAATCAATTTGATATTTTTGTCTCAAGATGAAAAGGTAATACAGCAATATAAATAGGTAGCTAATAATCTTGATAATTTAAAAATATCAAAGTAACGTTATAAAGTAATTATAGTAGATTGTTGCTTTTATCTCATCCTATTTATAGACTATCAGACAAATATCTGACTGCCTTTTTTTATCTAAACTTTTGTAACTTTTTTTAAAAAAATTTTGGTCAAATATATTCATTTTAGGAGAATCTTCCAATTACATGACGCAGGGTGAGCCTGTTGTAGATGAGGAGAATGTTAAAATTGGTGAAGATAACTTTGATAGAAGTGTGCCTACTATTTTTGATGGTGCGACTGGATTATATGTATAAATGGAGTACAAAAGCAATGAATGTAAATTAGGATTTCCTTTGTTTAATCTAAATTGTTAATTTTTGAGACTAATACTCACCAAACACATGCTACAAAAAAGATTGCTGTCAGTTTTTTTACTAAGAGTAATTAGTCAAACTAATTGAACAAACTCGTACACCGCTGTACCTTGCTAAAAGGCCTATTTAAAAAAAAATTTTTTTTCAGGTAAAGTTTCATTAAGAGAAAGTCATCAAAGTAAAGAAGAATCCAAGTGTCATTTTTTATCTCTTCATATAAAGCTGTTATTTCTGTTTGAGTTTGAGTGAAAACAAAATTTGAATTTCTCAATCTCCATTCCCACATGTTAGTTATTAACATTATCAAATTTCTTTAATGTGATTTTAATCGTGCATAAATGTATGTTATCAGTTGCTAAATGTCATTGTTAAAGTAAATATCATTTAATAATATGATTTTTATTTAGTTCTAGCCTGATTGCTTAAGTACATCTCTTAATTTATCTGATGTAAGTAAAAGTTACATTTCTGCTGTTAATTGTGATGAGATGATTTATTTATTCTTATATGAAAGTGTTTTGTTGCTATGTTTTTTGTTTTTTTTTAAAGGTTTTCAGTTTTCAACTACCTGTATTGCCCAGCCAATCGTAAGTTTTTGAAAATTGGGATCTAGTTATATATATTTAGTTACACTAAAGTTTGATTATGTTTTTAATTTTTTAATGATTTCATATAGGTTTCAAGCATTCCACGGTCAGATATACAGTCAATTGTATGCTGTAAACTATTTATTGTTCATGTATAGGTTTTCTCTTAATCTTTACTGCATTTATAGTAATACTATTTATATCCTGGTATATAAGGCCACCATGCTCTAAAACCCTAGGATATAAGTAATAATGAGATTTGATATGAATCTCAAGTTCTAATTTAGTTTAATAAAATGAAAATGTATTGGTGTACATATCCATTTTATTAAATTAAGTTAGAAATATATTTTTATGTCAGTTAAGTATTAGTTTTATAATGGTACAAAATGTTTTGGCATATGAAATGAATGGCAGTAGTATAATATTTTAAGTATAAATATGTAGAATATTGTTTATTGTGGTTATCATAACAGGACAGTTTCTTATGAATATGTTCATTCTTCGTGAACTGAATATAAGTTGACCAATATTTAGCAAAGACAGGGAAGATTGGAGGCATGTGTTGCTAGTGATCTTGTAGATCAGAATGTCTGTCATACATAATTTCCTATCTTTACTTCTCTGCAGCAATATTCTGAGATCGAAAAGCACCCAAATAATATGGTAAGTTTTTATCAATTTCTGATTATGTAAGTATAGCCATGATGCGTTGCTCTTGACAAGGGAACATAGTGTGAATGATGGTGCAATATATTTTAGTTGTTAACTGATCTTTTTTAGTTAGCATTGATGAAAAGTGAAGGAGGGTTGACTGTCTATGAACAATTTCAAACAAATTGCTGGCGCATGACTTACAGCAAAAGATCAATAGGCCTGCAACACATGGGAAGCTGAAGTTTTTGATAACCTGGAAAATCAGCGTAAGAAAATCAGTGTAATCTACATCTACTGTGAACATTTGTACAAATATGAATCTGTTTGACTGTGAGTCAACAGTTTGACTTGTGGTGTTTGATTTAACAGTAAAATAAAGTAAAACTATTAATATCTTTTTACATGCAGATATAATTTATATTGTCAATGCGGCTATATCAAACAATACAATCTCTAATACATGTGAATCTCTAATACATGTGAATCCATATATTTAGGCATAACTATAGTAATTGGTTATATAATTATAGATTTAAATGACTATTTATTTACATATTTTTTCTCTTTTTTTTTTATAAGTATAAATGTTTATAGTTTCAACTGTTAACATTTTCCCTGGCACAACGTCTAAAAAGATAGAACTGAAAGTAGCACCATTTTTTTAATAACGCCAGGATCGCTCTGGTGGTCGTCTGCAGCGCTGTAAGAAAAAGACAGTTGAAGTTTCGATTGAGGAGGAGAGTAAAGACGACGACTATGAAGGAAATAATGACGACAGTGAAAACGAAGACGACAGTGAAAACGAAGACGACAGTGAAAACAAAGATCCTCGACAAAAAAAGCAAAAGACTTAGAAATCACTTTTATAAATAAAGATATGTAATGATGGTTTATATAAATATATTATATATTAAATAAACTGTGTTAAACTATTGAATATTACTAGTTTAAAAAAACAACCACGCTTTACTACTCATACAGGATAAGTAGTAAAGCGTGGTGTTTTTTTTGGCCGCTTTAGGGCTAGCCCTTAAGGGACCCTGAAATTTGGCGCGGACATTTTCATAAGAGTCCCTTAAGGATTTGCCCTTAAGGGACCCTGAAGTTTTTTTAAGGCGGGTCAAAACTGCAATAAAGAAAATTATGGAAGAACAGTCAAAAAATGAAATTTTGGCTAGCCAAAGCACTCCTTCCCCTTCAATGTTGGATAATGAAGATGATGACAACTTTGATTTCACTGAATAACTGAGGAAGAAAGTGTTTGGTGCAGGTTACATTAATCCTGGAGGTGAAACAAGCACCAAGAAAGCCACTTCAGCTGAAATTGATGAGTATTTAAATGCAAAACCAGTTCCAGCAAGTACAAATGTACTGGAATTCTGGAAACAAAACTAGTATATTTACCCAATGATGTCAAGGTTGGCCATTATTGAACTTCCATGTAGAAGAATGCAAGTTGTCTTTATTACATTTATTACATATACTGGTGTAAAAAAAATGTGCATAGTTAAAAAATGGCTAGTTAAAGGTAATAGATGATTGACTTTCGTTACTCTTTAACCTGCATTCCATTACAGACAAGTTAGTATGGTAGATGGTACTAAAATCACAAAAGACTTCTGACCATATTAATGAACAATCTTTATTTCTAATAACTTTAAAGTTTTCAACTGTATTGCCTTTTGTTTCAATTATTCCAACATCCTCATTTGATGTGCTTCGGAAATTTTTAAAATAAGAAAATTTATTTCTTTTTAAAAAAAAAGATAGTGGAAGTCATTATTACCTTTACAGATGTTTATGGATGAAGTGTTGGAGAATATAATATTAGCAGATTGAAGACTAAGTTGATCTGAAAGAGATTTGTTAATATTAATGGATAATAAACCTTCACAATTTAAAACAATTAGTCTCCACATGCCATTTGATTGGCGATAGTTATTGATTTTAACTATTACAAAATAATATTTAGTATATTCATTGTAAGTCAAAACCATGTTTTGATGCAATGCTTTCAACTGTTGAAAAGTACTTATCGCATTTACTTTTTCCTTCCAACTCTTGTGAGTGTGTTATATACATAACAGGTTTCTGTGTGTTCAGAAAAAGTGAAGAATTTATCATTCCTCTTAACTTCAAAGCCTTTTTTATGATTTTAAATCTAACCTGCATAAGACCATATAACATGATTTGCATAAATATTCAGGATGAACTTTTTGATAGTCTGAGGTTATATCCAGCTTGTAAAAACTAATAGTTGCTTGTTTAAAGATAACAACAGGTTTTAATTGATAGTGACTATCCTGTTATTATGCAGCCACACTTTCTACATAAATGTTTTAAATATTCCTCATGAAGACTCATTATTTATCCAGTAATGAGATAATAGGAATATAAGATTTTTTCTTTTGATATATCTTGAAAAGGTTAAAAAGGTTGTACATCACTTGTAGAAGGCTCAAGAATATGCAACGAAAGGTATGGTCTTATTATTTTTATTATCATGTAGTTACTATTAGTAGCAACAATAGTAATAAAAATAAGAAGATCATTGTAAGTTAAAGTAGCTTTACAAGACTGACTGTTTAAAAATGTTTCATCAAAAATGCTCATTAAAAATACATATTTTACATTTCTTTCCAACTTCTGAAGTCAATAGTTTTTTATGAACTTTAAGATGCTTTTAGTTATAATACTTTTAGACAAAATGCGATTTAGGTATGAAAATAAGGAAATTTATAACTAGGACGTTCGCGAAAAAAAAAAAAAAAATCACAAATTCAAGAGAAAAAAAAAGCGAGGCAAATAAGTTCGACATTTCCGACAAAAATAAGAAATACACCCTGATTTGGGCATTAGAGTGGGAAGTATAATCTGAGAGTGAGGTGAAAAGAACACCAAAAATTTCTTATTCGACCTTTAAACTATATCGTAGCAATTTTAATTTAACAAAGAAGATTTGTTTCACTTTATTCCATCCATTCTAGTAAACCAAACATAGCCTTTTTGCGAAAGCCTAGTTTTAAACGTCAAAGTTTAAACGCAGTTAAATTTTTAATAAGCAAAGTTATAGCTCAAATCAACCTTTTTCAGATTTGTGAGGTATTCTTGATTAATTTTTTTGTCTTTTATAACCATAAGCTTCAGTAAATGCATAATTATAATGGGTTTACTGAGGGAGGTTATTTGAAACAAATTTGACGAGTAGAAGTCGGAATATCTGTATCATGAATTTAGAAAATTGACGGTAACACGCGTAGTTTTTGGATCATTAAGCACCTTTGATCTCTAACAATGCGTTGAATGTCCATCTATTAATATGTCCTTGGTCAAACTTAAGAAATAACACGAAAAATATCGCAAATGATTCTCTATTCAAAATTTTGGAATTATAATACTATACGGATATTAAAAAAAAAAAAAAGCACACATCTTTAGCAAAATCTACATTAAGTTTGGAGAACTTAAACCCAAAACGTTCTACATAGATAAACGAATCGCTACCTAACTTACATTTAAAAAGTATTAACTTTTTACCTGTATTACACCGATCCATTTATTCTAAATTTTTTATTAAGAAAAACAGATAGATTGTAGGCTTCCAGGAAAAATATTTCTTATAAGGTTTTGGTGATATGAAATTTTCAATTTTTATTACAAGATTACAATGACCCAGTGTGGGGCTTACTGCTGAATTGCGATGTATAAATCAGAAAGTCTAAAAAAAACTCGAAAAACTTTAACAAAAATTTTTGGATTGCCTAAATTCATTTTTAAAGGTAGGATTTTAGATTTTTATATAAAATATGAAGTTATCAGTAGCAGTAACGTAATAACATGCGGCGCAGAAAGTACAAATCTCAGAAGTGGAGTGAAAAAAAAAACAACTAATTTAATTTTTTTTAACAAAAACTAAAAAAAACAATTTAAATCCTCAAGAGCAATGATTAAAATTTATAAAGCTACCGAGTCTACCTCAACAAAGCTGAGAAGTTTATTTCAAAAATGAAAAAAAATTTCACGAACTAAAAAATTTTTTAAAACATTAAGACATAAAGAAAGTACAAAATTATAATTCAAATATCAAATAATTTTTTTTAAATACAAAAATATTAATAACTAATATTAATTCAATTTCTTGAAGAATGTATATCGTTCAGTTTAACTTTAGGCTTGTTATGCTTAAAAAGTGCTTTATTAGCAATTGGTAAAGACAACTGCTTAGCAGTGTTTTCCATAGAAAATACTGAAAAAGGGTCGTTTGTGTTTGAATAAGGTTTAGCAGCCTTTTGAGGTTGTTGAAAATGACGTGGATTAGTACCTTGTAAGTTATTTTGATTGTGTAAATTCTCATGATGCTGTAATTGGTTTTGATGACATTGGCGCTGTAAGAAACCTTGATAATTTTGAACATTAGGATTTTGCAAAGCAGCATCCTGAGTGTTAAAAGTGTTTTGCTGATTGAGCGATAGATTTTGAAACTGCTTCTTAAAAACATTTGGCTGATTTAATTCGTTTAAATCATCAAGATTATTTTCAGTTAAAACTAAGTGTTTTTCATTTACTGTAGTTGCATTTAAAGGAGAGTAAGATAAACACATGACATTACTTTTAACAAACTCTCCAAACTCTTCATCAAGTCTTTCTTCCTTTTTAGAAGAAGCCACTGTACTAAAAGCTGGAGTAGTATTTTGCAATGAGGTTTGCTGAGTTGATGAAAACCATTCTTCAGATTGCAAAACACCACTCTCAAATGTTTTTTTCTCTTTAGTTGTAAGAAATTCCTCATTGTTTTTATTATGACAATTAAATTCACTGAAACCTCCTAAATTGCAATCTAAAGTTTTAAACGCAGAGTATCTATCTGAAAAGTTATCAATGATTGGAGGATTAGATGAGGCAGTAAGATATTGGGTATTGTTTTGAGTCTCAATACAATTTTGTGAAATAGAAACATCTGTACTTTTTGAGAAATCTTGTGGGAGTGTGCTTATATGCGTAAATGAGCTAACTGCTTGTAGAGGACTCACTGATTGAACTATTTTAACCGGTGGTGTATCGTGAGGAGTTGTAAAATACTTAACTTCACTATTGCTACGTGGATTACTGATTTCTGTAAAACTATTTTGAGCTGAATCTGTGAAAAAATCAAGATCTATACTGCTAGGGAATGGTGACACAGTAAAAAATTCTTCAGATTTATTTGATTCAGATTTCAAGTTCATAAACAAAGGAGAATCTTGCATAACCAACTTTGAATCAAAATCTCCAAATTCAGCAAATGTATTTTTAAGAGAATCATCCAATGGTTTACTCATTTTTGAATTAGAGTTATCTTTGTTAATCTCATTCCAATCAAAAGCAGAGAAATTCGTATGAGCAGTAAGCTTACAATCTTTTGTCATGTGAATATTTAAATCTAAATCAGGTAAAGAATCGGTGGGCAACTCGTGATTCCCAAAATGATTATTATAGCTCGAATCAAGTTTCTTTACCGGATTATTTGATAAATATGCATCATCAGTCCCAAATAATTGTTCTTTATAACTTGTGGTTTGTATATTCGTATATACTGATGTTTTATTTTCAGCAACAACACAATCCTCATTAAGTAAATCAGGCAGAGAAGAACTTTGCTTAAAGTAAAGTCCAGGATTTTCTGCATCATTAAATACTTGGAAACTGTTAAAATCACTGTCTTCACTATTTGAGCAAGTTCTAACAATAGTATTTTCTCCAACTTCAGTTAAGCATGAAATATTTTTAGAATCAGATATACCATTTATAAAAATTAAATCTTTACAATCAAAGTTACGCGAGGGTTGAGATACCTCTAAACATTTTAATTCCTTCTCAGCATCAGGACTTTTTTCAGGTTTAATTGGATTTTTTTTAAATATCAATTCATAATTGCTTACCTTTTCAGACACAAGATTTGGCAAATGATTTTCGGAAAACGCATTTTCAAAATCTGCCGTAAAATTTTGTTGCTTTTCATGCCAAAAATCAGGTACCTGTGTTTCAAAATTTATTGGTGATTGCTCATGAGAAACTGTATGCACAACTCCTTTATCTTCTTTGTTATAGTTTACCCCTTCCTTATAGATACTTCCTGAAGACTTTTTAAAATTAGCTTCTGATGAGAAAGTAGTCATTTTGTTAATGATATCTGCATTATCATTATCAAAAGTGGAAGAAAAATTACTGCTAAAAAGTACATCAAAACCTGATAAACTTTGATTTACAGAGGGAAAAATGTCATTTGCTTCTTCATATTTTTTGGAGGATAGAAATGAATCGTCTTTTTGAGAACTCAAGCTGATTTTTGCTGGATGTTCAAGATTTATGAGTTCAAGAATAGGAGAAACTGTATGATCTGAAAGAAAGTGTATAAAGCTTAATATTAAAACAAACCATTTTTATTGATAAAGGTTTTATTGCATATTTATGCATTTTACAATTTCTCAGTTAAAAATAATTTACAAAAAAACTTACTTAAATCTTCACTGATAGCAGTATTGTTGCTTGCAAAAAAATCCAAATCTAAAGAAGCAGTCTCTGAGGGAGATCCTGAATTATTTTCTAAAATGATTTAAAAAAATAGCAATATAGGAAAAAAAAAAAAAAAGAAAGATAAAAAAGTCATTGATCCTTCGCAGCCTTAATAAAGTTCATACTTAAAAAATTTCAATACTTTTATAAAACTAAGTATGCATTTTTGGATGTTTCATTCTAACCTTTATTTTTAAAAAATTCAAGAAAAAAAATGTATTTTTAAAAGTATTGGAGTCATCTTATTTAAATAAAAGAAATAACATTTAAGAAAATCAATTTGAGGGAAAAAACAGCAGGAACATATTTTTTTGAGTATTAACTACTAAAAAATAACTGAATTTGCTGCATTTAGTTTACAATTAAAGCTGTAGTTTTAACTATTTAAGAAAATTACCTTTAAAATTTGTTAAGAGTAGATCACTGTGAATAATATAATTATAAATATGTTTAAATCCTAAGGAAAAAGTCCAAATAGACCTATTCTTCATCAACAAGTTGTAAAGCCAAGTGTCAAAGTTAAGACTGACATCTATTGATTGATTTGTTGTTGAATTGTATATTTGTTTGATATATTCAGTAAAACATTTCTTTAGCTTAAGCATTCAAAATTCTCTTGGTTTTAAACTTAAAAAAAAAAGATATCTCAAAAGTGAAAACTTGTTGCCTTGCCATTTTTCAGATGGATTCATTTTTGATCATTAAAATTAACTGAACTAAAATTATTAAATAAGATAATTTTATACCTAAATATACACAAAAGTTGTTAATTGTGTATAACAAATAAGTGTCAAAAATTGATTTATCATAAAATAAACATTTTACTCTTTGTTCAATCCTTAACCAACAGACAAATAATTTCTGTAATAGAAATGTAAACACAATTCTTATTTTCACATTTCACAAAAAAGTGAATAATGGTTCATAATCTTTACTCAGATTTTATGACAATATCATGCTATAAGGACAAAAGAAGTATATAAAAAGAGTTTAAAATAGTAACTGACCCATTAGTGATTTGGAATATGACATATTTTCAATCCAACTCTATAAATCAATTTTAAAATATGATTATGATGTAAAATAAGTAAATAACAAGCTATAACTTTATTAAACAAATATATATTAATAAAAAACACATTTATCAACTAATATAGGATATTTCAATCATTGGTCAGGGAAATTAAAAACTACAACAACAAGTAGAGAAACTATTGCTGTAACAAGCAAATGAAATCGACAACTCACAACACCAGAAATTTGATTTGAAGTGAACAAAACTTTGAATAAACCTGTAACTCTTATTACAGTTAAGAATAAGAATCTAATTAACAAGAATCTAATCTGTTTGCTTAAGCTGCTCTCAGAAAAGATCAAAATAAGAAAATAAATTAGGACCTGTTTATATGGACAAGGGCTAGCCCATTTGCTGAGCTAGCCCGGAAAATGAGCCAGTTTTAAAATTGCATTTATATGAATTTTGACAAAAAAATAAAAAATGATATCGAGGTCAGCCTGGCTTTTTCTAGCAGGGCTGGCCTCTTTATCGGTAAAATGATAACTTTAAAGATAGCGGCTGGCGACAAAAAAAAACATTACATTTTAACAATATGTTTAACTGGTATTATAACACAAATAATGCTTCTTACAAGCCTAATTGTGTTATACAAGCTCTACAAATTTAAATTTGATACTTTTTTAAATATTATTCTTTTACGAAAACGATCACAATCACTGCAAAAGATGAAACAAGCAAGAAAGAGGTGCTTTAAAAGAAAAAATCGTAGTTGCTGGTTTAAAACTGGCAGAACTGATTTATGGTGGCATAATATAATAACTGGTGTAGCTCCCATTGATGTATGGAAAACAAATTTTAGGCTTTCACGGTTTCTTTTCATGAATTTGGTTTCAGAGATAAGCCCTTATTTATCTCCTGACCCTTTTTCACCTAACTCTAGAGTTCTATCAGCAGATAAAAAAGTAGCTGTTACTTTACATTACTTAAAAGATATTGGATCTTTGGGAAATTATAAAAGCAAAACAACTAAAATTTTAAGTACACGGAAGTTGGCAGTTTTGTTATTAAATTTATTATTTTATGCAGAAGCTTTCAAATTTAAAAAATGTAAGAGTTTATATGCATGCGTACAAATTTATTTATGAAATTAACCAGCCCGTTTGCCGAGATCTCGGCAAAATACAGTGAGATCTCGCTATCCGGGCTAGCTCGTTTATTCATATAAACGCAAAACAAAATTAAGTTAAAATATTGATGACATCGATATCTCGGTAAATGATATTTTTAAATGATACATTTACCGCTTTTCATGTAAACAGGCCCTTAGAATGTGCCATTGCCCATGAGTAATACACTTTGTAAAAGTACTTTGAAGTGACAAGCCAAAGTTTGAAGAAGAGTTTACGTTTACTGTAGTGACCAGAGTGAGTGGTAGTTAAAGTGAAACATTTGGTGGTTCCATTATGGTTTGGACAGTTTCTCCAACTTTTTAGTGGGAGAAACTTAAAATCAATGGTATACTGAAAAAAAGATACAATAAAACTGTGCTGGATTCAAGTTCCAACGGGACAATGACCCTAAACATAGCTCCGAATTATGCAGAGGTTATTTAGAACAAAAACCAAGTAAAAATGTTTTAAAAAGCATGGTTTAACTTCTACAAAACCTTGATCTCAACATTTTTGAACTTCTATGGGATGAGCTGGAAGAAATGAGCTTGTAACTAGTACTAAAGAAGGATATGTGGAGTATCTTTAAAGATAGTCGAGATAATGTATCATTTAAAACCTTTTATAACCTTTTATAAATTTCAACAATTCTAAAATATAAACTAGTAATATTATGCAAGAAACCTTTTTTTCTTGACTTTTTGCAAGCAAAGTATTTTTAGATACTGGCAAACATACTGGTTCAGGCATCAAGATATCCTAAAAAAATTAAAACATAAAAATGTGTATTATGAAAAAATTATGGTGATGATTTTTTCTGGAATTACTAGTTAAGCTTGTTATTATAAAAATTGTTTTTTCATTTTGGTTATCCTGAAAACATAAGTAATTTTCTAAATAATTGCGTTAAACATTTTGAAAGCAACATCAATAAAGCAATAGAAATAAAATTTATATACCATTTTCATTTTCCAAAAATTTTACTTTTTTTTGTTTAAATTCTGTAACCATTAAGTATTAAGAATGAAGCACTCAGATTCCTTTAACATTTTACCATGTTCATATAAATAATAGCAGCCAATAAACCTTGCAAAATAACGAATCTGATCAATGCACAGTATCTTTTTATAATATGATGAACTTTAAACACTTCATTATGTTAGGTACAGAAATATTTAAATTTAGGTTTGATCTGAAGTGATAAATATAAATTTTGATCTTTCAAGTATTAAGAAACTATACAGTATACACCATTTTTCTTTACAATCTGTTACTACTATACACTACACCTCAGTATTAATTGTATGTTTTCACATGTTGAACTGTTAATCTATGATTATAATACTTTTTTCTATTCTTGCCTGTTTACCACCTGTGGCAAAGCATTTGGTCTAATTACTTTATTTCAATTTATTATTTTAATAACAATTCAAAATAATATATTTTATCTTATTTCAGGAAAATGGGGAGAATAAAAAGATGACAGTAAACAGTAAGAAATCAAATCTGAAATAAAAAACAAACAAAAGTTCAGACATTTTTGGTTAGGGATTCACTGTGAGAGTTACTTAACAACTTCCAACAAATGGTGATATATCACTATACTACTACTATCAGTTTATCATTAGTAAGAGCAGCAAAAAATACAAAGCTTCTTTGGACAGCATTGGGTTCAAACTTAAAGATAACAGTCATAAATCAATTGCATTGTTTTCAAGCATCAAAATGTTTTGGAAAAATCAGGCTTTAGTTCAAAATTGTTTAATATTAGGACATTCAATTAAACAGAAGGTTTGTGTTAATGTAAATGCTGCAGCAAATCTCTTGGCCAATAGATCTTATGCTAAAAGGAAGATGAGGGACAAAAAAGAAAAGTATCTATAACTGACTATTTAAGTATGATATTTCTGAGGAGTTTGATCAATCAAAGCAATAAGCTATCATTACTTCTGAAAACACAGAACTAGCTGAACTATGTAATAAGAATAGTTATTTGAATTTCAAAGATTTTAATGCTTGTAAAAAATGTATTGAAAGTTGGGTTAGCGATGAAAATCCAACACTCATTTCCAAGATTTAATCAAAATACTTGAGCAATGATGGAGCAGAATATATAGTAAATCCAAGACTTTATTGATGCCACAAGCACATTTTGAAGATGATTTTCAAAAAGCACATTTTCAAGATCACCTTAAAAATGCTTTTTTCTCACGGAAAAACAGACAAATTCTTTCAAAATTAATCACCAAAGAAGTCTTGAATAAATGTTAAGGTTATTTTGTTTCAAGGTTGTTATAAATGTATAAGTAACTTTCAAAATAAAAAAATTCATTGTAACTTGTTGTAATTTTTTTACTTTCAGCTATGTGTACACAGACACTATAGAGTGGGAGTACAGCAAGAGGTGCGGGAGAAGGAGTGGACGCATCCATGCTTAACTGATTTTTGAGGGTAGGTGTCTATTGTGGATAGATAAAGGAGAGCATAAGTTTAGCACTGCTTTTTTTTCTAGAAGAAGTTGTAAGGTTCAATACATTCCTTTTCCCATCAAAACATGCAAAATTTTACAAAAAATTTTAAGTAAAGTTTATTAAGCAAATTTAAAAATCTGAAGTTGTGGATGAAAAAAACTTGTGAAAGAAAAAATCTGAAGTTGTGAATAAAGTTGTAAATGAAAAAAACTTACTAATGAAAAAGTAAACCTTAAGGATGGGCATAAGTTTTGTAAGATTACTGCTGCAAGCTTTACAAAAAATAAACTACTTACATATGCATATATGCATGCATACATACATACATACATACATACATACATACATACATACATACATACATACATACATACATACATACATACATACATACATACATACATACAAACTTCAAAAGTTTAGGAGTGGATTGTTTGAAAATAAAGTTATTTAATTCAGTTGAAAACTAAATTTAACTGCTTATTAAAAAATAAATACTGGGTATACCAGTATATAAATGACTACTTATTTTCAAGAGAAAAGAGTAGCTTGACCTCTTCTGTATTGTTTTCTTTATTCAGTGAAAACTTAGCAACAAAAAATTTTATTGATGAGTAACAATGTTAAAGCTTGTAAAAAAGCTGATAGTCAAAAAAAAAATTTTGTTATTACTATACACTACACCTCAGTATTAATTGTATGATAGTATCTTTTTGTAATATGATGAACTTTAAACACTTCATTATGTTAGGTACAGAAATATTTAAATTTAGGTTTGATCTGAAGTGATAAATATAAATTTTGATCTTTCAAGTATTAAGAAACTATACAGTATACACCATTTTTCTTTACAATCTGTTACTACTATATGATCAATAGTAATAGAGTGTTAAATGATCAATAATAATAATTATGCTTATAAATGAACATGTACTTCTTTTTGCATTCTTGAGAAACATTTCAAAGTTAAAAAAAAATTTTCTAAAAAAAAAAGATAAATACAATGACAGTTATGGTAAAGCTTTCAAATTTTATGCACACTTTTATTTAAACAATCATAAAATAAAAACTTACAATACTTGAAAGCTTAAAGTGGATGTTAAAAGATAAAATTTGTTTTTTAAAATGCTCTGAAAAATAATATTGTGCCAGCCACCGCCCTGCATCTTCACCAGATATTTCAAGCTCAGACCACAAATTAAAAACATTTCTAAAAAGAAAAAAAAATCATTGTATGACGAATGGAAAATAAAATAAAAACATTTTCAGCAAACTTCTGTATTTTTCTTATTTTTAAATTAAAAAAACAGAACTTTTTTTCCTGTTTCTGTTAAATTCTAAATATTTCCTTTAAAATGCATGTATCAGTTTTCAAATACAAAGTATTATTCATAGATTTTATAAAATATTCAATATTTTATTGCATTTTCCTTCATTTTTAAAAACTGTCTGCAAATGCTAAAGTATGGAAATGACTAACTTTTTTTTAATAATTTAAATTTCATAAGATGTACTTTAGGTATATTACTTTTGTTATTGGAATTATCAATATAGTTTATATTGTCATTTTTATATTTAAATTTATTGTCAACTTTTGTTATTGGAATTATCAATATAGTTTATATTGCACCAACTTATTTTGTCAATGTCAATCTAGATTACATACGTTTAAATTATTTTTCCTGGTATTCCTGCAAATTTCTTCTTAAGATTATTTTATCAATCAAAATACATGTAAATAATGTGCGTATTCATTGAATAAAAGCTTTATTAATTGAGTGGAATAAAATTGATAATAGTAAAGTTTCTGATAAAAAAATGACCAATCAAAAAATAAAAAAGCTTGCAAAAGATCAGTTCATTTGTGCATAAGTTGTATAAGGTATTTGCATGCATCTATTTGTACAAGTAGTTTAGTCTAGTCTTGTGATGAAACTAGTTATGAACACTTTCAAACTAGGTGGACAATATTGCTCCCATTTAGCATTAAATCACCAAACTCATTTTGAACAAACTATTTTCTTTTTATTTACTTTAGAAGATTAATCACTAACCAGAGTCTTAAAAGTACTAAACTAATAGTTCTCTATGCTTTCTACACAACATTCAGAAATCTGCACAAACTTTAAGTCTAAACAGAATTAAATTAAGAACAGCGAGATAATCACGTATTCAGTTTATGAAACAGCATTCTTAGCACATTTAGACATGCATTATTTTTTTCCACTTATTTAGTATTTAGTAGCAAGATGAGCATGGCAAAAATAGAATATCAAAAAATTATCAAGGTTTTTTGTGATAGAAATCAAAAAGCTTTGAAATTGGACATTGCCAAATATTTTGCAGATCTGGGTTTCAAATGAAAAATAGTTTATAGCATTCTAAAACAATTTGATAAAAATATCACAATTGAGAGATTAACATATTTGGGTAAAAAATCCTCATCTATGAAACATCTATTAAACAAATGAAAGTGTACTGAATAATAAAAAACTTTCTATTTTTACAGGTCCGATGTGTATTAATGTTTATAAACCTTCAAAATATGGTCCAGACATACTTTTTCATTAAATCTTATGCAATAAACAAAACATAACTTAAATTTCATACTAACTAAATAGTTACTTTATTAAAATTCAATTTTTTGCAGATTTTTTTATGCATATGTTAAGCATCTGCATGTATGCTTTCTCATTACTAAAAATTACATGATTAATTAGATATTTAATACAAAAATTATCTGTTTGTGTTATATTTTCATCATAGAACAAAAGTTCTAACTTTCAGATTTGATCAGGAAAAAAATCTGAACCAAGTTCTCTTGTATGTATACTTTTATTTACCGAGATATTTGTTTGAAATGTTTCTTGCATTAAACAAGAATCAAAAGCTATCCAGCTTAAGTAAGATTTAGAGGTTTCTGATAAAGAACTGGAGAGGATGAGAGTATTGTGATATGATTGCTCTATTAAAATGGGTGTTGAATATTTATTCAAGAAGATGGTGATCTTTTAATTGCATTAAACTTATCAAATTTGTTGCTAAGAAGCTAAGAGATAAGTATATCAATTTACCTTGTTCTCATGGAAAAACTTAAAGTTGAGTTCATGAGCAATGAAAGCTTAATCCTATGCTCTTAAAATATTATTTGAAATTCCTAGATGAGCAACAGGACCAGCTTGGTGTAGAAGCTACTTTACTTTTGCAAAGGCTGTACACACAGAAAGATGGCAAAGAGCCGGAAAGAGAATTTCAAGTTAAGATTGTACTTGCAGCAAATAAAACAGTTAAAATTAGAAAAAAAGTCTATCAAAAGACTTTGCTACATTTATAGAAGAGTCAAATTATTAAGCAAATGCTAATGATAAGATTCAATCTAAAATTGTGAAAAAAGAGATGAGCTTAATTGAAGCTATTCCGACAGGGTCTGAAAATCTTAAAAACTTTTTAAGCCTCTACTAAAAATTAAACAAACACCAATTGCCATGAGATTATTTGTCACAAAAATAAGAAACAAATTGGGTAATTATACCTTTGATGATTTGATTTTATCCATTCTACCAAAAACAGATAAGAAACATAAAATTTAAAGATAAAAATACAAGTTACTAAAGAATTATTAGATCTTAAAAAAAAAATATCTTCTAAGTTTGAAAAGAGAAAATCTTCACTCCACAGTTTATTTAGTAATTTAGTTTTATTGTTAAAATTTAAGTTAAAATAATTGATAAATTACCCAGCTAAACTGTACACATATGGCCCAAGAAGGCTGTAACCCCAACTTGATGTTCCAGAGAAACCCTCTGGAGGGAGTGATATATACACACCCCTGATATCAAAAATGCAAATATTAAAATCAAACTATTTTGTCCAAGAAAAAAAAATCCTTTTTAAAATTCTCAGTTTTTAACACATATTGTTTGAATAATAGCTTCATATACTTTGCATTTATTTCAGCATAATTAATTCTTTCTGTTGAATTATGAAATTTTACCTTTGATCTGATAATAGAAATATGACTTATGAAGTTTTTTGTCTGCAAAAAAAATTTTTTTTTTTAAATTCACATTTCGTTACACAAATTGAATAACTTCTTACTTTTGCATTTTTATGACATAAGTAATTTTCATCCAATCTTTCAAATGGAACTTTAATTTATATCAACCATAAGTATTTTTGTGGTGGCGGTTAGAAGAATTTTCAAAATTGTGTTTTTATTGAACTTCTGGGAAACTACTGTTGCTCATTTAGTTTGCACATCAAGTGACAACAAAACTCACTAGTTTAAAAATACATCTTTCTAATAAAAATCAATGACAAACACAAATGAACATAAAATTTATGTTGCATATTTCTGCTATTTCTATTGCAATTTACAAATCTTTACTGTTATAGTCCACAAAACAGAGTTGTAGCCATTTTCCATATTCAGGATGGCTGTTTGTTCTTTTGTATCGCTCCCAGTGACAATGAAAGCTGGTGCAGAGATTCGGTTGCTTGTTCACTGAACTTACCGAGAGGCTCTTTTCGTTTTTCAATGAATTGTGCTATGTGATAGAACACAGCATGAACTTTGGGAGTCACTTTTACCCTTTCTAAGTCTGTAAATGAGCTCTTAAATTCAGTAATTCAGTAATGTGGTAAGCCATTCTTCTGCCTTTGACCACCTGTCTTTCAATGCTTTGTAGAGGAGGTTCACCACACCCACAAGAAGATGTAGTTCCATGGGTGGAATCAAGTCAAGCACAAGTTCGCTATTTGACTTAGAGATAAGAGGCTCATAGACTGCATTTTTGAAATCTTTCGCTTTTTTCACATATTTCCCAGCAGCTTTGAAAGCTTCAAAGCAATTTTGAAGTGATTCAAATGTACTAAGATTTCCACAAATTTCCAAATTTTGCAAGTCAGTGTCACACCATGTACATGGGTGACTACTTGCATGTGACTGCAAACCACAAAGAATGTTTGCCAATTTCAAGTCACATGACACAACAAATGGAACATTTTCAGGACAGATCAAGGTCAAAAGCTTCTTGACATTTTCATAATTTTCTGGTACATCTTCAGCAACTGCAACAAGAAGCTGTCGTTTTACACTATTGTCTACTGTAGTTTGGCAAGTCAAGGTTTTTTTGCTTGGTGGGCATGGAATGGGACTATTTGTATTGAGCTCTTGAATGCCCAGACTGATTTTGAAAAAGCCACCACCATTATCCAACCCCAGCTTGACAAGATGTTCTGAGTATATTTGTCTTTGTGTCAAGATTGCATTTTGAATCTCTTTAAGATTCTTGCAGTGTACAACAATTTGTTACCTTGTTTTTGTTTGATCTAGGGAAATATCAATTGTACTCTGAGAAAAATAATTGGTAAGTTGACTTCCAAGATGCATAAACTTTGCTCTTTAATTTGGTTCAATAACTGGTGATTTTGTAACTTGATTCAGAGTGGTGGCAAGTTTTTTAATGTCTGAATTAGACAACCCTGTGTTTGACTGAAGCTGCACTAAATCCTCTGGTCTCAGCTTTGGTTTACTACCAAAAAGGGTTTTTGAGCAAGAAGAACCTAGAATGATGTTGAAGTATTTTTGTAATAAATAGTGGACATATTTAAGATATTAATTGTTATTTCTAAAACTAAGAGTTTGAAATAAATAATAAATAAACAATTCTTTTACTTCCAATCTTAAAACAAATAACTTGTATTGAAGCAAAAATAAAATGCTTTCTATTTTTCTCAAATCCATCTTATAAAATGTTTCAGAGTAATGTTAGCTTAAAAAATTAGATTGTGTAAGAGGAAGAATTCTTCCACCTTTCGCCTGTGTGACTCTGATAGTGCCATGTGGTGAAGCATCTTTAGAAGTGATTACTAAAGATGCAATTTGTTCACCTACTGTGGGGTCTACTGAAGCAAGTTGGATCATTTTTTCTCTGAAGGTATATTGAGTGCAATTGTGTGTCAATCTTTTTCCGAATACTGTCAAGCAAAATGAGCAACGTCTTTCAACTTTTGCAGATTGAGAAGTGTTCAAATTTTCCAAGGGGTGTTTTTTATTCAGCTTTCTATTTTGCAGATCAGGCAATTACAAATCTGACACCTTGTAGTGGGGTGAATGACTATTGTGGAAAACTGAAAAAGAGTTGGAAGACTGGTATTCCCTCAATTGTGCTTTCTTTGAAGACAAATTCTGCAACTGTCACAAATGCATTCAAGGAACTCTTGCATCATGAAAGTTAATTTGACACGAATAATGCTCTTTGATTCTTTCAATCAGAAATGGTGTAAGAATGCGAGTACACTTTTTCATACAAAGTATACACACTGTCTTCCTGCAATCTTCATGTGATTTTATTGTGTTTGGCATTTTCAAACTTGTGAGTTTTGTTGTCAAATGATGTGCAAACTAAATGAGCAACAGTAGTTTCCCAGAAGTTCAATAAAAACACAATTTTGAAAATTCTTCTAACTGCCACCACAAAAATACTTATGGTTGATATAAATTAAAGTTCCATTTGAAAGATTGGATGAAAATTACTTATGTCATAAAAATGCAAAAGTAAGAAGTTATTCAATTTGTGTAACGAAATGTGAATTTTAAAAAAAAAATTTTTTTTGCAGACAAAAAACTTCATAAGTCATATTTCTATTATCAGATCAAAGGTAAAATTTCATAATTCAACAGAAAGAATTACTTATGCTGTAATAAATGCAAAGTATATGAAGCTATTATTCAAACAATATGTGTTAAAAACTGAGAATTTTAAAAAGGATTTTTTTTTCTTGGACAAAATAGTTTGATTTTAATATTTGCATATATATAAGCCTAATAATATAAGCCTATTGACATTGATACTAACATATTTAACTTCAATACTCACCTCATATTAAAGATCTTTCCCTTTAAGGATTTGTAAGAGATAAAATATAGAAACTGTTGACAAATTATAATAGAAAAATAATGACCTTTGCTGAACTTTTTTAACAACAGAGTTTAAATCAGAACAGTTAGCAATTGATTTTGAGTATTACATCTAGATTAAAACTTTTAAGCTGACTAAGTTAATTATTATACTAACTGTATAATAATTAACTTAGACCAAAAGACTTAAACAACTAAACCACTAAAATTTTTTCACAGGTATTTCTAAACATTTTATAAAAATTATTTATCACCAATTATCTTCCATTCAATAGTAAATACTTATCTTCTGATATTCTATTTAATAAATAAGTACGATTGTTAAGTGGAATGAGTAAAAGAATAAGAACAAAACTTACTCAGATAAGTAATTGCTTCCAAGAGAACAGAACAATTCATTAGGACACATTTGGTTTGAATCAATAACAGGAAAACAAACACGAAATACTTTAGATGCTCTGGAACAAAGTACACCAACCTAATTTATTTATATAAATGAAAAGTTTGTGTATAGTAGTTAACTTTCTGTCATTATAAGTTAATTGAGCACAACTTAAGAATATTTTAAATTAATATTTTGATTTGAAATCATAACAGGTCACCAAAAGGTTTAGATTTTGTTCATTTTTACACATGCTATAGGTTGAATGGACTAGAGAAAAAGTAAAAAAACAAGAGAATTCAATTATTTACAATTGAAAAAAAAAATGCTCCTTTAAGATTTTGAAGATATTTTTTTTAAAATGCTTATAAGTGCAAAAAGTGCATAAATAAAAAAGTTGTCTAGACACAGAAAAACAGTATTTACAAGAGCAATCTTAAGAAATGAATGATAAAAGAAGTTTTTATCAGAAATGGCAAAGTACTGAAAGATTCGTTTTTAATTTATATTCAGCCCTAAATGTGTAAAAATAAAACTCCATGTAACTTTTATGTATCAGTTCATTAGTTGTGATAGTTAAAACAACTTCAAATACTTTATGAGCATGTAATAAGCCTGCCATTACTACTGGAAGGTCTTTTTTTACAACTAGTCATGGAAAATGTCCATGTTATAGAATTGCAAGAACTAAAAAAAATATTAACCATCAAAGCAAGCCTCTAAAAACATATAGCCATCAATTAGATAAATGTATTGTTAGTTTTGTAGGGTAAAAAATAGAACTATCTTACATTTCATTTCAAAAAGGAGCATGAAATAGTAGGTGGATTGAGACAAAATTTAAGTTTTTTTGCCACGCTTTGAACTCAAGTGAATTTATTTATAATTATTTAAATCATACATCAACAGCTTGGGAATATTTTCTAAAAAATTCATATCAAAATGTATCTTAATTTTCAAAAAAAAGAGATTTTAAGAAAAAAACAAAAAATTTTTTTTAAAAATCCACATGCGACAGATGCAATTGTGGTAAATCATTTTATATAAAAAGATTATGCAAGAGCTACTATTTACAATAACATCAAGAAATGTAAGGAAGATAAAGATATTAAACAACCATATATATATTGTCAATCAAAGGTATGGAACAATAAGAATTGGGTATTTTGAAAAAAGCAGCAAAAAATACTTAAAAAAAAAAATTAACTAAAAATAATTCCCACTTTATTTGGAATCATAAAAAAAATTTTGTTTTAAGTGTTGAGACTTTATTGCAACATTCTTGATTTACTATGATTATTATTATTATTTTATATAATAGTAATAGTAATAATAATAATAATAATAATAATAATAATAATAATAATAATAATAATAATAATAATAATAATAATAATAATAATAATAATAATAATAATAATAATAATAATAATAATAATAATAATAATAATAATAATAATAATAATAATAATTATTATTATTATTATCATTGTTTTCCTCAGTTTGCTTTATAATTCTTTTTATAATTCTTTTTAAAAAATTTGTAATTCTTTTTATTATTATTATCATTATTATTATTATTATTATTATTATTATTATTTTTATTATTACTATTATCAAAAAACCTACTATTATTATTATTAAGTGTTGAGACTTTATTGCAACATTCTTGATTTACTATGATTATTATTATTATTTTATATAACAATAATAATAATAATAATAATAATAATAATAATAATAATAATAATAATAATAATAATAATAATAATAATAATAATAATTATTATTATTATTATTTTTATTATTATCAAAAAACCTATTATTATTATTATTATCATTATTATTATTATTATTAAGTGTTGAGACTTTATTGCAACATTCTTGATTTACTATGATTATTATTATTATTTTATATTATCATTATAATTATTATTATTATTATTATTTTTATTATTATTATCATCAAAAAACCTAAAAACAATCAAGAATTAAGTTAAAAAGTAAAAAAAAAAAAAAAAAAACAAAGTTGAAAGCTGGTAAAGCATCTATATGGGTCAGATAAAATGATTGCTATGGTTGTTAAAAAAATTCAATTGTAATAGAATACCTGTTAATGATAGATTTTACATAATATAAATTTGTCCAGATGAAGTGAGATACAAAGGTATAGAGAAAAATCCAAAGTACATGCTTGAATGGATAGCAATATATAAAAGGAGTTTTTTTGAGATATTAATCAATGCTCCAGCAATAAATCAAAATGTGAGTAATTTGTAATTTTGATTGATAAATTTCGGAAATATTAATTGGAAACAAACTACTGCTTTGAAATCCAGCAATTATTTGTGTCCATGTATATGCGCCACTGTAACTAAAAATTTTGCTTGAAGCTGAATGAAACTTTCTTTTGTTAAACTGATTAAATTTGTAGCTGCATAAAATTCTGTAAGCAATCTGTGCCAAACTTGTTTAGCATGACAATATAGACCTACACCTAATGGTTGAAACGTGTGGGACAAATGTGATGGTAAATATTTTAGCTTGATGTTTATTTCAATGCAAATACATGCAAAATCTGTGTTTGTAACATGCCTGTCCTAGACTAAAAGGTCAATATCAATAACTGAAAAAAGTATTTGATTAATTAAGCTATTCAATTTAAGAACTTGACCAACATGACCTGCGTAATTACCTAGAACCAATTAATTGCTGATATGAATACTTAAGGAAGTCATTAATTAAGTTATTTCTCTTCTATCCTACCCAACTTGGATGTTGTAAATACGGTGTTTGGTTGTCCCCTTACACACAAGTCATTGTATAGATGTGATATTAATTTGTAAACTTTAAATAATGGCAAAATAATTTCAGCAGCGATAAAACAGTTAGTTACTGTTTCATTGCTATCATGCCTGCAAAAAATATGCTGTTTGCCTTGATTGCCTGAAAATCCTCTGATGCTTTATTTATGATTCAATCATTTTGTGAAACCTTCATACCTTTTTCATCATGATATACCATGCAATGGAGACAGATCACTTTGATTTCTACATTTGCAAACATTGTGCTGAATCTTTAATTGGCTAAACTGATAAGTACTGAAACAATTGCTCTTCAGTGTACATTTTTTGAGTTTTACAAATGTAAGTGCGTGTCATTTTTGTTTTAAATATATAGGAAAAGAGTATCATACTTTTTGAAAATTTAGTTAATCGTTTATTATCTCAGCTATGCTCATTTTCACTTCAATAAACAAATTTCCTAAGTTTTTCGGTCAAAACTTTTTTCTGGAACTAGAAAAAATTGATTTTTGAAAAAGTATCATAATTGTGATAACAATGCTTGTTAAATTTTTTTTTTAAAAAAACTACCTTTTTAGTTTAGCAAAACTTAATTTTAGTTTCAAGAAGTCAAGGTCAATTTTTTTGTTAAATGAAGAAAATACAAAAAATTTCATGAAACGGTTTTAACTCTATGCTCTTTAGTAGAAATAGAATCCCTTAATATGCTCTTAAAACTTGAAGATAACTGTATTTAAACACAATAAAAGTTTACATCACGACTAAAGACAAAAATGTGTAGGTTCATTAACAATAAAACATTTTGAAAACAACTTTTTGGTAAACAAATATTATAATTAAAATAAGTATAATTATTTACAGGCTCATTAAGATTATCAGAGCTTATCAGAGACAAAACTCATCAAATATTGATTTCTCAATTTCATCTAAATAATTTCATTTAAAAATATTTCAGATGATTTTTTTTATTGAGGATTTAAAAGACATTTTATTTGTGATCATAAATATGCATTATGTAAAATATGAAAATTTATAATTCACACATTAACTATATTTTATTATATCAATATATATTATTACATCCATATATATTATTACATCCATATACATTATTACACAATATACATTATTATAGAATATATCAAAATATTTAGTTAAGTAATGACAAACCTTTTCATCCAGTTTGCTTAAATTGAATATCTCATATTTATCACCAAAATTTGCTTCACTTAGATGGAAACTTTGCAGAATACTTTGTTTTGTTGTAGAAATATTGCTATCATGTGTATCACTTGCTGGTGCATATAGAACAGACTCATTATCAGAACTAGAAAAAGGATTAAAATCAAGGTTCTTTTCAGTATTGAATGCAATAGGAGAGTCTCCAAAATCAGAGAACTCTGAAAACTGAATTTGTACTGTAGCTGAGTTACACATTTCAATACTTTTAATAGATTCCTGTTCTTGATAAAATGCCTTTGATGGTATTGATTCCTCATATTTACCAAACAGATTTCTATTTTTAAAATCATCCATGGAAGAGTTGTCTTTCCATTCCTCAGATGTGCTTTGGAAAATTGAGTTGAAAGAACAAAAGTTATTGAATGACTCATTGAAGTCAGATAGGCTGGGATTCAAACTTGTAATAAAATTTTCATTAAATCTTTCATTATCAACGCATCCCAAGTAACTTTTGTCATACTTGGTCTCTTGAAAATTAGTTTTATAACACTCTGATGGAGTGAATCCTAGATTGTCAGTTGATTGTAAATTTTCCTTCAAAGTTGTGTTAGTTGTTTCAAACTCTTGTTCCTCATCAATAGCATTAGATTTAATATGAGAGTCATTAAACAGAAATTTTGAGCTTTTACGAAACTCAAAAAAATTACTATCAGTATCTTCACTATGAATATTACTTTCTCTATTTACTTTAGTATTTATTTCAGCATTTGATTGACAAAACAAATCAACAGACTCTTCATTTGGTTTAAGATAAACACTATCATATAACCCGGTAAAAGTTGGAACCCAAACAGATTCATTTTTAAACTCTGAGCTCTCATTTTTACTTGTTTTTTGATGGTCAATATGAAAAACATTAGCCTTGTTAACATCTGACTGATTGCAATCAAAATTAAGGTCAAGACTATATTCTTCATATTCAGATACCTTCCCTTCTAACTTATTCTCAAAATAAAATCTACAATGCATAGCATCAGTATTCGTGTTAGAACTAGATGGTAAATGTGAATGTTCAGGAAAATCTGGGCTAGTACCATTTTCTGTAACATCAGTATGACTAAATGCAGGAAAGTTAGTACAGCAACCTTCATTATTTTCTTTTATTACACCCAGTTCAATGATCTTGGAGTCAATGTGAACTGTTTCAGCCATAAAAAAATCCAAGTCATTTGATTCTTTTAGATTAAAAAGAGGAATTTTAGTGACTATTGAAATACTCTCGTTATTCTCATCTGATGAGTCACAAACCAAACTATTATTGACATTAACTGTATCATTAAAAAAATGACTACTTGTTGCTTGATCAAAATATGATTCTCTAAATGCCATTTCATCAACATTTGCATTACTTGCTGAAAACTCATGTGACTTATTAACCATAAGACTATTAGGAGGACTTATAATATCAGAATTTAACTCAGAATTTTCTTCTTTTTTGACAAGATTCAAGTCATCAGGCTTATTTTTTGTATCAACTCCAGCAGTCTTTTGCTCTTTGAAATTATAAATTGATTCTGATATTTCATCAAAGTGAAATAATGAACTTTGTTTTCCTGATATATAACTATCATGGAAACAAATTTCTTCATCAGCTGATTTATCTATAGTTGCCCAATTGTCAAATTCTTCTTTTTTATCATTATTTCTTATCACATTTTCACCCAAGTCAAACCAATCTTCATTCATTGGTGATTTATCATTTAATGGAGGTGGCTCATTCTCAAATAAAGGAGGGTATATAGAACTCCCAAAACCATATAAATTGCTTTTTGAATCCATTAAACTAAAACTAAAAAGTAATTTTATATCAAAATTTTTTAAATGAAACAGAAACTTCAGATAACTATAAGAGAAAAAAAGCTAAATAATTTTATTTAGAATATTTGGACAGATTTAAAAGAACTTATAGATATGACAAACGATATTAAAGTTATAAATGAAATATCAAACTAACTTAAAAAGTGATAAATATAAAAAATAAAACAGAAAGAGATTCTAAAAAATATTGCTTACCAGTTAATTAACTACTAAGGTTCCTGACTTAACTTTTTGCATTTTGCTTTTGAAAATTTACCAAATAACCGAGGGGAAAAAACAGCACATATTCAAACTAATTTTAGCTTTAACTTACACTTTAACTTATAAATTTTGAATTTTCTAAATACTAAACTTTGCCGTCACTTGTTTGAAATATCGGTTACCGTTTAATTTATTGCGAATAGTTGTGTGGGTGGGAAAAAAGGCTTTTAACTAGACAGTTACGTAATTCTTCAGGCAAGTACCTTGAAAATTGTATCGATTGATACACAATATTTAGTCCCTTTTTCATTAAGTTCAGGTGTAAGACTTTCTCCAATTAATTACCCTTGCTTAGAGTTGTTAAGAATCAATAATATTTACTCGATATTCCCATACAATAAGGTCAGAAAACAGTAGAGAGGATTTGGCTGAATGAGATCCTTGTCTTGGGAGGGTTTGAGCTGAAAAACTCTCCTATCAAATTCAGCCATGCCTAACTTCGCTCATAAACCAAATTTCATCTTACTTTTAGCTAAGAGTAAAAAAACTCGCATATTCAGTTGCTTAACGTGAAAAAAACGTACAAATTATTAAAAATAATTTTTTTATAAACATTTAACCTTGTATTCAATAAATGTTTTTCCCCCCTTGAACAGTGGTCGACTATAATTTAAAATTTTTTCAATTTTTTATTAACTTTAAAGACAATGTGCAGCCATAAAGCAAGTTTCATACTTTGCCCACCCTTGTTAAAGAAGTAAGCATAGGCGTTTAATATTTCTGTCAATAACGAACATTTAAGAAAAAAAAAATCTTCTGAATAGTACTTTTAATATAAAATTTTCTAAAATAGAACACTTTATACGCTGAAAATAGCAAAATTTTTTGTTGTTACAAATTTATACTCATACGTAGTTTGTTAAAAAAAAAAAAAAAGTTTGTTTTGAAAAATAAGTTTAACTGATTTAATGGAACCTAACTATAATAAAATGTTTTAAACTCAATTTATTGCAAATGACTGTTACAAAGGTTTTTTACTTTTCTTGTTATGGTAAAAAAAAGTTTCAGTTATTTTAGTTTTTTTAACTACTATTTTAGTTTTCGCAGGTAAGGTATTTGCTGTACTGGTATAGTATATACCAACGTCCCTCGCAATTGAATTAAACAAGAAAACTTTAATTCTACCATAAGCTTTGAATCTAATCTTGTTCTGGATTGACCAATAATTTAGTTTAGAGGCTAACTAAATGCAATATTTTATAACAAATAGCTATTTTGTTTTTTTGATTTTTCTTTTGTCAAGCATTTATTCGAGATGCTTAGTATATGTCCTGAATGTAAAAGCAAAGTTAACCTCACCAATGATAATTCAAACAAATGGGTTTCTCCCATAAATTAATTTTAACAAATGCTCAATGTTCCTTTACTTACAGTAATTTCACGCAATGTTAAAAATGATAGGAAAAGTAAAAATACGTTTGATGTTAACTTGAATAGGGCAAATGGTGTTTAGCGTGAAACTTAAACATTGAAATCTAGAGCTTGGAATAAAATTAATAACCGGTTCTGTTAGAAAAGACAAGAAGTGGTTGATAAAAGAAAAACAGCAACAACAAAAAAAAGGAATGAGGTTGCATTGATAAAGAGCAAGAACTGATAAATATCAGAAAAAATATATATGCAAACGGAAGTTTCTAGAATTTTTTGTACTTATTGACCTTAACTATCAAAATGACAATTTTAACAAAATCGATCAACTTAAAACTTTTGCAATATAAAAAAATGTTTTGAACCACCAAATTTTCCCCTTTCAATACGTACATATCTAAATTAAGAATTAGAATCTTAAAAATTTAGAAGTATATTAAAACAAATTTATCAGTGAAGAAAATTTTTTTGCTAAAAAAAATATTTTTAGGCTTCAGAAACCATCTCATTAATGTGAAGCATAGGGGTATTTAATCAAAATAGACTTTATCTAAGTAGTTCTACGACGCAAGAAAGTCGATGTACAGGAAAATTTTATTACAAAAATTTTGTTTCCAATGTAGTTAACAATCAACATTTTCCATTTTTTACATTTTACAGATCTGACATTTTTCCATTCTAACAGTTTTCCGTTCTTCTTTACTGTGTCTAACATTTTTCTAATGTTGATTCCTTTTTAAAAATTTCTCGTTCTAACTTCTTTCTTAACTAATTTTTCTCTGCTCTGATTTTTTTAATCTTTGACATTTTTTCGTTTTGAAAAACTTTCCACTGATACGTCATATTTCCATATTTTGACTAACCACGTTCAATGTAAAATTTTCAGTTCAGGCTTACTTCGGTTTATACTTAAATTCACTCTTACATTTTATTTACTATACCAAAATTTTTAGGTCTGACATCTCTCTTTTCAAACATTCAAGTGTGGATGCTTTTGATTGTTTTTCAAAAACAGAACCTTTCCGTTACCAGTTATATTTTTGAACGGTAAGTCCGTTAAAATTGGTAACGGTAAACTTTAAAAACGGAGAGCAATTTTCCTTTAACCCATCTCATTTAGATAGTTATGTACTCACTATATATCACAATGTCAATAAAAAAAAGATGACAATGAGATAAATAAAAGACAAGTAAAAATTAAAATTTTGTTAACTATTAAAGTCCTGCAAGGTATGCTGGAGCAGCACAATATTAAAAATATACATGTGACGTACGAAGTATAAACAAAACACTGTGACAATAACAAACATTTTAAAAGATTTACAAAATAAAATTAAAAATTATGCATGCAAAATGAACGATGGAATTATACTACAAAGTTATTGACATTAAAAATTTTAGCTACGCCAAACGCTCTTGTGAGATATGCAAGCCACACTAAATGCTTTCGTGAGACACTCAAGCTACACCCATTCATAATTACAGAATTACATTCACAGTTAGCATTTTTTCTCAGCAATTAAATAAGAAAGATATGAATTAGTTTAGTAATTGCAGTATGAATATTTATCAACAACCTAGGCGCTCATAATCTCATGAAAATTCAAGAGGTTCAATATGGCTTCTTTTCCTTTCAGCATTTGATTCTAAAGGTTTTGTGTGCGTAATCATTTTTAGCCATGCAGATTTACTTATCGATTTTGCAAGACCTTCTATATCTTCTTTTTTGAGAGGCAAGGATTCTACGATAGGCTTTAGAGCTGCTATTGCAAATTTCCGAACATCTTCCATTTTACCTTTGTGTTTTGTGGCATATTCAATTGCGTTCTCTCGGGCATCTTCAATTTTTTCTAAAAAATAATTTTCTATTTTCTTATCATTCTTTTATAACTAATGTTATAATTTAGGTTTGAATTAAGTAAGATTTTCAATCATAGTTAAAGCAGCATACGATCTGTGATGTTCATAAGCAACAAATTTACTAAAACTCTGAAAACAATCGAATAGTCTGCTTTATAATTTGTTGAACCTGACCAGCTACCAACTGTTTAAACTGTAAATAACTAAAAAGTTCATAAATATTTTTAGAATGTTAAAAAGAATATACGCACCCTTCACAAACTCCATCTCGGAGGATTTTAAAAGTTCAAATTCTTGTTTAAGCAATTCCGGACCGTGTTTCTTTGGAATGCTTAAGTGATTTAGTAAGTCTCTCTCCAATTTTCTTGATATAATTTCGTGCTGTCTAGGACTTAAAGATTCTGTTTGAGAAAGAGTTTCAACCAGTCCTTCAAAATCTTTGATTTCTAAGAATAGAAAAATAGATTTGCTTCTGATATCTAAAAGCGTCAGATGAAAAGGTCAAAAGAGTCAGATTAAAAATTCAAAAGAGTCAGATTAAAAGGATTAAAAGTCAGATTAAAGGTTGCGGACGTAAAACAAAATCTATTAATGCAGTAAATACTTGCCCGTAACAGTTTTTGAAATTGTTTGTAAATAATGTTAAAACTGTAATAACTTTTGAATGATAAAAACTTATTTATATTGCTTAAAGTTGCAAATTTCTAATTTGATTTATGTCTATTGCTTATCTTACGTGAACTTAATTAAAATGATGATATGGTTTCTTTTTATTGATTTTCATACTTAGTTCGTAGTTAAAATGGTTTGTGTAAAACTGTGTCTTAAGTTTAACCGCGACGATTTTTATTAAATTTTAAACAATGTATTTACCATTTGTTACTCTTTTTTCGACCGCTTCTTCTTTTTGTTTCTTGAATTGCTCATGAATTACAAGTCGCAAGATCTGATCTTGAAGCTAAAAAAGTCAACGAGCTGTTCGTTTTTATTACATAATAATTAAGTTTACTTTGTATAAAACTTGAAATGAACATTTAAAAAAGTTGATGAATTGTTAACTTTTAAAAAGAACACGTTAGAGCTAAAATATGACATTTTTACTCATGTGAGTAAGAATGGATAAGTATCCATGGGATTTACGAAACTCGTGCCTAAGTCTACTAACTATTATTTAACGGATTTTTACTTTTTTAGTACCTTTTTCTCTTCTACTTTGCGTTTGTGAGTCAGCATTTTCAAACTTGACTTCAACGAGGGATCTACCAAGTAATAATTGCGAATTTGGTTTATAAAAGAGTATGACCAAACAAAGCTTTAACTTCATTAAAATGTAACTGCTACCTTTTTCTTACCTTCTTTAAGGATTTTTAACACGAGACTCTTCAATGCATGATCAACCTAAAAAATGATGTATGTTAACTTAATTTTATTTAGAGTTTATTTAACTTTTATTGTATTTTTATTTATAAGATCATTGCCAAATCTCACTTACTGACAGAGTATTTTTTTCTTTCAAATCGTCTTCAAATTTATTTTGCATTAAAGAATTTTTTTTTTGACTGTTTCCATCGGGAAAAATGATTTTTGATTTCTTCACAACACTATCAGAGTCGTCAGCTTGAATACTTTCGTCAGCAGCTTTCGCCATGTCAGCAACTACTTTCAACAGTGTTTCTTTTTTATCATCATTTTTATACTTGGTGCTGTTTTTTGTTTGGTTAAAGGTTTGGCTAAAAATATCATTATTGGAATTCTCATCATGATCATTTTTATCTCCAGAACCAGCGCTTGAGTTACTGTCTTCATTTGCAGCATCATTTTGGAATGAATTACTCGACACAACTTTACCAGTGCTACTACTTTTGCTGAAGTTTTTATTTGAAGGGACTTGATCCTCCTCCTCATCTTTTCTACTTGTAGTTTTCTGATTTGTAAAATTTATGTTTTTTAAATATTCCTTATTTATGGTTTTGATTTTAAAGTTTAGATTTTGTGTCAGTATCTCACTATGATTACTAGTTACATTTAGAATTTCGGAAACATTGGTGTTATTAACAACATTCCCATCACTGGATTTCGTTTTATTTCCATTTGATTGAAATTTTTGACTGATTTCAGAAAAGTTTGAACGAATATTTTCCTCACTTACTAACTTCGGTGAACCAGTAACTGATCCACTTCCGCTACCGCTTCCACTAGCATTTTCTGCTGCTATACTTGTGACTTCGTCGCTTTCCGCCTCCCTAACTGAACAAAAAATTTGTTTTCATTTCAAGTTAATAAAACTTTTAGCACCTTAATTGTATAATTTATTTACCTTATACTAAATAACTGTTATATATCTTTTTTCGCGATGATACCTTAATTATAAAGATTATGACCCTTAAAAGTTAATTTTTTTAAGTTACTTTGTTGTTATACATGTAAGGATATTCCATTTCCAAACATCAAAAATTTAAATATAGGTTAATTTTTGTTGAAAATATTACCAATATTTCATGTCTAAAACCCATGATCAACGTGGTACTCAAACGAAACCGTTTTTATTTAAAAAAAACTTTCCGTATATTCTTAAAAAAGTGGAAATAAGCTGCCATCATACTTTGTTAGATAAAAAAATGTATCTAAAAAGTTTTTCGTTTTTCATAATATTAAAAATGTGTTCAGATCTTTTATGTTTTTTTCTCTCAGCTAACTATCAATTCCAATAGCATAAATAAAGTCGCACTTATATTGTAATATATTTAATCATATTTCATTCCCATTCTCATCCCTCTTACTAGTTTGAGTGGAAAACCACTTTAAGGAGTAGCTGCACTGGTAAACTCATTTTGTTTTAGCAACCTTTAAACAAGTTGGTATTTTTGCATTGAAAATGTGTTATATTAGGTTGCTAGCAGAACCAATCAAAATAAAATGATTGGTTTTTACATATTAAAAAAGGTACATAGTTAACGCCCAATTATTTATAAACGGCAGTTTTCTAAATTTGTAATTAGCTTTTTTTGTTTATTTTGACTGCCGTGATATTTAAAATTTCTTACCTGATTTCAAATACACTTTTTCACGTTTTTCCCCTCCTGATCCTAATCCATATCCAGAACTGCCATCCCACATTGACCCAGATCCTGATTCGTATTCATCTCCCGGTTGTTCAATCGTTTCTTTGCCTTTTATTGGATGATTTGGAGTTTCCTTCCCTGTTAAAATTCCGTTTTTTTGCACTGTAAAACTATTTGTAACGTTTGCGTGATGCATTCTGGAGATTTGATCGTTAAAACCTTCTTCAACACTAATCACACTTCTTTTATTTATAGTGTTTTCATTTGATGCATTTAATCTCGCACTTTTGCCATATGAACCAGATTCATCTCCAGAGGAGTGTCCAGAACCTGATTCCGCAATGTTTACTGATTTTAAACCTTGAAACACTATGTTTTTTGCATTACCGTTCTTGTGTGTTATGTGTCTTTTTTCAATTTCTCTTTCAGAAGATGATTTTCTGACAGGTTTTGCTACATTATCTTGTATTAATACGTTGGAATTAGTTCCGGATTCAAAATCTGAATCATCTCCAGAAGTGAAATCAGATTTCGTACCAGATCCTACAATTAAAATTTCATTCTTTTCAGTATTGACTGTGCTAACATTATCTAAAATTTCATCATCTTTTACTTTTAATCGGCTTGCACCTTTTTCAGCTTTCATTACTTGCCCTTCTTCGTCTCTTTTCATTCGTCCAGCGTCTAGTTTGTTGCTTATTAAAGATTTGCTCTCAACAGAATGTAAATCCCATTCAGCTTCATCTTGAGTACTCCCGCTATCATACCCAGAATCTTCTGCTGAGCCAGATTCTATTTCAAAATCTGCATTTAATTCAGAATCAGATTCCTTATCATTGATGCTATTACTTTTCCCTTCTTTGAGAAGTTCATTATTTAGTGTGTCTATTTTGTCAATAACAGAGCGAGAAACAGAGTTCGTGTTGTTTAAAATCTTTGCACTTTTATCAATATTTTGATTTATTTCTAATATTGAACTGTGCTCTTCTATTTGAGAATTTCCTGACTCTGAATTTTCCGATTCTTGATTTTCCTTTACATCATCTTGAAAATTTTCTTCTTCTTCATCATCCTCCTCTACCGTATTTTCATCGTCTAAAAATAATTATAAGAATTAACCTTTATATAAGAAACAGTTTAAAAATGCTTTATTCTGGTTTCACCAAGTGACGCATATTTAGAATAAAAGTAATAAAAATATATCAAAATCACTAAAAAAGTATCATGTTTTACACTAAATTAAAAGACATGCCTTCCGGAATATCGGATCTTTTTTTCCTATCGCCATCTAGGATGGCATCCACAATGGCTGAAATTATTGTTCGGACTAAATAAAATTGTATGTTATAAATACATGGGAATAATCAATGTTAAAATTTGCTGACCTCGTAAAACTTAAAAATTAAAGAAAATAAAGTATTTAGAACTAAATTCAGCTTTAAAGCCGTCAAAAAAGTCAGATAAGTATTTTAACATTACCTTCTCGATCGGCAATCGAATGCCTGTCAAGAGAGTGCCTCTTTAATCGTCGCAAACCACCATGACTTTTATGATCTAATGTAAATAAAATAAGTGGACGAAAAAGTCAAGCAAAAATAACTTTTGTACTGAAATTGTAACTTAAATCAAAAACTAAATACTTTAATATCATCAGCATGTGCAGTTGTATCACAATTACAAGATGGTTTTACTTGGCCAACCTGGCCTTTAAATGACTGAAGCTCTTGAAAAAGTTGTGGCTTTAGCATTATTTTCTTTGTATCTGTACTTCTTATTTTTACTGCAAATTACACAGCATTAAAAAGATAAGATGTTCGGCAACGAGAAAAACGTATTAATTTTTTTAGTACAATGAAAGATCAGCTTTTAACTGAGAGAAAAACCTTCAGCAATTTAATACCTGAGTATTTACTAGTAACAACATGATTCAGAACCTAATTGCCTGGTCCCATAGGTGTACTAGTTATGGAGTGTTATCGGCTTTAAAAATATTGGTAAGATGTTATCGGCTTTAGATATATCGCCCCCTATTAGTTAGAAAATGAAAAATATCAGCCGAGGAATAAATCTAACCCTTCACTTTTTTTTTCAAAAGTTTTTAAAAACTGTGGTTTTAACAGGATAAAGCTACTGAACATACTTCCAGGATAAAGATGCAAGAAAGTTTTTGTAAAAAAACAATTTCAATTGCAACTATTATCTGAAAAAAAAAATCTTATGATTTTAAATTTAAAGTTGTAAGTGAAAGCTTAATATGTTCAAAAAGAATTTTGCATATTATTCTTTAATTTGCATATTTAAAAGCGTTTGAAAGTCATGTATGGTTGATTATGTTCAGTAAGTTGAATATGCATTATTTTTAAATGCAAAAGTATATCACTCACTAAATGTCGGTTTGCAAGTGCAGCCTTTTTTTTTAAGTTGTCACCATTCTACTCTAAGTCAACATCTTTGCCATAAATTATACAATAAAGCATATTAAAATGTATTTAAGAACATGTAAAGGTTTATATAATATTTTATAATCGGATAGATTTTTCTTTAAGAGTAGAAAATAATTTTGATAACTATCAGTGAACTCGCTGTATCAAACAAATGAACCGTTCTTTATGTTCTTAATTTACCCAGCTAAGCTTTACAACTCAAGTATTTGTTTAAATTAGCCAGTGAACCAAAATCAATTAAGCGCGTTAGAACTTAACTTGGTTGTGACTTGTTTATTTTATTTTTTGTACAGAAAATAAAAACTCATCATGGCCAATGCGTTTTCCGCTTTTCACTGGGCAAATCATGTATGAACTTTGCAAACTAATTTTTTTGCGTTTATACGAATTATTAGAAGTGTAACCATAAATTTTTAATCTCATTATATGTTAACTTTTTTGAAAACTAGCACTTATAATATATCTAAATTAAACTGTTAAAAGTGAAAGAATGGGAGCAAGTTGAATGGTTTTTGATTTTAATTTCTATTGATGTATATTATGTAAATGGATGAAAATAAATAAAAATTTGAAAAAAGATTTAAAAAAAACAAACAAACAATTGAAATACTTTAATAAAAAGAGATTTCTATTACCTTTCACTGGTAGAGATTGTGCGATGAAAAGTACACTTAAAAGAAGAATTAGGCTTCCTTTCATGTCCCAGCTACAAAAGAACAGCAAAAACTTTGCCAAACTTAAAAAGACTTTTAAGTGGGAAGTATTATTAATGACCTTTCGTATATTTAGCTAAAGAATTTAACATTATACTGAGGTAAAAATTCAACAATAATTTTTTAAAACAATCCTTTTAACAAAAAAAAATTCTTATTTTGTTTGCTTTACAAGATGAGCTAGAGAATTTCACTAAGAATTTATTTTACAAAAAAGCAATTAAGAGCCTACCTCTGTTTATTAAAACTTTGATAAAAATTTTAAAAAGCCATTTAAAAAATTACCAAATACTGCCATTTACTTAATATTTCGCATTTCGATTTCTTATCTGCTTAGAGTAAGATTGGAGTAGTAAACATCAATGTTTTTTCACACCCCATAGATTTTCTGTTTCGCCTGAGCGCGCTTACAACAGGTTTGCCTGGGGTTTCCCTTATTAGTTAGTAACAGTGGTTTGGCACGTTTATGTAAATTCAAATGTTTAAGCAGTAAAATGAGTTTACGAAGAATTCAGTTCGGTCCTGTTTTAGTTGTTTGAAATACTCAACATGTCAGGTTTATCGAAATGCAAACTTACTCTGTTTCAAAATAGATTCATCAAATTTAACAAAAAAAACAACAAAAAAAAAACAGCAAATTTTCCATCTAACTAGAACGAACTAGAAAAGTTTAACGAAAACTTTAAAATTATACCAAAAACTACAAATGTTTCTACGAAGTACTTTGAATTGTTTAAAAATAAAGATTTTTAAAATATACGCCCATCAAAAAATGAAACTGAAATACTTCTCCAAAAATACATGCAAATCAATGCTTATTTGAAGAACGCAGTTTCGGCATTTTAGTTTCCCTGTTTTGTGGAGGGGACAAGCAATAAAAGTAAGACTTACATTACATGTACAGGGTGCGGCACATGTATTTACTCATTATTAATTTATCATAAAGTAAAATATTAAGGAAATGCTAACACAAATGTTTATAACTTGAAATCATCATCACCAACAGCAGCTCAAAGCTTGATAGCAGTCACTTTCTACCACTGTAAGCTCTATCCTTTTGGTAGTTGACCACAGCTTCTGCAATTAAAGTCTTTCTGCAACCTAAATAAAATTTTATTTGAGGCTTGCTAACTCTCATCCAGCATTTTCTTTAGCAACCCAGGGACCAATATTGTATCAGTTACTCTTCAAAAACGTTTTCCATTCAATTAAATTTCATACACATTTGCTAAAAAATAGTAAGAATGTAAGAAGGAAGAGAATGGGAATGTAAATATACCTTCACAATTTTAGTTCTCCATTTACCACGAGAAGAGTTCCTCCTTCAAATGTAGTCACTTTCATAGTAAATAAAAATCATATAAATGTAGATAGATAATATAAAAGAGAAATATTACTTTCGTTTTCTTCGCTGAATCAGTTAAACATTAGAATTTCTTTAAGAAGTAGTTTTCAAAAAACATAATATAAATAATTACGCAGCAAACCATACCACGGTTTGATTTGGATTGGGTATACACTTACACATTCATAGCCATTAATAACTTTGAGAGTATGTCAACGTCTACTTTTTTACAGACTTGTAAAATGTTTTATTAAACTGAAGTCGTATTATTATTTTTTATGCTATAGACAAATGTGGAAATTTTTTCAAATTAGTTTATATGGGTTAGTGTGCTTACAGTTATGGTTTAGTCACTAAGTCATTACACATTAACCAGTGCCGTGGCGTGGTACATTTGGGCCCCCCCCAAATCATTTTGTTGGGCCCTATTTTTGTGGCATCACATTACAGGATATATATGCGTCACATTTTTTCTAAAGGCTAAAAACATCAAAAATAAGACATATAAGTATAGACAAACGTATATGTACGGATAATTATCAGAATAATGTTTGTTATATTATATTGGTAATACTTCAAAACCTGTAATAAATCACATATTCACAATTGTCACAGAAATGACTTGTGGCGAACTTTCATACTTGCAAATTTGTTGATTATCTCCTCATAATTTAATTTTCTTGCCACATCGTTCTCAATTGACAGCATCGCCAGAGAAGACAAGCGGTCATCAACCATTGTTGACCTATAAAAAGTGAAAAGAAATGCATAGAGCTACATCTATTATGTATAAAGTAGCAAGATTAAATATACTGACCTATGAAAAGTCTTAATCAATTTTAGCTTGCTGAAGCTACGTTCAGCACTTGCGACAGTTACTGGTGAGGTAAGGATTATGCGTAACACAATGGCAAGATTTGGATAAGTTTCTTGCAGCTCTTCTTTATAAATGTAATTAAGAAAATCATGTGCAGATTTCATGTGAGTACTTTCTTTCTCCTGTACCACTATGACAAATCGTTTTAATTCCATTTCCAGATCATCCGAATCTATATCGCCAAGCTTTGCTTGCAAATTTTTGCAATATAAAGACAAAGAATTTTCTTTACAGATTTGAATAAGATTCTCAGAACGGTATAGGAAGTCATAGAGCTCTGTGATACTACTGACTTGTTCAAAACGCTCCTTTACTGATCCCATTGACATATCAAGGAGTGGTAAAAAGAAATCAACTTTAAACTTCTGTTCTAATTGGATGGTGTGAGCTTCATCGGCACACTCGTATGAATGAATCATCTTTTTTTGTCGGGAACGCACTTCTGGAAAAATTTTTGCAATGTCCAACACTTCTGCGATTTCTGATGCTTTCATGTGTGCGTCTGAAAATCCAGTTTCACGATATTGCTGAAGAAATGCATATGTGGCCTTTATTTCACTATCCAAGACATCAAGGGAAGTTGTAGAGGACTGCAGAAGCTTACTTGATTTGTTAATTTGGTATAAAACGTCATACCAAATAACGATTGACAATATGAATGGCCATGTCATCATATATTCCATCAGCGAACATACTTCTGTAGCTGTTGCGCCATCTCTCTTCTCTAGAGCATACACTTCCAATTTTTCTAATGCCTCTAATATCTCTTTCAGGTGATAGCGAAGAGGTTTCACACAGTTTATTCTACTTTCCCATCTGGTATCGGATTGAGGCTTGACAGAAATGGGTATACATGACTTTAAAATATGCCATCGAGCAGGAGATGATGAAAAGAGTGTATACAATCTTGAAAGAACTCCGAAAAAAGTAATTGCACTGTTGGATGACTTTGCACCGTCAACAATGACTAGATTAAGTGAATGGTTTGCACACGGAACATATAGAGCTTTGGGATTCATTTGAAGAAGCCTAGCTTGAACACCCTTTGCCTTTCCTTTCATGTTAGCACCGTTATCATAGGATTGGCCTCGACAGTCAAGAATATTTAATTCCCACTTTTTTGTCTGATCTAGAAAGGCATCCAAAAGCCCTTTTCCAGTGGTATCATCTACCTTGAGATATCCAAAGAAATTTTCAGAAATGTTGATACCTGTCCCAGGAATGCAAACTACTGATCGTAGGATTATGCTCATTTGTTCTTTATGTGAAACGTCTGGCGTACAATCCAAAATAATGGAAAAATATTTCGCTTTCTTTACTTTGGAAAGGTTTTCGGCTTCAATCTCCTTGGCTAACAATTCAATCAACTCATTCTGGGTATCATTGCTCAAATAATGTTCATTAGTTTCTTTCTTCTGAATCCGACGTAAAAGTTCATCGAGCACACTATCATACTTCGCCATCAATTCAAACAACCCAAGAAAGTTTCCATTGTTCTTGGAACCAATGACCTCTTGTGAACCACGGAATCCAAGATTCCTCGCAGAAAGAAATAGAGTGATGTCTAGTAATCGTTCCAATACTGCTCTCCAAAATTTTCGCTCTTTTTGAAGCAACTTGTATTGATGCTCATCAATGGTTGTTTGATTCATTATGCCTGCAATGTTGAATTTGGTAAAATATATAAATATTTATTATATTTAATGACAAAATTTTTTTTAAAACAGTTTACCTTTTCGTAATGTCATCCACTGTTCAAAGCACCTGAGATGTGTACTTCCTGTTTCATGATCATTCAGTTTTTTGGATAAACCTTCCCATGTGTTCATCCCTTGTCGGAATGGTGAATCTGATATACCAAAAAGTTTGCAACAGAAGCAAAAAACTTTATTACTTTTCATAGAATACACAAGCCATGACCGTACAATAGTTTCTCCATTCTTCATCTGTCGTTTATAATAAGTCACTGAAAATCGTCGTCTTTCTTGATTGTGTGGAAAATCTATCTCAATTTGCTTTACACCACGTTCAACAATGTCACACCTCTGTGCATCAGAAACATTTTCTGGCCAATCAGAAGGATCATCACTGAGAAAAAGAAGTGGCAGTGTTGTGGCAGTTGGTATACACTCACAGATTGCCATATTAGAGTCTCCTTCAGCAGACAAACCAAAACAAGAAACAGAATCATTTTCTGCATTGGCTGTAACATCATTATTGGTTTCTGTTATTGCTACTGATTCACCATCAGCTTGAACTGCTGGTTTCAAAAATTGTGTAAGTTTGGGGTACTTAGTTATTACTTCCCTGGCTGCAGCTGCTTCTCTTCTCTTAGCTGCACCACTTTTCACTTTCTTCATTCCAATAATTAATACCTAAAAATAGAACAGATAGTTTATAAAATTTACTTTTAGGTCCTACTATAGTACTATACCTATTTAATTTATACAAATAAATTAAATGAAAAATAATAATGTCTCCTAAAAATAATAAACTTACCGGCTCAGCTGATTCAGCCACGCTCACTACGAATTTTGAATAATGACGATTGCGTTTCGGTTTAACCAACTACACACACATCATACAGTCAAATGAAGCAACTGACACGCAGAAATCAATATTTCAAATCGTATTTCAACTCACAATTTTTTATTACTATTCTAGAAAGTTATTAAAAAAATTAAAGAAAATACTTTTTAAAATATTATAAAATTTTAAAATGTTGTATTGCTGACGGCCCACCGGGAAATATCCCGGTGTGAAAACTCCATGTGAAATAGGAAAACTCATCTTTAAATAAACTGTTCATTATAATATAAATTTGTCAATCTAGTTTGTTTTATTTACATAATTTTTTGCATGCTATTTATGATATCATAATTTGTATTATAATTTTTATTGGTTTGTAACAATTCTATTTGTCGGTTAATATTTCTCTGTAATGTCTTCAAATTTTGATTTTATATTTATATCCAGAGTTTTAAATTGTTATTTAATCTTTTGAAAATGTAGTATGTTAACTACGAAACATGTCAAGATTAAAAAATTCCGTGTTTTTCATAAAAGTATGAGTAAAAATTTTAGAGTTAAGCTACTATATAGATACAGAAACTAAACAAGGATGTCCATTCTCATCAGTTGTTTTTTTTCACATTAAAATTGTCTTAGTAGCATTTATTTTATTTTATAGTTTGAATATAATTGATAATTATCTGTTAAAATAATAAAATGCCATAAAAAATTTTATCATTTTTTAAAAAACGGGCCCCTTATATCTCGTGGCCCCCCCCCCAAATGGGGGGTTTGGGGGGCCTTTGCCACGGCACTGACATTAACACACTAAGTTAGTGTGTTTTGTTTTAAGTTATCTTTTTCAAGCAAATCTCGATGTCACTGTGCAAAATATCGTAAGGTTTTACTAAGTAAACTGCCATATGGGTGATTCCATGTGAAAACATCCAGGGCATGCAACCCTAAGTCTCAAATTTAGCTGATTTTTAAACCACTTAAAGATTTTAGTAAATTATGAACATCCTGAAAATTTTATCATGTAATTTCAATCGGTTCCTAAGATATAGCTATTTAAAGTTTGCCTCCAACCAACAAAAATCTGCCATTTTTAAAAATGGTTTTGGTCCTAGTTTCTGTTATATGTGTGTTGGAAAGCTGAAAATTTGTACCTTTACATATTTTGGGCCTACGAATCCAATGAAACAACTTAAAATATTTAATAAGGAACATAACACCTAAAATTTAAATGTTTACCACAATTTTACTGGGGCGAGTCCAACCACAAAAATGCCGATGTAGCTCGATTTTTTTTTTTTTTAATTTTTTTTAGAATTTGTCCTGAATAGTTAAGTTATAGTTATTACAAAGAATTGGAGAGTGGTCTTTTCTAAAACAGAAATAAAAACCTGATCAAATCTACTTAAATTTAGTGCTTGAAAACAGGTATTTTGATAAATTAAACGAGAAAAAAAGGTGTAATTGTTGTTTCTCACATTAACTAACTTCACATTCATATATTGCTAAATGCTAAACTCGCTATTTGAAGGAGCTAAAAAATAATTTAGGTTACAATGAATGTATTATACAGCCAGGTTTTGCAGTGAACTATCAATTTGTTATACAGGATGAAATACAAAGTTATCATTGGAATAAACAATAATGTACACTACATCCTGTTGTTATATATTTAAAGGAAATTTCTAAAACAAATATTCAGCATAAGTTGTTCTGTTTTTTAAGTGATGACAATGATTATGATACATGCTTTGTGTATGATATTCAAAAGAAAGTTGTAGAGTATATTAAAGAACATTTAGTTGGTATCAATAAAATTTATTATTTTTCTGATGGATGTTCTGCTCATTATAAAAACTATAAAAACTTTATAAATCTATGCCACCATAAGGAAGATTTCAAGATTACAGCTGAATGGGTGTTTTTTGCAACCAGCCATGGAAAATCCACTTGTGATGGCATAGGTGGTACCGTTAAAAGATTAACAGCAAAAGCAAGTTTGAAAACCAAATATTGACAGTTGATGATATGCTTGAGTTTTGCATCACCAATATAAACACAATCATATTTTATAAAATTACCAAAGAAGCAGTTAATTCAAGGCAACAGCAACTAAAGGAGCAATTTAAAACAGGAAAAACTGTTCCAGGTACCAGAAGTTATCATCATTACATACCCATTTTAAAATTTGAAATTAGTTTTAAAAGAAAAAGCGAACATAAATGTGTTGACAGATTTATATTGTCAAAAGCCAGTAATGTCTGATGTTGCAATTGTACTAAATCTAAATGATTTTGTTGCATGCAAGTACGATTCTTTTTGGTGGATAGTAATGGTTACAGAGATAGATACTACTACAAATGATATTCAAATTAAGTTTATGCACCCTCACAGTCCTTCTCAAAACTTCATTTGGCCACAGATGGATGATATCTGTTGGTACCATTGTCAAGTTTAATTGCAGTAATCAAAATCCTAACAACAAAATCAGGGCAAACATATAACATTAATGTGAATGATTATAACGCTATAACTAATAAATTTTAATTTTTTTGAGTTTCTAATTTTTAAATTTTATATATTACTTTTGTTTCTTGAACTTCTTTCCAAGTGCTCTATTTGTTTTGGAGCCTTTTTTTAAGTTTATTTGCATTAGTTTGATAAATATGAAACCAATGTTTTGTCAGTAATAAATTTAAGTATATTTGAAGGTGTTTTTATTTCTGTTTTAAGTTTGCAATCTGATTTTTTTCTTATAACTCCAACTAAACTATTTAATACAACCTCTGAAAAAAACACTTAAACTTGCGATATACATCTGCATTTATAAAATCTCCCCCTTTGAAACAATAAATTTTAGGATTAGATTCTATAAAATTACAGAAACAGCTAGTCAACAACAACTAAAAGTACTGTTTGATGTTGCCAAAACAGTTTCAGTTACAAAACTGTCAAATTGCACCCCTTTTTTCTCGTTTAATTTATCAAAATACCTGTTTTCAAGCACTAAATTTAAGTAGATTTGATCATGTTTTTATTTCTGTTTTAGAAAAGACCACTCTCCAATTCTTTGTAATAACTATAACTTAACTATTCAGGACAAATTCTAAAAAAAATTAAAAAAAAAAAAAATCGAGCTACATCGGCATTTTTGTGGTTGGACTCGCCCCAGTAAAATTGTGGTAAACATTTAAATTTTAGGTGTTATGTTCCTTATTAAATATTTTAAGTTGTTTCATTGGATTCGTGGGCCCAAAATACGTAAAGGTACAAATTTTCAGCTTTCCAACACACATATAACAGAAACTAGGACCAAAACCATTTTTAAAAATGGCAGATTTTTGTTGGTTGGAGGCAAACTTTAAATAGCTATATCTTAGGAACCGATTGAAATTACATGATAAAATTTTCAGGATGTTCATAATTTACTAAAATCTTTAAGTGGTTTAAAAATCAGCAAAATCTGAGACTTAGGGTTGCATTTTCAAAAAAAATTGGATGTTTTCACATGGAATCACCCATATCTAAACTTACATATTATCTATAAATACATAAATGTTTTACATTTTCTATAAGTTATTTAACTGATAATATATTACTTATATTATAAATACTGTAACTTATATTATAAGTTATAATATAAGGTTTTATGAAAAAATGTGTAAATTATTTATATTGTAAATTATTTGTAAATAATAGTAAATATATTTATTTATTTAATACATTTTTAAAATATTTTAAAATAAAATATAAATTTAGAATATAAAATCATATAATGGATAGTTTATTGCCTTTTTCATATAATTATCGCACTAAGTGTAGAAAAATAAACACTGCTGTATCTAAACTGCTATCAGAAGTTCAACATAAATTTGAAAACCAAGTCTTGGTTAAAAGTTATCAAAATGACTCAAGCTCAAATGATCATGAATATAGCTGCAATTTACCAGAAAGTATTTGTAACACACATGAAATTATTACAACAACTACAAATTTTACAAATCATCAAAGCAATTTTATCCATGAATTTGCAACAAAATAAAAGCATGAATGTAAAGACTCAGTTCCATGCAAGTGCAATAAGCACAGTAAATAGCTGTTGTTCAGACAAAAATGAATGTTGTGGTTGTGTATCAGATACAACTGATTAGATTATGGTGATAGTGATCTAACTTTTTTTCTGAAAGTAATAACTCCAATTTAACTAGTTTCAATGAAAACTTGGCAAATTGGGCAGTTTCTTTTAGTATTTCACAAAATGCAACTACACATTTACTGCAGATTTTGAAACCACTTGTTTCAAGCGTACCAAAAAATGCCAGGATCTTCATCATACTCAAAGAAAAATTGATATAAAAAATTTTGCAGGAGGTGAATACTTTTATTTTGGTATTAAATATTGGTTATCAAAGTTTTTAATAATGCTTCCTCAAAATCCAGAATTAAAGGAACTTAAGTTGCATATTAACATTGATGGCAAACTAATTTTTAAAAGTTCTAATTCAGGTATTTGGCCAATTCTTGGTAGGTTTAAGGAAATTTTAGATAATGTTTTCCCAATGGCCATATTTTGCAGTAATAGTAAACCTAATCCAGTAACTGATTATTTAAAAGACTTTGTTGCAGAAATGAAATGTGCAATATAAAATTGAAAATGTAGTTTTGATACTAAATATTACAAAAACTGAATGTTTTGTATTTGTCATTTGCTATAGTAAGTCAATTTTCATTGTGTTATTATATGATATATTGTCATATATAATATGTTTATTTACAAAGTTATAAAAAGATATCAATTTTTTTTGGTAATTCATTTTTTATTTATGTTAATTTTGTATAAAACTTTATTAAATTTTAAATTTTAATAAAATTTTATTAAAATTTTGTTAAAATTTTATTAAATCTATTTAAGAGGTTCAATTGTATCTATGTTTTGTTTTTAGAGTTGGTTTGTGTTGATTTATGATTAACAACAGAAAATACATTACTTCAACAAGTGTTAGTTTTTTCACATAAAAGTTATGTAAAATCTCCCATGAAATGGTTCATATAAATCTAGTAAGTTTACACTTAATCTGACAACATTATTTTGAATATTTGTTTCAAAAAGTTCAGGAAGGTTTTTCTTTCCCCGAGTTTTTATATTCTAAACTATTAGTTTACAGAGTTTGATAATATAAATAAAATAATTTCTGTATATTAAAAATATATAGAATTTGTAAAATATACAGGTTTTTATTATTGACCTGGGCTTCTGTGAATGGAGTAATTCTGTGAATAGAAAATGGACTTTGAATAACTAGGAAATGTGAATGGTTTAATGATAGCACATATTTTTAAATCAAGAATAGTTTGTTTTACATTATCATCATTTATGAATATATATGATAAAAAACATTTTAAAAACTACATATACAGTAGTGTGACATGATTTGGAATTAATATACATTTGAAGGATTTTTCACATGAACTTTATTTGGTACCTCAATGGTAGTTTGTTTGTTTTTTTTATTTTCATTTATCAGTTGATTAGTAGAATAATATTTACTAGTAATAATATTTATATATGGTAATACGTGTATGTTTCATGCAATATCATTTCAATAGTCAAATTTTTAATAGTTTAATGGCAGCATATATTGTCATCAATACATGCTGCCATTGTCACAATGTAGTAAAGTTTAAAAGTTATCTAAGTATGATTTTTTAAACCAATTTATTAGGGTGTTATATTTTTTAGAATCTGCTGTGAAATAAATTTAATATATAATTACAAAATGTAGCTCAAAGACAACATGGAATTAAAAAAATTTTGGTCCACGATAATTTAAATACGTTATGTTGGAATAATCATGAATATAACTATTATATATATTAATATAAGTACTCTACACTTGTTTATAATTGTAAATTTTCATTGTGAAAATAATTTTAATACAAAATTTATTGTGGTCAAAACTACAAGTGTTTTTAATTTTTTTCAATATGTTTAAATTATAACAAATAATTATTTTCAAGTAATAATGTTACCTAAAATGATTATTGATATTGATTATTTTTGCATTTATTAAGTTGTATAAAAGATATTAAACCCTATCCAACTGATCTAAGGGTTTGATGTCATGTTAAGTTGAGTCAAGACTTTAACTTTTAAATAGTAACATAGTAGTCATTATATATTTTTGTTTACAAGTCTATTTATGTCATGCCTAATTAGTAACATCAAACATTAACCGTAAAATAACATTGTTTTAGATTCCCTTCAGGATACCTGTTAAAAAGAAAAACTGAAGAAACTTTAAAATTAGATGATGGCAACTGAAGAAGTTGAAACACTGTTATTCATGGTGTCATATTGAGGCTTCAGTTCTCTAGTATTTATTTTGGTATTTTATTATATATGTTATGTTTATTTTATTGTTTATCTATGTTATTTTTGTAACAACAAACTATGAGAATAATTAATTGTCCTACCCTGGGCCTCTACTTCAATCTGGCTATGGTTATCTTAGTTATATCACTTATATCGATTATATACTGTATTGAGTTAGCTTGTGATTTGTACGTGTGTTTTTGTTTGCCTAGTGTTAGTTATATGCAAGATATGGCATGGTATGGCACATTGCATGGTATGCCCTAAATAATATTACCAATAAATATTTTTATCTAAACTTTTTAAATATATATGGTATAAATATTATATTATGCAAATGTTTATTTTTAATTTATAAAATTAGTGTAAAAGTGGATGAAAGCACTAAAGAAGCGAAACGAAAAACTTTAAAGCAGATTTTTGTCATGCGATTATGGTGGCGATATGAGAGAGCTACTGTGGCAGAATATTACTATCGTAGAACAGTTTTGCTTCAAATCATTGTATAATAATACTTTTTTGTTGCTTTTGAATTTAATATAAATAACCTTTACTTTTTAATTATATATAAAAAATGCGACACTTTTTAACCAAAATATTGTCACATTTCGCAGATTCGAGATACAAAAAATCTGCGAAAAACAAACTATAAAAAAAATGAGAAAACCCGCGGTAAATGAAAAAATGTCTGGGTTCAATATGGGATTTCCCGTCAAAAAACCAGACTAATCCCAGATGGGACCCAGTTGGATCCCACTGACATAATCACAATGGGACCCATGTGGGAAACCCAGATGTGTCCCAGCATTTTCCCCAGTTGGTTCCCATCTGGGACCCAGTTGGAATGGTTAACTGGGAATTGTTTAAGATTCTCTGTTTCCAATCAAAATTTTGTTTAGAGATCATTTTTGGCTGAATGGGCTACGTCAATAAGATTGCCGTTTTTGGAGTGAAAAGCAACCCAATGCAATTTAAGAATTACCGTTATCTTCATTGAAAACAACCGTTTAGTGTGGCTTAAGGCCGGTGGAATCATCAGTCAATATTTCTTTAAAAATGAGGCTGGCGCACATGTAACTGTGAATAACGCCCATCGCGGCATTTAAACAGACAACTCGCTGCCTGAAATTGAAACCCGAGATCATGACATTTAGTTTAAACAATACTGTGCTACTTGCTACAGCCTGTGAAATAATAGATTTATTGCGTATTCTTTTTGATAAACCAATCATTTCTCGTCTCAGGCCGTTGAGTTAGCCACCATGATTGTGTGATGTTTTTTTACACCTTTAGATTTTTTTTCTTTGAAGTTACGTAAAGTGTAAAATCTTTGCTGTTTAGCCAGCAACGATTGAAGCATTGAGAGCTAATATAATTCGTATTATTCGCGATATACCAACGTAAATGCTCGAACAAGTCTTTTTATTAGTTTTTAAATTTAGAAATACTGATAACATTTTTATTCTGATAACGGGCTGATAATCTTATTATAATTCAATCCATATACAATTTTCTTTCCTTGAAATTAGGTTTAAAATTTCTTGCTTGAAAAATGAGCAGATGATGAATTATGTTATAAATAATTAACAATTTTGAACTGCTAAAAAAAAAAAAAAAAAAAAAGGTAGACAAAATTTTAATGCAAAAGAAAATTTGACTAAAAATATTAGCAACAAATAATTATCTGCATAAAACTTTTGACTACGTTTGCAAACGGTTAGGGGTATGCCCCCTGTTAAACCTAAAATGACAACTTGGTATTGCATGCAATGGAACGATATATTTTATAGTAGATCCTACAAAATTAGTGCAAAATTACTAAAAAAAAATTTAAAAAATTCATTGCAGTCGTCCATAATGGCTGCAATTCAAGAAAAAGTCAATTTTTTTTAGCAATTGATAACTTAAGAACTGTTTAATATATCTAAATGAAACTTTGACACAAGACGCTATAAAGTAAGATCTACAACTTAAAGTAAAAAAATATTATAATTTTTGCCTCGATTGCCCATACCCAGCTAGCCTATACAGACGGGTCCCGTACGGTATTGAACCGGGGATCTGGTATAGTTTTTATCCAGGTTATGGCACCGGGAGTCTGACGGGAACCGTACGGTTTTCCCGGGCGTTAACGCCACATATTGACTGTTTTAGAATTTACCTCAGGGATAAAGTTTGAAATTGCCATTTTGTTGTGTGTTTGCGATACTTTGTTAATATTATATTTCTTTTATGCTTTAATGTTGTTTCTTTTTCAAATAGTGGTATTTTTTTTTTTTTTTTGGATATATTTTTCAAATATTTCGTTAAAGTTATACGTTTTTAAATTACGATTGTCGGATAAGAACAAATTTTTTACTGTTTGATTATAGTAAAATATATTTGAGAACAATTTTTTTACTAACAGTATTTTAGGAATTGCAGTTTCATTATGTTTTCGTTATGTTTGCAATAACTATTTATAGATAATTATATGTTGATTTTTGCAAATTGATTGAAACATTAAGTTGAAAACACTGGTTTTTAGTTGTTGAGATACTGTAATTAAACTACGCGCGAAAGCAATTACAAAGAGTGGACATTGCGCAGTTTCCTTAAAATCCTATAAGGGTAATTCCACATCAAATCACCCAGTCCATTGAACCATGTGTCTTCCTTTTGTGTTATATTTTGACACATTATTCCTTATTATAAAAAAATATTACATGCAAAATTTCAGCTAAAAATGTTGAGCGGTTGACAAGATACTGCAATTTTAATATTGTCCTGGTTTCCCAAAATGACCCGGTTTTCATAACATTCTGAAAAAACATTTTTCTTAAAAAAATAAGAAATAAAAATGGCAAAAATATGAAAATAAACATATATAATTTTTTTTTTATGCTGAATTCAATAAAAATACTTAAAATGCTCAAATATAAAAGGAACATGCTTAAAAGTTAATAAAACAACTAGTTTCTATAAACCAACTTTGGGGCCTAATATCTCAAAACACCCCTGTCAAATTTTTTTTTTTTTTGCTGTTAATATTTTCAACTGCTTATAATCTTACTAGGCACAAAAAATCTAACTGGAAAAACAACAGAAACATATGGAACTTTAATTTCAAAGATCTATTACTTTTTCAAGAAATTCCCAAAAAATATTTGTAAATAAAATAAAAATAAGTTAATCGTAATTTAAACAGTCACTTAAATATACAAGATTTTTAAAGGTATCGAAGATGTAAGTTATTTTGACTGTATTTGTAATAGTTTACAATATTGTTCCCATTTTACTTGTACTTCCTCTATTTCAGCATTTTCAAACACATAGTTTCTACCGGAACTGGAGCAAGCTTGTGGAACAGATAGTTTTTTCAATATGTTGGTGTTGGGAATAAAACAGTAGTCGTCTCTTTCAGGCCAGTTAAAACAGATTGATGGACCATTTGGGTGAAGAAATTTAACTTTAGCATCAACTTCTTCTAGGTTGGATTTAGTTACAATGCCGATCCATTACTACACAGACTACAGCTACATAACAACCTAAAGCAACAGTATCAAGTTGAAATATATCTTGTTTCTTTTTAAGATTGTGGATTATTGAATAATTATTGTCCGTACTACACCTCTTTGCCCCAACCCTGTTATCTCCAAGATCATAAATTGATGAAAGCTACCAGTACCAGGTAGAGTTGTTACACCAGTGTACCTTTCTTTTTGCTCTTCATGTTGCAATTGTAAGTCCAATCCCTTTATGTAAATGAAGTTAACAACCTTGATTTTCTCAATACAAAATTCATACATAGCTTCTGATGTGAGAATTTGGTTTCTGTATGGTTGTTTTAAACTTTTTTGTGCTGTTAACCTTTTTACAGTACTGCCAATCCCATTGCATGGTGACTTTCCATGGGATGTGGCAAAAAAATTCCATTCAACTTTAAGGTCAAATTCACTTTCTAGTTGGCATAGATTGTAAAAGCTTTTACAACTTTTGTACTGTCCTGCGCAACCATCAGTGAATATATGTAATTTAGACAGATTGGAAAGTTTTTTGATAAAGAAAGAATTAAAACCTTTTCAGAATCCCTCTGTTGTATATTTTTTTACACTGATAGATATTGGTTATTTTCTTTATAGATATATTTATATATATATACAATCTACATATATATATATATATATATATGAAATATATATATATGAAATTGTTAATTTGTTAAAATTTAAATAAAATTTACCAATAAATATTGTTTTATAACTGAACTTTTTATAAACTAGTTATTATAAACTTTTACAAAATATAGTTACCAAAATTTTAAAAACAAATGCACATCAATATCACACTTATTCAGTTTTTATATAAAAACAAAACAGGATGTTTTTTTCAGTTGTTAAGATCAAATAACTAAGTTATCATATAATTAAGACTTCCTTAAATATAACAAAATTCTTTTTTTTTTTTTTTTTTTTTAAGGAGTCTATAAACTAAATATAATATTTTACAGAATTCTATTTGCATGTTTTTTAAAATAATTTCTTCAAAAAGTAATAAATCATTGAAATTAAAGTTCCATAAGTTTCAGTTGTTTTTCTAGTTAGATTTTTTGTGCCCAGTAAGATTATAAGCAGTTGAAAATATTAACAGCAAAAAAAAAAAAAATTTGACGGGGGTGTTTTGAGATATTGGGCCCCAAAGTTGGTTTATAGAAACTAGTTGTTTTATTAACTTTTAAGCATGTTCCTTTTATATTTGAGCATTTTAAGTACTTTTATTGAATTCAGCATCAAAAAAACATTATATATGTTTATTTTCATATTTTTGCCATTTTTATTTCTTATTTTTTTAAGCAAAATGTTTTTTCAGAATGTTATGAAAACCGGGTCATTTTGGGAAACCAGGTCAATATTAAAATTGCAGTATCTTGTCAACCGCTCAACATTTTTAGCTGAAATTTTATGTGTTAACTTTTCTTTTTAAGATGCAACAGCCAAAGAAATTTTTAAAAAATTTGAGGACCCATGGTTCAAAATTTTCTAAATTTTGGGTGATTTGATGCGGAATTACCCATAAACATACTTTGAGCGGTATTTTTATGGACATATTTGAGTTGATTTGTAAAGTGTAAATTGAAGGCGAATTTTTTGTAGATGGGAGTTTTTTTATTATTTTATTCGCCGGGAGAAAGCAACATATACGTTGTTAATAATTTATAAAATCTATCTTCATTTAATTTATAATAAAACTATTTTAGTAATTGGGGAGTATTTATAACCTAATAAGATTTTATTACCCATATACTTTTTTTATATTATTTGTTATTATATTATTATCTATTTATTGTTTGCTAATTAATTAATTTTGTTAAATAATAGAAAAATATTTTGTAAAATTACGAAGATATAAGTAACCTTACTATGAGTTCAGACAGAACAAAACGTAGAAAAATTGCTGCTGAATTAGCAAGAATAGTGAAAGAAGTATCATGAAATTAATCCGAGTTGTTGAATAATATTTTAGTGTTTAATTCTTCTAAATCATGTCCAATTGTCAAAAATACTTTGTTACCCGAGTCTTCTCCTAAAATTCCCGAAAATTAATGCTGGTTGGATGACAATATAAACTTACCTTTTAGTAACTCTATCATTAGTTTTGAAGAATCTAGTGATAACATCGAATGGAAAGCTTGTTTACATGATGATTTTGACAGTGATGGTATTGATGGCAACAATTCCGTAACAAAAGTTAATGAAATTGTATCGGATAAGTTAAGGCAATGGACGATTGCATTTAACATATCTCATAGTGCTATAAATAATTTGCTTCAGAATTTGCAAAAATCAAATTTAGATTTGCCTAAAGATGCTAGAACACTTCTTAGAACTGATTGAAACATTACTGCTTCTGTAGCTGGTGGTGAATATTTTTATATAGGATTAAAAAACTTTTTATCTTTGCTCCTAAATAAATCTTCAATTTCATCTGATATTACACAGCTTACAATTCACATAAATATTGATGGTATTCATTTATTTAACAGCTCAAGATTTCTGTCTGGCCAATTCTTAGTTCAACTGTAGAATTTGAAGGTAGCAATGTCTTTCCTAGTTCTTGTCAGTAATGGTGGAGGCAGCTTGACACAATTTATCAAGCAAAACATGGCCTATTTAATGACATCTAAGCAAGCGCAACAGTGTAGCTTGATTGGCCAACGAAGCAAAATCAAATTTTGAGCACTGCAACACTATCAGATTTTGTTTAGTAAGTATTCACTTCAAATTTGTATGCCCACATTTAACAGCAACATATTAATCTTGAGTTATTATAGATCACAATAGTCCTGATGATGCAGTTACAAATGTTAAACAGTGAACAATGTTTTTTAATCTAGCATCAGTTAAGAGTTTACAAACTGTTTGCCATGGTCTAAGTTATGATTTATTGAAAATAGTGCCCAAAGTGATCTGTTTTTCAAGCACTGTATACATTATACTGGTTTGTCCAGCCTGTAAATATATTTTGCCTTATACCACAGAGGACCTGATTTCATATACTCTTATTTGTTTAATTCAGTTATGCTCGTTGAAAATTTAGTTAAATAATTGTTATTACGTGTAATTATTCATGTGTATTTCTTGGTATATTTTTAATTAGTTATGACTTGCAGTGATACATTATTGCAATTTGCATCATTTGTATGCTATATGATATTATTGGTGCATTTTTTGAAAACTTCTTAGTTTATGACTTGTAATTGCTTTTTTTTGAAAAAGACTTTTGCATATAGTTAACCGCTTCTCAGTTTTAGCAATTATTTAGTAATGTGACATAGTGATAATAATAATAATAATAATAATAATAATAATAATAATAATAATAATAATAATAATAATAATAATAATAATAATAATAATAATAATAATAATAATAATAATAATAATAATAATAATTATTATTATTATTATTATTATTATTATTATTATATTTAATATTAATAATATTATTATATTTATTAATAATATTAATTTTATTATTTTATTATTATACATATTATTAATAATAATAATAATAATAATAATAATAATAGTAATAATAATAATAAAAATAATTATTATTATTATTATTATTATTATTATTATTATTATTATTACTATTATCGCTATAATAATAATAGTAATAATAGTAATAATAATTATCACTATTATAATTATTACTATTATTATTGTTAATATTACTATTATTATTATAATTATTAATATTATTATTGTTAATATTACTGTTACTATTATTATTATTATTATTATTATTATTATTATTATTATTATTATTATTATTATTATTATTATTATTATAACTATTATTATTATCATATTATTATTATTATTATTATTATTATTATTATTATTATTATTATTATTATTATTATTATTATTATTATTATTATTATTATTATTATTATTACTATTATCACTATAATAATAATAGTAATAATAGTAATAATAATTATCACTATTATAATTATTACTATTATTATTGTTAATATTACTATTATTATTATAATTATTAATATTATTATTGTTAATATTACTGTTACTATTATGGTGGCATACTATTATGGTGGCATACTTGCTTTAATTTCGTGGTCAGGAAGAATCACTTTACGCAAAGATGATTTGTTTGCTTTCAGCATTAGATTATTTTTAAATAATGATTGTGGGAGATGAGTAAACTCATAATCAAAATATAGTTAAACGTCATCCTCTCTTTCTGCGATTGCTGCAAGTCTATTAAAAAGGAGTGTTGGGTCGACACAACAATCAGTTTGTTTGTCTAGTTTTACGCTATTGGTCAAAACATCTAAAGAAAAAAATGTATTCTTCTTTTTAAACTTTGCTTCATTGAACTTAAGGCCGTTAGTAGATGTAAAATGCGGGTTCTGGCTCATTTTCATTTTAGAGGGTTTAATAGCGTAAATTTAGCATTCTAAGCGTATATTTTTTGTTGTTTTTGAATTATTTTTTTTTGTTGACTTACCTTTTTTCAAAAAATCTGCGCTGAAGTTGTTATTTCTTGTCATTTGTTACCGTGATAATTTTTTACCGCAATCTTATTGCTGCTGTGGTTCTCTGTAATGCCCTTTTGCCAAGGTGTGAATGCCGTCTTCCAAAATGAATCTTTTATCATCGTTAGCGCTGAATGCGACTTTGTTTATTTCTTCGGTGTAAATGTCGTGAAGATGGGATCGGATGACGTTCATGGTTCTGAGCTGTTCTTTTCCAATCATTAAGCAGTTTTTGTAATCTTGATGATTTTCTTGACACCTTTGCATTTTTTGTGTTCTTCTTCTTCAATGATCTTGTAAGAGTAGAGTTTAGGTCTAAGTCCGACAAATTCTTCAATTTGCTTTCCTTAAGTCTCGTCTTTGAACATTCCGATGACTTTTTTGTTAGCGCCAACTTTGAATCCGACATTTTTAATAGCAGGATGTTCTTTGTCAAATCCACTCGTGTCGAATTTTTCTAGTACATCATCAGCAATATCTTTATAAAAATCTTCCGCTTCAATTTCGTAAAAGAGCGAGTCTGTATCAGTCATTAATAATCTTGCCCGATCACCGTATTTTATGTTTGATGTAGTCGTAATGGAATTCAGCAATTAAAATTTTGCTGATGTCGAGGATGCACATTCCTAAATAAATGGGTTTGTTGTAAACTAACTTTGTTCTCTTCATGTGAACGGCGATCAAGTTTTTATCAAAAATGGTGCGGCTTTCGAGTTGAGTTTTTTTGGATAATTTTAAAGCTTCTTTTTTTGTAGTGACAAGCCTAACGTCAACATGATTTTCGATGTTTTCCATGGTTTTTCCAAACACAGAATTGTTCATGATTTTGAAAAAATTCTTCTCAAATTCGTTGGGGGCTTTTGCTCTTAAAATGGTGTTGAAGCCGATGTATGGTTTCATCCAAGGTTCTTCTTTAAAGGTGAAACCTCAATGAATTTTTGTAATGGTCAATCCCATTCGTTCATAGAGTTTTAAGTTTTCATGATAGACAACATATTCCTTTTTAGGGTTTAAATTTGGAATCAGTTTTTCTACTTTCCCAATGAGCATTCTTTCAGGTGCTAAAGGGTAATCGTTGTGTTTGTCGTGAAGGTGATCAGGGTAATCCAAATCGACTTCAACAATGCATGGCATGGATTTCCAATTTAAGAGTTCGTCTTCAGTCATCCATTTGAATCCTCCAACGGGAAGAGGTTTGCTCATCGCCCATCCGTACAAGTTGTTAGCGTCTAAATACTGTATGAATTTCGATGGTTTGCTAGGATCATATTTGTTCATGTATTTGTTATTAGCTGTTCCAAGTCGGTTCAAGATCATGCTGATTCCACCTCGTACTCCCTTTTGTATCATGCGAAGCATATCAGGATTGCTCAGAAGTTCTAATTCAACTCCGGTCATTTTATAACAAGCGTCTATACCGAGTCCAGGGGAGGTGTAATACCAAACGGGATCTTAACCGTAATAATTCATACACACGTCTCTGAAATTTTCAATAACATCTGCAAGTATAAGCACGTCTGAAACGTTGTACAGCTCGAGGTAGTCTTTAAACGTGATACATTTAAATTCGTTCCAAACATTATGTGCATAATCTTCATCTTCTATTTTAGTGTCGTTCAATTTGGAGTCGAATGCTTTAATAGCACTGATCGATGTTTAGATTTTTAGCCAAACTGTCTAAACTTTCAGACATGAATCTGAAGCTGTCAATAAACCTCAATTCTTTCCACACTTCCTCTAGTTTACCATATTTTTTTATACTCTGTTACTTTGATGCTTTTTGTGAAGCTGATGTATTTTTCATCGTTGTTGGGGATGCAATTGAGTTTACCACCTAATTTCTTGATGAACAAATGGCAATCGTAACCAGACAAATTATGTAATAGGATGGGTATGATTTTTGGAATTTGATATTTTATGTTGCAATTTTTGTGAGCAGCTCCTCGATACTTTCCAGTCAAATGGCAGTGGTCTAAGACTTTATTACTGTCAAGATTTTTACTGCAAATGTGGCATTGTGTTGCATTTTTAAAATTCTTTTCATCCTCATTAGTCACAACTTTCTTTTTCTCCCTGTAATGTTGTAATAAATCAATCTTGTTGAAAATCTTTGTAAGGTCTTTTTCGATACTGTTTACAAATTTTTGCGCAACGTCGTCATCATTGCTTTTTGCTGTGTACGTGACTGGTTTTCCTTTATAAATGGTTTCGTCGAAGCATTAGATGTAATAGCAGAAGGAGCTTGGAACGTGTTTTTGTTAGGTGTAAGACTGTTTTGAGTCGGGAACGCAAGTGTTGACAGGTTTGATGAAACTTTGAAAGTCAGCATACACCACAAACGGAACTCTCATGGACATGTTGTAGTTTTTAAACTGAACGGTTGTTCCTTCTTTAGGAAGTTCGATTCGAACCGAGATGTGTTTATAGCAGTCAACTCGATATTTTTGGAGCTTTTCTTTTTGGTCATAAGCTTGGAGACAATTTCTGCAAAAATTTTGTTTTCTTTTTCCTTTTGTTACTGAAGAACTGGCAAGTCGACTGAAGTTTTTAATCACGCAGTAATGGCTAGTGTCATCGTTTGAAATGAGTAGCAAATCAACAGTATGCTTTCGATCTAAAATTTTGGATATTCGTAAAGGATGAAGTATTTTTTCATCATACCGAAAGACGTTGATGCTAATGTCTGGATTGATATTTTCAAACTTGTCGATTTGATATTACTTGACAGGAAATTCCATTCCTTCCCATTTTAACTCTTCTGATTTTTTAATGAGCTCATTGTCAATTCTTCCATTATTTTTATTCTCCAAACTCAACGCTCTGGTAACATACCATTTAAAGCATTGATTGTCGTCTTTTTCCATGTTGATAATAGCCTTTTTGTTTTTCAGTTCATCAGGAAGCTCGATGTTCGATGAAAGGTTCGTAATCAATCATGTTAACGTCTATTTTCAAAATTTTGGAAACTTTCCAATTGGATCCTTCCTTGTTGTAATTGGACATGTTTTCAAGAATTCTTTCTTTAAATGTTTCAAAGAATTCCCCTTTGATTGTGGATTCATAAACAATATCGTATTTGGACGGGAAGACCACAGTGCGAAGAGTTTCTTCTCCAGTAGCAATATTCACACGCGTCTTTTCGCAGGTTAAAAAAAGGTTCGTTTTTGTGTTTTTTTTAATGACTTTGATCGCGGCCTCTTTAACCATGTTTAAAAAGGCATTAGGATCTTGATAATTTCCAGAGGGGGTGTAAGAAAATTGCTCAGTGATGTGATTTAGCGCATGCTCAGTCAATACAAACTTTATCTTAACAGCACGAGGTGCAGGAACAGGTCTAACATAAAATACAAGACCTTTAAGAGACTTTATCGTTTTTTCCACTCCATTTCTCACGCTGCTTACTGCATTCTTCACAGTATTTGGAATGAATGGATCAATAAGAGCATTTACTTGGTTGAAACCGTTGAAGATAGTCGTTGCAATTCTTGTAAACAAACCAAGACGAGGAGCAGGAACCGGTCTAGGTGTAATGACGTTCGTTGAATTGGCAACAGGTGTGTCAAGAATAGATGGTTCATATCTAGTCACCTGATTTTGCAAGCGAGCAGGTCCGAATGAAATCAAGTCGCTTGAAACGGAACGAGGAGCAGGAACCGGTCTTTCACGCAGTCTTTGAACAATTGGCCTTGCATCAGTCGTCCGTCTACGAGCTGCAGGTTTAGAACCGATAACAGGTCTCGTGTTTTTTATGGCCTCAACGAGCTCTTCCCTGGTCATTTTTGTGTAGCGTTTTATCGCTCTTTCTTTGGCATCCTTTCGTAATGCTGGTAAAGATTTCTCTTTAACTTTTTTATTTGCTTTGTCACTCATTTCATATAAGGAAAAAAATTTCTTTAACCCATTTTCAATTTCAGCAAAAAAATTTAAACTTTTAACAAATTTAAGTTTTTCTCATTTCTATTTTATAACCGTGTTTATCATCAAAGTATTTCCAACAGTGACCCGTCTCTTTTCTTAATTTGTAAAGAGCCATATTCGATCCTTTTTCCCGTTTCAACATGGGTTATTTTTAAAGTGAAAGGATGAGTTCTGATGTTTTCAAGTCTTTTCCATTTAGGGTTGATGGGTTTTTTTTCTTTTGGTGCATGTATTCTTGGTCTCCCCACAGGTTTCTTTTCTTTCACCTTTTCCATTAAATCGCTTTTATCGATCAGATTGTTTTCAAACGCAATCAGTGTCAAAGCCATCAAAGTGTCTGCCGTTTGGGTAATGCCGTTTTTGATCAGCAAATCTTTCAAAGCCTTTTTTGTGTAAATCATCTTTTTTATTTGGAAAGATTTTTATTTATCTGAAATTCAATTTTTTTTAACTCTTCGAAAAGAATTAAAAATTAAAATAATATTAAAAACTTTATATAAACATATTTCTAGTTGCTTTAATTTGTTCAACAACTTCACGATGTCTGTTATGATTTCTAAAACTTAATTTTCCACAACTTTGTACCAAACTATTAAAAACAACAACCAATTTTATAAGCTCTATAACTTCTTCAACTGGCATTTTTTGAACAATTTCTTTTGAAGTTCCTAAGGAATTTTTTTGATGCTGTTTAGTAATTTAATCAAACTTTTCGAATAGGTTGTAGCAAAATCTGACTTTGGTTTTCCATCAAGAGCGTCTAAAAGATCATCTTTTCGCATATTACTAAAAACTTTTTGAAATTTTGAGTTTTTTTCCAATTCTTTTTCATTTATTGAAAAGATTGTCTTTTGAATAATTTCCATTTTTTTTATTTGAGCTGGAATTTATTTAACTCGAATTCAATTTTTTTAATTCTTCGAAAAGAATTAAAAAGGTTCACAAAAACTAGTTTCCTCTTCAAACTCTCTTCTTTCATCTTCCAACGTCATTCTTTTATATACACTTTCATTTATTCCTTTTATCAAGTCTTCTTCCACATTTTTACAAAAAACAATTTCCTCTTCCAACTCTCTTCTATCCTTTTCAAACTCCGTTTCTTCATTTTCAAACTCCGTTTCTTCATTTTCAAACTCCGTTTCTTCATTTTCAAAAATCAAATCGTACAACATTCTTTCACTTTCCATTTTCAGATACTTTTCATTTTCCAACTCTTTTCTTTTTTTCACCAACTCTTTTCTTCTCTCTGCCAACTTTTTTCTTTCCTCTTTTAACTCTCTTATTTCTTCAACCAACATTTTTCAGATTCCTAGAAAATTTTTCTAATTTTATAATTCTTCGAAAAGAATTAAAAAGTTGACAACATGAACTCAGTTTGAATCCACATCCATTTTAAAGTGAAACTGATATCAATCAACATGTCTCGAATATTTAATTGGTCTCTTTTTAATTCTTTTTCAGCATAGTATTCGTTGATAGCGTCATTTCACTTCAATATATTGTCAATATTTCCCATGTCTTCACGAAACCGATTTTTAATCATTCTCTTGTATCTTATTTTCTCATTGGGAATTTCCATGAATTCTGAGTACAGTTGACTTCTGAGAAGGGAGAAGTCTTTAATCATTTTCATCAGTTGCCTGTATCCATCTTCAGACCTTTTTTTTCTTTCAACCGAGGGCTGTTCCCACTCGAGATCGGCAACTATTGATTTTTTTAATCATTTTGTTTTGCTCCACGATTTTTACCATTAATTTGTCAACTGCATCTTCAAACATTTTGCTTTGCATATTACCCATCTTTTTTATTTGAGCTGGAATTTATTTTTCTCGAATTCAATTTTTTATTTTCAGCAATTTTTGGATCCGGGAAAATCTTCGGATTTTTTGAGCAGCGCGTCCATTTTCAGTTTTCCAGACATTTTTTTCTTTTCTTCGAAATCGCAGTCCAAACCGAGCACGTGTCTGTCGATCGCTCTCAGCTTTTCTCGTTTTTTCAAATTGCTCCACTCTCTGTTGTGTTCTTTGATTTCTTTTTCCATTCGCGAAATGTCATCCTCTTCCCACAAAATCGCGTAAAGCTCGTCTCTTTTTTCATCGCTGTACATTTCAGGAATTTTGAACGAGTTGCTTTCAACCTTAAACGCAAGGACCTCGAGCTGCCTTTTTTTAATCGCATCAGACTCTCTTTTGCTGCACTCCAGAAAAAACGGGTGAAACGAAATTTTTATTTCGTTTCATTTCTCCAAATAATTGTTGCCATGTCCCGTCTCTTTCATCGCTTTGTAAAGAGAGCCATATTCGATCACTTTTCCCGTTTCAGCATGAGTCATTTTCACAGCCACGGGATTGTTTCGGATCAAACGGAGCCTTTCATATTTTGAATCTATCGGCTTGACGTCCTCCATCATCGCATTTTTGTTGATCAGATGGTTCTCCAGCGCAATCATCGCCAACCCCATTTTGCTTTTCGACGTTTTGGAAACGCTATTTTCGATAAGCAAATTTTTCAAATTCTTTTTAGTAAAATTCATCCTTTTATTAAGGACCAATTTATTCGGTTTCTGACAAACTACTAAGAATCAAATCCGACGTTCATTCGGTTTCCGTCGGATTTGATTCTTAGCAGTTTATCAGAAATGACGACCGCAAAAGCTTGAGTGTCTGCAGGAACGTTTGCGTTAAAGGTAGCCTTAATTTGCACGTCCAACACGGTTGATTTTAACCTCTCAGCCTGCTTGCTCACGTCATAAACGAAAAGAGGGGAAATGTGTCTGTAATTCAGCGCCGTCAAATTCGGCTGAGCGATAATTTCGCTGATTCCAAAAATCTTGTTGGCAGGGTACCTTTCGCTGTTTAAAGTGACGTACAAGTTTTTCAAATCGCAGTGGTTGAATACGGAAGGGTTTAAATCTTGATTTCCGTCTTTGTTGGTCTGAAATCCAACAATGATGTACCTCGGCCGTTCACTTGCAGATCTTGCGCTCAACCTCCAACTGAATGTATTGGACACTGGCACGGCAATGGTGTCACACTGTCGGGATTTAAACGACAACGGCACGTCCACTTTGGACTCGATGAGTTTGTAAAGATTGCTGTTTGCCATAAAAGAGGGGGTGACATGAGGCATAAACAAAGACAGTTTGCTCAAGTCCACTTTTCCTGCGGCTGTTTCAGCGCTCTTAAAAATTGCATCAGCGTCGCTTTTTCTCATAAGAGTAATCGTGTGCTTAAATCCGTAAAGAACTTTTTCGTAATCTTCGCAAAAACCAAAAATGTGTTTCAAAGGAATGCAAAATGAAAATGTTCCTTTGGTTGCGGGCTGCTTAATGATGAAATCTTGTCTTTGACTAAACCCGCTGTTTGCAAGTTCAGCAACGGCAGTGGTGTCTCTTTGCCACAGCTGATTCATTCCTTCCGACACTTGGTACTCCACCGGATATTTAAGGAAACCCAGCATGGTGGTGGCTTGACCTGGACTGTATATGGTTTCAATCTCTTGATTCGATAACTGATAAGAAATCTGACTGAACAGGTGCATAATGCCGTTGTTTGCAAGAGAAACCAAATCTGCATCTGCATAGGAAGTCCCGTCTGCTTTTGTCAGTCTTCCTTCGACCAAAAGGTACGCCTCAGAGGGAAGCGTGAACAAATCTTGCTGCTCGATGCTGATTCTTATTTCCCTGTCCGTGTTTAAATTGGTGCTGACCGGTTTGTATTCGTGAAATTCAAATCTCTCAATTTATTCATCAACAATGATTTCTTCTGTAATGTTTAAAACATCGGAATATGCCATTTTTCTATACAAAAGAAAAAAAATTTCGGATCCTCAGATCCTTTGGATCCGGGATAATCTGCGATTTTTTATGCAATTTTAAGTCCGCTTCCCATTTTCACAAGGTTGTCCATTTTAACCAGCTCTTGGATTCGGATGGCGTTTTTTCTGGACAACTTTTTTGGACGCAGCGAACCCCCGAGCGAGGAATAGTCGCTGCTGATCGTTGGAGCTGCTGATGCAACCATTCCGGAAATAACGTCTTTGCTTTTTTGAGTGAGAACTTTTGGAGCAATAACTTTCGGATTAGGAGTTCCAGTCTTGGCATACACCTTTTCTATCGCCTTTTTACCTTTATCAATAGCCACGTTTTTAGCAGTCACAATCGCCGAAGAAGCCAACTCTTTTCCAGCAGATTTTGCAGCTTTAATCGCTTCTCTTCCCAGCTCGCTTTTTGCAATTTTGCCAGCCAAAGTAGACGCTGCTCTCGATGCGCTCGACGCAGCTGCTCTTTTTAAAAAATTCCGCAACGTGTCAATGATTCCACCTCCTCCAACAACGTGTTTCTTAACATATCTGTTTCTGTAAATGATCATTTTTTAATATGCAAAAAAAATTATTTTCCCTCGATGACCTTCATAATCGATTTGTATTGGTCTCTGCTAATCACTTTTTGTCTCAACAGCTCATCGCAAATGCTAACAGCTTCATTTCTCGATCCCGTATTTCCAGCACGGCAAGCAGCCGCGCTAAATTCAAGCTTGTCCACCGACGCATTCGGATCGCTCGGAAGAATAATGACTCCTGAATCTTTTTTGCCTTTATAAGCTTTTTCAACACGTGACTTGTAGTGATTATATTTCTCACTTCCTAGCTCATTTCTCCTATTTTCAAGCTCTGACATGACTTTATCATACTCCTCTTTTCGATTCTTTACGGGGTACTTCTCATTAAAATGATCTTCAATTTCAGCTCTAAGATATTTTGAAACATATTCTTCTTCTTTGTCATCTTTTTTCTTACGAGATTTAAGCTCGTTTTCAATAGGGATGATGAATTGATTGTATTTTTCAACCTCTGCAGCTTTGAGTATTTTTGATCTTGCATCTGGCTTTACGGCTTCACTCTCCATTAAAATTTTCGAGTAATAAGCCACATCCTCTTCCGTCACGTCCTTTGAAATGTTCGGATTGGTCATGATATCCCAAAGATCTCTTGTTCCTTCATACTTTTCACCTCCAACAATTATGTCACCACCTTCAAACATCACTCCCATTTTTCCAATCGTATATTGACCATCGTTTTTGCTCAATTCAAACTTGTTCTTAAAACTTCTTTTAAATTTTGCTCTTGTTTCCAGATCAAACAAATGTCTCAAAGGCCCATCGCCATCAGGAAGAATAGACGACTCTTCCATTCTTGTTGAGTCAGAATTAGGTTTAAACTCAGACTTGATGCTATCTTGCTCAGATTTAATTTTATCTTGCTTAGACTTGATGCTATCGATCAGCTTTTCGTTGCTTTTGATGAGCGGTTTGTACAGCTTGGTCAAATCAGTCTGAAAATCCGCATCTAAAATGTTGTCATTGATGCTGTTCTGATAAATCCTCTTTCTTCTGTCATTAATTTCTTTCACAATTTCATCCCTTTTGTTCGGGTCTTGTATTTTAAAAAAGGACATGGTTTTTAAAATACGCTAGAAATTATTTTTCAGATCCTTTTTTAGATTCTAAAGAATCCGTGGAAATCTACGATTTCTTAAATAAATTGTTGAACGCTTGAATAGCGTCTTCTCGCACTATTTGGATCAGTGTCTCTTTAGCCAATTCGTCCATTCCGTTTTTGGTTTTGGTTCGTATTTCCTCCGTCATGGTTTTAAATTTTTGAAGCTCACCAAGAATCAATTGAAACTCTGAATCGCTTATTTTTCCGTCCATCAATGCTTTGGAAATGTGCTCGCTGATCGTGTTCAATTTTGACTCTACCAACACCTTTATCTTTTCATGCTTCTTTGCTTTCAATGCCATCATTTTGTTCACTTGGCCTCCGACAATGGATAAAAAACCCATTCCAATAGCCACGCCTTCACACGCAATCGCTGCTGGACTGGCAATAATGGTTGACAAAAGTCCAATTCCAGTTGCACCCAAAGCAATGTACTGCGCCTGCATCGAATTGTCCACAATGGATATGATCCTAAAAACGCGATGGTAATTTTTGCTGAGATGAACTCTCTTTTTCCTCTTGTTGTCCATCTCTTTTTGGATTTCGCTTATTTTTTGAAGACGGTAAATATGCCCTCCTTCATCTGCAGGAGCCTTTGGAAGAGTTGGGTATATTTCTTTATACATATCATACTCCATTTTTTATTAAGGAAAAATAAAAAATTTCTTTTTCATGGTCAAATTCTTTGGAATCCCGGATCTAAAAGAAATTCACGAGGCACAGACTTTCTCCCTTTTTAATCACGACGTCCTTGTCACTTCTGTTATAAATTTCCATGATGACGTTATTCACCGATTCTGAAAAAATCAGGAAGTGATTGAAATAATTTAGCTTTAAATTTAGATCATGTCTCAAATTCACCAACCATTCCATTGTCAAATTTAATTCCAAACATAAAAACAATCGTTTGCTTTGAAGAACGATTTAGCTTAATGTCGCTTTGAGTAAATATTTCGCATCTGGAACGCACCTTTCTAGGAAAATAACTTAAATTATCGTCAAAATACACCGTCGCTTTCAACTTCTTCTTATCATAATAAACAATTCTTCTCATCTTTTTAACTGTAAAGGAAACTTTTTTCTTTTTAAAGGAACCCTCGATAAAAAATCCTTTCTTTAGTGTTTATCATTTGCAAAATTTTTCCCTCTTGTGGGGTAGACGTGAAAGACATTTCGCTGAAGCTCCGGATCAAACTCTTCAACGCAATAATTTTCGCGAATGGGAGACAGCATTTTTCATTTGTACTGAAATTTATTTATGACATTTTTCATCGAATTTTTCATGGTTCAGCTAAACCATTTGTTAAGCGTACGCTTTAGCTCCGAGCCACTTTTGTGCATGCGCAAAAGTTAAGCGTAATAATACGCTTGTCCGAGAAGAAGGTAATAGCTTCCGGATTGACCGACTTGCGCGTCTCCCGAGTTGAGCGTGACGACGAGTCTTCTTCCTGCTGCGACAGTGGGCATGGAGTCAGATTCTCCGAAATTTCTGTAAAACGAAATGGTGGTGGTGGATACGATGGAAGCATTGGATTGATACAACAGTCCCGTCGATGTGTTGTTGAACGAAGACACGTTTAATCCGTTCCACGAAGACAAGTAAAAATTTTCCAGTCCAGACGAGGAAAAGATGCATTTGCTGTTATCGTCATAACCCGAAAAGCTCGTGTAATTGTTTGTGCTGTACGTCGTCCATGGACTGAGAAAGGTTCCATTTCCTGGAGGTAAATTTCCGTCGTACATTCGGACTCTCGATTCCCAACAGTTTCCAGAAGCTCCAATGATATGCATCCTGATGTATTTCAGAAAAACGCCATTTCCTTTTCCATTGGTGTTCAGAAGCACATGTTTGTTTCCGTAAGTCTTTCCAAAGTATCTGAACGTCATGCCGTAAAGTTTGTAAAACGACAAGGATGGAGGGAGGGTGGCGAATGTGGAAATGAAAGGCTGAATCCAGTAAGTGATAGCTGCAGCATTTTTGTTAATCAATTGGATGCTAATGTTTGTCCTGAACGGCATATCAAGCGTAAAATATCCACCCAACGAAGTGGTGTTGTACACGTTGCATCCTTGCAAAGAATTGGCGTAATACGGTCCACCGAGAGGAGAAAAGAGCAAGTCGCAGGCAAGGGCAGTGTTGTCTACTCCTATTCCTTCAGTGGTTTCTAAATAATTCCCAACGTTAATTTCACCATCTGCAAATATTCGAATGAAAACCATCCTGGGAACTCCCGTTCCTGTTCCATAAAAAGCCAGCCATAACCTTCTCAGAACTCCTGGTCCGTCCGAGTAAGTGAAAACTGTTGTCGTGGTGGCTCCTGCTAAAACTTGCGACTTTTGGCCCAAGGACGAAAAGCTTGAATTTGGAACAAGTCCTAAAAAGTTGGACTTTTGCAAAGTAAAATCAGAATAGCTTTTTGTCGCTCCATCTGTCACATTGATCAATTTATGGGAATTTAAATCCAAGTCAGCCGTTCCCAAAGTAGTTCCACCACCTGAAGCATGCGTGTCTACGAAATTTTTCGTGGCTGAATCTGAGGACAAAGTGGGCTCTGCCAAATTGGTCAATTTGTGTGACGTCATGTTAATGTCCATGTAAAAGATATTGGCGTATGCCACTTTAATGTCGACGTAGCTTTTTGTCGCTGCATCTTTTAAAGCGGTCGGATCTTTCACATTGATCAATTTATTGGAATTTAAATCCAAGTCCCCAGTGATTGTGCTGGATCCGTTTGTTTTGGTGCGCATGCTCGAGCTGACGTCGACGTAATTTTTTGTGGCAGCGTCGTGAAGATTGGTCGATTCGTTCAAATTGATCGCTTTGTGAAAATTCAAATCCAAGTCCGCTGTGCCAATCACCGTTCCTCCTCCTGACGCATGCGTGCCCACGTAATTTTTTGTGGCAGCGTCATGAGAAGTGGTCGGCTCTGCTAAATTAATGATTTTGTGAGAGTTAAAATCTAAATCTGCAGTGATGGTGCTGTTTCCATCTGTCCTGACATACAGATCGCTTGAAAGAGAGGTTGAATAAGGGTTGTATAAATACTGACCAATTTCTGATCTACCAAATTTGTCAATCATTTTTTATATGCCTCAGATTTTACTTTTTCGCTCACATTACCATAAGGTATTGATGACGTCTTGAAAGTCGTTTCCTTCGACCAATTTTTTAAAGACGCAAAGGCACAAGTGACCGCAGTAAGAAGTGTTTCCAAATTGAATCCTCTCGCTGTTATAATAAACGGGACTTTTCAAGTATTTCACCAATTCGACAAGAGGGGGCTGACCATAAGAGTCGAAATTGTATTTCTTATCACCGTCTTTGTACCAGCACACCCAATGAAATCCTCCTGTGCCTGAGTCTCCCGTATTCACGATTCCACATTCTTTTCTTCTCGGTTTTTTCGGCAATGTGTCTCTTTCAAAAGCACCCCGAAAGTTTTTCAATTTCAGCTTTTTTGCTGTCTCTATCAATTGAAGAGTGTTCAAAGCCTCGTTTGGCAATTTTATTCCTTCGTTAATCATTTTTAAATTCACGCAAAATTTAAAAAGGACTTTAAAACTCTTCATCAGATTCAACCTCTCCCAAATCCAAATCGCTCATAATGCTTTGAACAGAAGGAGCATTTTTAGTGATGAACACTTCTGGAAGCTTGACTTGAATGGACTCGATCTGCGGTCCTATAAAAACACCTTCAACTCTCAGAGACGCAATGGCAAAACACCTTTGACGAACATACCCCAATGGATCTGCTTTTACAAGCTTTTTATTCTCCTTTTTGAAAAACAAGGAAGTGATGCTCTTTTCTTTTGTATACAACTTTCCGAAAAAAATGGGGGATCCTGATCCCTTTGGCTTGAAAATGGACAAATCCTCACTCATTATTTTTTTCGTTCTTCCACCTTTTTTCAACAAGGCCGTCTTATGGATGACTTGCTCGCGAAGAAATTTTGATATTTTTCAGTCACCTCCATGAACTTCTCTTCTTCTGCTGTCATACCCTTTTTATCGTTAAAAGCAACAAAAGACACGGAATATCCCGTCAGCTCTTTCTTTTCCACACTGCGATTTTCAAACACACCCAAAGAAAACAAAACGGGGGTTCTTAAAATAAAAGGACCTTTTCCATTCGCATACTCATAATACAACGGAATCTTTTGGTACTGAATGGGCTTGTGGCTGAGTAAATCTCCCCAGCCAATAATTTGCTCTCTTCAAAATTTTCAATCGTCACAAAATTCATCTTTTTTAATAGAAAGAAAAATTTTTTTAGATCATTTTAAAATTCGACTCTTTAACTTTATTCTGCTCCTTGACTTTATTTATTTCTCTTCGAGCATATTTGAACATATCCTTCATCACCATGCCGCTTTTTTCAAAACGAATCCCTCCACACTTTATTTTCAACTCAAATTCATCCATTCGACGATTAATGGTGAAATCCAAATCATTTTCAAAGCTGTAAATCTTGTAATGGTACTTTTCTTCATAAGGCGAATAATAATACGACTCCTCGTAATCTTCCATCTTAAGTTACTCATTTATAAAAGGCTCAAACAAAACCATCATCTTGCTCATTTTTTAATGGGAAGGAAAATTTTTTTGGGAAATGAAATGACCAATGTCGGTCGAAAGCAAACTGATCAATTCTTTATTGTTTACCCACGAATTAAACGAGTCTGGATATCCCAACCATTTGACCAGTGATCTGCTCTTGGTTTTGCGAATGATTTTTTCAATTCTGAATATGTCTTAATGCGTCTTTTGCATCTCCTGCTCGTAAAAAGTGCCTTGAATTTCTTCACCGTTGGCGTCAGCGATTTTATACGTGGGCGGATCCGTATACTGAACTGGATCTTTTCTTTCTGTTTTTTGGATCTTTTCTTTCTGTTTGAGCCTTGCCATACATGTTCATCCACGCCTTGCTCTTTTCTTCGCTGGCTTCAACTGATGTCATTTTTATGGAAGAGTGCCTTGTGCAGTTGTAATTTTTTACCATCTCATCTAATACGTCAATGTATTTATTGGTGCTGTTGGCTGAAAAATATTTAAACATTCTCTCTTTCATCGTTCTGTTCCAGCGCTCAACGACACAACTTTTTTCCTCGTTTTCAGTGGAATACAATTGCACACCCAGCGCTTTCACATGCTTGTTATAAATGTCTTTTACTTTGTCCACCCACAATTTGGTGCACTTTCTTTCTTCAAATATTTTTTTCAACGCTTCAGCCACTTCAAGACCCGTTTTGCTTTTTGATGGAATAATCCATCCATACTTTGAAAACACGTCGATCACCATGAGCAAATATTTTACGCCGTTGTTGAATTTTGAAAACGATTGCATGTCAACCAAATCTGCAGCCCATATTTCATCGACGCCATTCACAATCACCCGTCTTCTTTTAAAATGGGTAATGACCAGTTTATGAAGCTCCTCTGCAAGCTGATCCGTCCATTTCATACTGCTCTCGGGCATTTTTTTTTTTTTTCGCAGAGACACCCAATCCAAATTTTGAAGTCAGTCTCTTATCCAAATTGGTTCCCGGTCCTGCAAAGTTCATCCCAGGAATATGATTTCTCCTGGAAATTTTGCCCATGGAAGCTTGATTTTGCTTGACAGCTTATTAATCGATTCCACCAAATCACCTTCTTTTGTTGCAGATGATCCATTGAGCCCATGCGAAGAAACAAACTTGCATTTGGCTGTTCCGCAAACATCGCAAGTCCCTTTCAACATGTCTGTTGTTTTTACTCATCTCGTTTTTCAAGTGAGTCGTCTCTGTCTCTCTTTTGCATTTAACGCAGTACATTTTAAATATAATAAAAATATTTTTCATAATATAAAAATAGAAGTCATTGATTTGTCATGGAATATCGGCAAAACCAAAAGAAACAACAACGCGCTTTTGCCAAGAAGCATTCGAGGAATCATCGTTGGAAAGTCCGGTTGCGGGAAAACAACGTTGCTTCTCAATTTGCTGCTTAGAGCTGGATGGCTGGATTATAACCGCTTGCAAGTCTTTGGCAAATCCCTTTTCCAACCCGAGTACAAAATACTCAAAAGCACCTTTGAGAAGAAACTGCCGAAAGAAATCATTCTCCAACTGTTCAACATTCAAAACAAAAAAAACGTGAATCCTGAGGCCGTCATTGAAGAAATCTCTAAAAAATGGAACGGAGAAACAGACATGAGTGTAAATTTTTCGAAAGTGAAGAAGACGTGCCTGAATTGAATCCTTAGACTCGTCCAAAAACATTTTGATGATCTTTGACGATTTGCAACTCACCAAACAAAACAAATGCGAAAAATATTACATTCGAGGAAGACACTCCAACGTTGACTGCTTTTTCCTCGCTCAAAATTATTTCATGCTCCCCAGACAAACCATCCGAGAAAATGCCAACTTTATTTGCCTCTTTCCACAAGACCAAAAAAACGTCGATCACATTTATCAAGATCACGTTTTGAGCGACATGAAAATAGAAGAATTTAAAAAGATTTGCAGACATTGCTGGTCTCAATCCCACGGATTTGCCGTCATTGATTTGTCTTCCAAAAAAGACCATGGAAAATCCAGAAGCGGGTTTGACGATTTTTATTTTCCAAACGTATAAAAAACATGTCCGGATTTTATTTGCTTGCAAAATCTAAAAATGATACACGCACAGTATCAAACAGCACCATCAAAACATACTTTGAAAGACCCATCGAGCTGGATTTAAACAAACAGTACGAAATGGCGCTTGTGGGGCTTGAAACCTATCGCAGCTACCCAAACATCACCTCTAAAAGTAACGTTTTCGGATACAGTTCAAACACTGGCTCAAACAGCTACACCATTTTCATTCAAGAAGGAGCCTATGACATCAACTAGATCAACGAATACCTTCAAACTGAAATGAAAAAACAAACAGGAAGTTTTTACAGAGTAGACGAAGTTACCATTACAGCAAACAAGTCTTCTTTGAAATCCGTATTGACATTTGGAAAGCCTGGAGCAACGACAAAGTACTGGGTAGATTTTAACGTAAATAACAGCATAGGACCGCTCCTCGGATTCGACAAAAACGAATACACCTACGTTGAAAAAAGAGAAGATCCTGTTGACCCTAATAAAGTCACAAGTGTGATCGACATTTACGAGTCTGAAAACATCGTGAGAATTGAAGATACCGCAGTGATCCGAGTAACCAACGACATCATCGGCTCGTCTTATTTAGACGGAAAAACAACAAACGATATTTACTCCTTTTACCCACAGGTTGAACCCGGTTACAAAATTGTTGAAATACCTTTTCACTTGATATACCTTCCCATCGTTGTAAGCAAAATTTCAGGAATGGAAACGCAAATTGTCGACCAAAATGGAAATTTGATCGATTTTAGAGGAGAAGACATCATCGTCAGATATCACATCAGAGAAAGAATATCTTCAACTCTATCCGATCTTTTCTCCGGAAGCGCTTTCAATCGATAATTTTTTTTCCTTTTCTATTAAAAATGAGCAAGTATCAAAAGATCAGACTAAACATTTCACAAGGACAAGCTGACAAAATTAAAAAAGCCATTCAAGACAAAACCGATGTCTGCATAAAAATTACTCATCCAGATTTAGAAGGAAATCACATTATCGCAGTCACAAACTCGCAATTGAACAAAATTAGAAAAGCCTACAGCAACGGAACCGGTGTCACTCTCAAACTCAGCAAAAAACAACTCATGCACAACTCTAAAATGGAAGGAGGTTTCATCGGTGCGTTACTCCCTTCGCTCGGCATGCTCGGAAGCGCTCTACCCCTTTCTCTAAAGACATTCTAAATTCCGATGTCGGCTTTATCATCTTTCACATATCGCTAAACCTCGAAGCCAAAATTCTTCTCTTTGACTGAAAAGAATAGCGCTCACTCAAATTCACGTTTTGAACGCTTTCCGTCGCCACCTTAATATTATACGCAAACTGGTCTAAAGATCTCACGGCGATTTCCAAACTTCCCGCATTCAAAATCGACAAAGTCAACTCACTACCACTTTTCACCGTTTTAAACACCTTGCTTATATAACTCTCAATGCCCACATGCAACGGCTCCTCAAAATCAAACACGTACTCGTCAAACTGATCTGAAAAAAGTTCCACTTCAAACATTAAATTTATCGTTGTTTTTGTTTTCACACAAATTCCTTCTTTACTAATGCTCAAACACACCATCCTCATATTATTGAACAAAAGATCAAACAACGCTTTCATTTCACCTGCATGCTTTGTTCTCGCTAAAAACATTTTTTTAAAGAAGAAAATAAATTTAAATCATTGCGGCAAGAAATTATCACGGTAACAAATGGCAAGAAATAACAACTTTAGCGCAGATTTTTTGAAAAAAGGTAAGTCAACAATAAAAAATGATTAAAAAACAACAAAAAGTATACGCTTAGAATGCTAAATTTACGCTATTAAACCCTCTAAAATGAAAATGAGCCAGAACCCGCATTTTACATCTACTGCCGTTGAGAGATGTTTGTAGACGAACACCTATGTTCTCAGCCTCGTCACAATTGACAAGATCTTCACCATTGACTGACACAAGACCCGTAGAAAATGAATATAGATTTCTATCGACAGTATTGAATGGATTTCTTACAGAAAACCAGTCATAAAACAACTCACAATGTTCATAATCACATACTAATCTATTGAACAAAATCAAGATTCATTTCGGGCGCACGGAATAGTTCAGATACAATATCTTTTATTGGTTTAAAACTTACATTTGATAAACCCTGATAGCTTGATCCGTGATAAGGCGTTATTTTTAAAGACATATCAGATAAATTTTTAATAGACTTGTATTTCAAACGTGTTATGCTTTCATAATTGCATTTAGAAGACGAACATATTGATATTAAACCCATTCCGTGAAACGTTCCTTTTCCGGTCAATATTCGAATGTTGTATTCTACATTATCAGCGACCCAATGTAGGAATTTCGGCTCTTGTTCTTGCGCGACATTTACTCTACTAACTGCAGCAGATAACTTGAACAACTTAACTTCATCGGAGGAAATTGAAAATCCAAATTTGTAAAGGTGATCCACAAGCCATTTTGTTCCAAAAGATTTATCGATATCTACTCCAATTCCAAATGGAATTGGTGCTATCATAGATCTTGGTCGCGAAGCTTGAGCAATGCATTGTCTTAAACTAATTTGTCGAAGCTTAACTGAAATTAAATGGCTTAGAAAGAGATGTAAACTTTTTGGAACCCATTTGAGTCCATATTCAATATCACCCATATCCTCTAGTAACGGATATACAGATTTATCGACATTCATTTCTCTAATTTCGCTTTTAATTATACTTGCAGCGGCAGATATAATATCATTTTTAGTGTGATCTTTTTTTTTTTTGAAATTTCGATATAATAAAAGAAGCCATATCTCTGAAACAAACTAAATTAGATTGACCAGAAGTTCTCCAAAAAAAATATGATCACGATAATGTTCAAGTAATTTTCGTTTTAAAGATTTCGTTGAGTAAAACGGATAACCATTACTATGTTCTTTCATTTTAATGTGCACATCTGAAAGAGTATAAAGTTTGCAGTCAGTTTCTTCTTCTAACCAGAAACAGAGTTACTCAAAATTTTCAAACATAATGAGATCTAATGGGCGTCCACGTTGGTTGCCGCTTTTAGTTTTAAGCCTGAAGATGTGCATACACGAAATATGATAAATAGCTTCTTCCGCTACAAGATCATAACAAGACATCAAACGAGAATGTACAGCATTTCCCCAATTATCCTCTCGATTCAATGAACGTTTAATCATTTTTTTAATGAATGGTATGGTCTCCACTTTAGAAATCAGGGAATGTTTGTGATCTACCTTTTTAGTACAAAGAAAACATTTTGATTTCCAATCAAATACCTCTTCAAATGAGGATCGTAGTTTCTTTCTTGGAACAGATAATGATTGATCTTTACGACTATCCACAAACTTTCTTCTGCAGCTATGATGGACTAGTACTGTTGTACTATTATGTGTGTTCTGTCGGAACTTGTCTCTAAGAAAACTAAAAATATGCAAAAATCTTTCTCAAATTATAGCTACGTTACAATTGAGTTTAGAATTAAAACTTAACCTAATTTTACGTTGTTTGAGTAATAAAATTGAAAAAAAAACAAAAACAAAACATTGTTGATGTCAACTTTACTTGACCTCCCCCTCCCCAGTGTCACAATTGTCAAAAATGTTCAGACCCACTTCCTCTCTACTTTGTTGACGTAAATAATGGGCAGCCCTTAATTTGAAATGATTCGAAAATTTAATGAACTATTAATTTAACTTGATTAATTAATTTAACAAACTGCGCGAAAAATCTTTTCAAAATTAGCCTATTTTTTGCCCCAAATTGCCCCAAAAGGGATGTTCCCGTAGCGCAATCAACGGGGCTTTTTTTTACGCTCATCCAGAGACTGTCTACTTCCTCTGTGCAAAGTTTCAGGTTTATACTATTTTTGTCCGGGTCAACTCGCAATTCTCTCCTACTAATAGTATTTGATCAAAATATTTTAAAATAGGGACATTATAAAATATAAAATATTTTTTGATTTAAAAAACCTAACTCAAATGTTTTTAGTTTAAGTAGCAAGTACAACTCATAAGAGATATGATTTGCTAAAGTTCGATTATCGAAAAAAACTCTTATTTTGAAAAAAAGAACTTTTAAGATCAAAATTGTGTATAAATCACTTCAGCTTTAAATCTAACATAAAAAACACTAATATAAATATTTTTATTTAAAGAAACAATTACACAAAAGCTCCAGGTTCATAAGTAGTCCCTTCTTTTTGAATATTTTTGTCATCAGATGACTTTTTCCACCCGCGAATTATCTTTCTACAAAGTTTAACTTTTTCAGTATTTTTGTGCTGCACTTGATGTAGTCTGGAATTGTTAATGGTGATGCATCCTTTTGTTGTATAATTGCTAGGGATCATGTTCAGTACCTCCATAATTTGCAAGGATGCTTTGCTACCAATATTAAAACTAGCCATAGCATCAAAAACTCCAAACTTTAGCTTTTCAAAACCAACAAAACAAATCTTAGGGACACGCTCCCAAATCATGGCATTGAAAGACTCATTGGCATTCTGTGTCAATTTATGGAGACACATCGATAATTGAGTGTCTTCACTTAAATCTTTGTAAATAGGTTTTACATGAGGAATTACAAAGGCAATCCAACATCTGGTTTATACATTGTTGTTCTGTTTATTTTATCCCACTAAAACAAGCACCAGCTATTTTTTACTTTAGGCCAATGATCGTGCCACTGGTTTTTTTTGGTCAATGCTACATGGAACAGGCTAGCAAAAATTGTTTTTTTCATACCTACTAAGTCAACTACAGTTTGCCTGATGGCAATACGATAATAGTTTTGCAAACAATCTATCATACTCAATGTTAATTTGCCTTTACCACTAAAACCTTTAACCTTTTTGCATAGCTTGCGAAGTTGGTTACCTACTCTTTTCTGAATGTGGCCAACACAGTGCAGACGCTCAACTTTCATATCCACTCCATAAACATTTTCAATTGATTTATGAGATTTACTGTCTCCATCGCCATAATTTAAATTTTGTGAACTTGAGACAATGCTATTGATCTCTCAAATATATTCTTAGTACTTTCAGGCTCCATCATAGGCGCTGAACCATGATAATTATTGATACAGACATGAGTGGCTTTCCAGGAATCATATTTAACATGATCAGTTCCTTTGATTTTCTCATAGAACTCACATGACCTGCATGTTTTAGAAATAACTTCAACATCAAATATTTTTCCAGTATCAACAGATATGGCAGTGATTACACCGAAGAGTAGCCTCTATATTGCCATGATCCATCATTTGCTACCCCAATTTCCGTACCAACCTGAGACTTTACTTCTATAGCTGCAGCTTTCATTGACTTTTCAGCAACAGTTTCACATGTATGTCCACAAATTTTGGAATGTTTATCATAATTATTTCTTGTCATTGGTTTAGGCATATTCATCATTGTTGTAAATCGTTGCAGATTAGAATAGCCTGAACCAATAGTGCGCATTGCATATGTTATGCGTAAGTTTACATCATATCCATTCTTTCTACACACTGGGGATGTATAAAAAGATAAACTATAACCACATTTACATAATACACTTATTGATGAAGCTAATCCTTTCTTTTTGGCAAAGTTTTCAATCAGCAACAATTTCCCATTTTGACATTCTGGGCAAGGCAGATTACTAAAAACTTCAGCTAAAATAGAGGCATCAACAAGTCGGTATCCTTAAACTGTTTCACTTATAGTTTCTGTAAAGTCAATGTCTTCAACTTTTTTTCTTGAAACATTTGATGCAGAGACAGAGCAAGAAGGAGCAGGATTTTCTTGATTAGTAGAACTAGAGTGAGGAGCTGCACTGGCATTTTAATGTTGGCCAGAGAGACTCTCAATGATTGTTTCATTTGATATTGCATGCTTGTTCCCATAGAATCTTCTTTTACGAGAATATAAACGTTTAGTACTTTGCTTTCATCTCTTTCCCACAGTAGTAACTTATTTATGATAGCCTTACAATATTTTTACAATAATCTTAAATCTTCTACAATCGACCAAACAATGTGGTATTTTTTTGATTATAAACTACCATTTTATAGAGATTTTCAAGCAGTAAAGCAAATGAGGTTGATTATTATCGTAAAAATTCTTTAATTTAGGACTATATTGGAGTCTATGGAAAGATATTGGTTAGTGATTATTTTTTTATATATGGTTATTATTATGCGATAAACAAAATTCAACTTTTGAGACAAAATTGCTAATATTTAAGTTTGGATTCTACGTTGAATTTTGATTTAAAAACAATCCTAATATATTTTTGAAATAATTTTAAAAAATGTCTAAAATTATTAGGGAGCATACCTCTTAAGTTAGAAACGTATTTATTTTAAGTCTACTGTTTATACAGTAAAACCATCTTAATAGTGGGGAATCATAGGATTATTTTATTAAAATAAATTTATTTATAGTTTTTGAGTAGTTCGAGCTCTATTAATACGCAACAGGTTATTGTGCGCAAGCGCAGTTGGATTATGAAAATTTTAGAACTTTCAAAATGGCTACGGACCTTCGTTACAGAATGAATTTTTACTTAGCGACCAATTTTTCATTACTTATCGTGTTTTTTAAAATCGTCTACGTTGATAACCAGCTTTGAGGCTGTTAGTAGTGTTTCGGTAACTTAATTTTATTAAGAAGTAAGTAAAATGAAAGGGGAATATTATTTTATGATTGAAGAGGATCTACCTAAAAAATAATTTTTTTTTGATTTGTTTACAAATTTGGAAGTCATTTTACATTTTTTTTGAGCGGTAAAACTTAAAAGCTTTTCAACTTTTACTTATATGAATCTTTTAACTTTTTATAATTTATAAAAAATCTTAGCATTCAATTTTTTTTCTTGTTCAAAACTTACATCTAACCATCGTCCTAAATTGATAACATTTTATTTACATCGTTTGTGAAACAAAAATTGTCATAGTGTAAAAAGTTTGACTAAATGTTTCTAATAATTTTAAATAAAATCTTTTACTTTATATGCAGTTTTTTTTATTGATTTTTAGCTTAATTTACTTCATGAATATAAACACTACATAATGCATGTGGTTAAGTTTGATGGTTATTCACAAGAACTATCCAAAAAGTTTTATTATTTTTAGATGAAAATCCATTACAAAAATTTGAACCTTATTTAAAGGACTGTGGATATTTAGTTGAGAAAGAAAAAGTATCCTATTGGAATAAACCGAAAAAATAAAATTGAAATATGTATTCCATGTCATATCAGATTTAGAGAACGAACACCCATCCAAAACTTGTCAAAACGTTATGATACCATAAAGAATGTGATCAAAAGAATGAAATCAACAACACTTCTTTTAGATATGAACTGGAAAACTCATTTTGATGAATGCTATTGTTGTCAGCAGGTAGAAAATCTCAGGAAAAGTTTAAATGTTACTAAATCACTAAAACAAAAATAAAACGCTGATTGGTCGCCCTGGCATTGGTAAAAAAGTGTGGTCATCTTCCATGATTGCTAACATTAAAAAAAGCATTGTGACAGCACATGACTTGGAAATAGATATCGAAGAACTAAAAAAAGAAATCAATCCTCATTTACAGCTTTGCCAGTGTAATTTTTGTGGTAAAATACCAAAACAACCAGCAACTCTAAAGATCTGAACACTTATTTTGTTTTTTCTGTCTTGTGGAAAATGTAAAGGTTAACCAACTGCAATTTGGTTTCATCATCATCATCATCATCATCATCATCATCATCATCATCATCATCATCATCATCATCATCATCATCATCATCATCATCATCATCATCATCATCATCATCATCATCATCATCATCATCATCATCATCATCATCACCACCATGCTCATCCTCATCATCATCATCATCATCATCATCATCATCATCATCATCATCATCATCATCATCATCATCATCATCATCATCATCAAACCAAGATTGCTGTGGCAAAGGCATAACTATGACGAGGGAAACACACACAAAGCCTTGTCAAAACCAATTCATAAAAAAAAAATTTTTTTGTCGCAGTTTGATATTATTTATCTTCTCAATTGCCATTGATGTTAGTGTATATTTCACTGCTATGAAATTTGACTGCCAGGTTGAAGTTTGTGTCAATTAAAAAATTCTGATTAATATAGTCTTTACTAATATATTGTAATGGGAAACAATTGAGTTTGAAATCAAAATTGTGTGCTAAGTATAAAAAATAGTCAATTTTCATCCTTTTTTCAATTAATATATTTTACAATAAAGATTACAACATGGATGACACTATTATTAAACTCTTCTTGTGTTAAAATCAACAACAGACTTTTTAAATTTTTCTCCATGTCTAATATGTTCTGTGCTGACTTTATATCTTTTCCAAGTAGGTTTAAATTTAGCATGCACTGCCTCTCAGACTGTTCTGCAAAATTTCCCAGTCCCATGTTATAATGTTTTATAAATGGAACAATGTGGCTCACAATAATATGTATTTTCCGTGTTGTAGATAAAGTTAATCCCTCTTTGTTTGCATTATGGATGTCATTTTGCAGGGATTTAAAAATATCAGCAAAATTATTGAGAGTTGTTTCAAATTCTGGTTTTAAATCTTTACCAAAAGCAGCATCTTTTACTGATTTAAAAGCTCGCAAGCAGTTAATTACAGTTAATATTAGATGTTGGTATATTGGGATTTTCTTAATCACAGCTTGTTCAAGATAATCGAATTTTTCAAGTATTTTGTTGGAGTTATTTCCATCCCACCTAATTCCGTGGTAGCCTCAAAAGATAATATGATGACAAGTGAACCAAGTTTTAAAACCAGGTTTCCAGAAGAACAATAATACTTTTCCTAAAACTCCAACTGCCCCCATGCAATTCTGATGGAGCTATCTTATGAATAACTAATTTTTCAGGATTCTCATCCAAATAAATTAATCTTTTACTAATTACATTGTAATAATTTGACATTTTTGTGTGTGGGCATCCATCATCTTTATATTTCTAAGCCCAGTAATCAAGACTTCCAAATGTCCTACAATCTCCAGAGATTAAAGAGCATAATCCTGTACAGTATAAACAGGTAAATATTCCAGAATGTGTAGACAGACCCAGTACAGCGTTTGCACATTTTAAGTCAAAAGCTATATAATAGTTTACTTCCTCCAACTTAAGTTTAGATAGAATCAGTCCTAAATTCCAGTTGGATTCAGGAATGTCCTCAACTATAGCTAAAGTCTACATACACTGAACTCCACTATCTTGATACTTTGAAGAACAGGAATGAAGAATTTCAGGATCAAACACATCACATGCAAACTTCAGGAAACCTCCTCCTCCATCCACAGCTATATTCACAAATGCTTTATAAGGGTTTAGTTTCCTTTCAATTATAATATGCATTACAAAATCACTTGTATTTTTAATATAAACCAAATTACAGTCTATTTTTGACCCTGCCTTTCCTCTAAACTCAACTAATTCTGCAGTATAAAAGGATTCAACATATGACTGAAGTTCTTCAAGTTTCCCAAATCTATTTTTGGTAATGCAATTTGGTCCAAATGAACTCTTTAGACTGGAAACCAAGACCTGAATTCCTGCTTTGGAAAGTTCTAAAACAGTCTGTAAAGTCAGCAGCATCTGAAAAGGCATCATATTTGCAGATTTGGTTCTTTCTGATTTCAAACTGAGATTCCTACAGTAATCTGAATTGGGTTACCACCAGTTGATAGATTGAATGTTGCCCCTGTCGTATATTAAAAGCTCCCTTTCTTTATGGTTTAATGCTTCAGCGAACCGTATTTATTAATTATGTTTATTCCTTGCGTTTTTAACTTACTTTGTTGTCGTTATTGAAGTGACTTTATATATTTGATTAAAGCCTAATATTTAATATTGTATCTTGTTGCGGGCTCATAACAGCCCCTTGTATTAAATTTTCTTTCTCCATTTTATTTTTGATAATATTTGAAGCCAACTGTTCTGCCTGTAAAGCACCAATACCGAAGACTAAATCAGTCAGTTTTACGACTGCCTGACTTTTACAGCAATTATGAGGTCTTCCAGCACCTTAAAAAAAAATTGATAAGAATTTATAAAAAAAGAAACTTACATACAAAGTAAGAACAATAATCAAATAATTGAAGATCATCTCTCTCTTCTTTTTAATTATGTAAAGCATTATGTTTACAAAATTATCTTGCTAAATTAGAAAGATAAAAAAAAGGTATCTTACAAAGTTTGTAATTTAAAAGTGAATAAAGAGTAAACTAAAGAATGATAAGAACTTATTATATTTTCTGTTGCAAATAATGTGTATATTACATACATACATACATACACACATACATACATACATACATACATACATACATACATACATACATACATACATACATACATACATACATACATACATACATACATACATACATACATACATATTCAAGAAGGTTAATTTATTTAAAAAAGCGCAACTTTAAACGTTTTAATATAATCTTTATCTTATTTGAATCATTTTCTTGTACAACTATGATATGCTTATTATGATTTCAGTTTTAGAAAGAGTTTAAAATGTTGATTTATATGGAAACATATCTATAATATAATTCCTTCAGAAACGTTTAATGTTTAATGTTTAACGTCGTTTCGTCATAGGTCACAAGGCTTTGAAAGAGCGCGTTCTCTAAGGGGCTGTTTATATGAACCGGGCTAGCCCGTTTAGCCGAGCTGGCTCGTTTAAGGGTAATTCCGTGTCAAAACAACAACAAAATTTCAAAAAAATAACCCACTATCTCTAAATGACTTAATTCTTTCAACAAAGATACTTAACTAGGCTAAAAAGAATTCCACAAAGTTGTTTTAAACAAATCGGAATATTTTAAAAGTTATGCTCGTTTAAAATTCAAAACTTTATAACATTTTTACTTATCATGCTCCCCCAGCAACGTCCTTAGTAACAAGAAAATGTCAATACATACGTTGTTACCTTAACTATATTATTTCATAATTTGAAATTTTCCACATATTATTAGATGCTAAACCATAAAATTATACTAAGAAATAATAATTTTTGATATTTATTAATAAATCAAAAAGAGTAAACTGGCATTTTTAATAAAATTTAAAAGTAAACAGGCTTACTATAAGAGGGATTACAGAAAAGGTTATGATCTATATATTTCCAAACTTCATATTCTTAAAGTATATATAAATACCTAAAAAAAAAAAAAAAAAAACTGAGTTGTTTTTCGACTCACTAATCTAAAAAATTTAATTTTTATTTTTGATTGAAAGAATATTGAGAATGAGACAGAAAATTGATAGGTATTTATGTTTAGGCACAACCAGAAAGTAAGAGTTCTTACTTATGTGTAAAACTACAATATGCATATGTAATAAACTCAATTAAAAATACTTAAATATTAAAAACAGGCATTTTCACTCAGAGCTAGTCAAAAATAAGAGGTATTTTCACTTAGGTATAAAAATGCAATATTCATGACATACATGTCTATGAATAGTATTCATGTCCGTAAATAAACTCAATTTTAAATATCAAAACACATTAATTCTTTGAATTCCATGTTTTTATGAATTGACAAATTTATATTCAAATCAGTGAACTTCTTCACATATTCCTTTGTTTTTCTTTGGACTGTAAAATAAAACAAAATTAGGTAATATTTTTTAACAAATGAAAAAATATTGTCATATACATATCATAGACATACGCAAACTGTCAATTCTAAGAAATAATTGATAAAAGGAAGCAAGCAAATGTTTTTTAAGATTCAAGGGCCATGTTGGTGCATAAATTTAAATCCCACATCAACTTTGCACATCACTTTGCATCTCACAGTTTTTAAACTTGTAAGTCAAGGTAGGGATAGTGTCATCACTGCAGTATTTCATCTTAACTTCATTTTGACATACAGGAATAAATTCATGAAAGTCTCTTGTTCCTGGTATTGTTTTTACATTTTTAAATCGTTCAGATTGTAATAATCTTGTTTCTATCAAACTTTCACTTGAAATATAAATAAAGTTTATACCTTTGACGTTGTTAGTGCAATATGTAAACATATCACGTGAGTTTAACATTTGATTTGTAGAAACTCTCTGCAAACTAGCATAAGCTACAACCTGTTTAACTGTTCCTCCTATACCATCACAAGGTTGCTTTCCATGGCTGGTTGCAAAGAAAACCCATTTTGCATCTATTCCAAAGTCTGATTTATGCTGACATAGATTAAAAACATTTTTGCAGTTTTTATATTGAGATGAACAGCCATCAGAAAAGTAGATCACATTTACAATGCTGGGTATCTTTTGCTTTAGATTATTGATAATTGATTTTTGTAACTTGTAAACCATTGGTACATCATGATTGTTATCATCTGATATAATGCAATATGAAGTGGATTGCAACAATTGATTTTCTTTATAGTACACAACTACTGGATGAAGTGTGCACTGAAGATTATTCCAATGAAAACCTTGTACTTCATCCTGCACAACAAAACTATAGTTTTCTGCAAAATCTCCTAGAACTATTGCACTATTTGATGGCAGTTCTTCTTTAAGATTTTTTAAATATTTAGATTGGCATTTAGAAATATATGAATGCGCTGTTAGCTTGACTAGTTTTTCCATCACCATATTTACATAATCTGGTATGCTTACAAGTTGTCTAACTATCTGATCTATCAGTAGTAACCCATTGGTTAAATTCGATAGTATCTTCGTCCTCAAACTGTCCTATTAGTTCGAATAGCTTTTCTTCTAATTTAGATGTATTTTTTGGACATTGTGTACATTGATGTAACATGCATTCTTTGTTTTGCATATCACAAACAATAAATTTGTATAGTTCATGGTAATCAATTTTAATGGGTAGGAGAATTAACTTCATGTTTTGATGGTAGATACAAATGCACATAGAATGGGTTCCTGATGAGTTTGGCAAAACACACCATTTAGGTCTTAAAACACAAAACTTGGAAAAACCTAACTTTACATGTGGATATCGAATTTTAAATGAAACAAATAACTCTTTTAAGCTTGATAAAAGTAGTCGCTTTTGCATATGGACTTTCCAACTAACACTTACAAAATCCTTTTGACCAGGCATCTGGCGAGAGTTTTCATCATCTTCATAAAAACTTTTTACTAAAGTATTTATTTGATCAGGGAGCATTTTACCTCGCTTAGTTTGTGGAACTGCAAGAATTCCTTCCTTCTTTGCTAAAGATCTAGATTTTATTATTAGATACTTTGAAACACCAAAATAGTCACTAGCTGCTTCAATTGACCATTCTTGTGGGCACAAAGTCAATATTTGAATTTTGTCCTTAAATGAACAGCATTTTTCAAGTTTATCTTTTATCAAAACTAACATTTTTTTTCGAACTGAACAACTTTTTTTTTAAATCAAGAATATATTCATTATCAAAAACTTCAACTTCTGTCAATGGAATTTTTAAAGAACTTGATAACTTTTCTTTGAAAACTGTTGTAATAGTTTTAATTTTTTTTTCCCCAATACTCATACCATTCGCAAATGGCTGTCCATGAAGCTTGACTGGTGACACGCCAATTATACTGAGACAATCCGAAAGTTCTTGTCTGTTTTTATTTATATCAACTTCTTGTTGAATGTTAAATACATTTTCTTTATCTATACTTTCATTTGTGTAATCATCAGAAATATCAATGTTATCAGTATTAATTTCAGTGGAAGCTTTTAATTTGACTAAGCAATTTGTACAAATTTTTTGACCAGGTACAATATTGAACATGTTGTTTAAACCTATGGTTCTTAACGTGACTTCTCTGAGAGATGCTAAATTAAAAAATATAACTTAACAAAATAAAATATGCCTAGTATTAACAAACATAAAGACCTTAAAATTATGACAAAGTAACATTTATAAAAAACTTTATAACAAGCTTTACTAACCTTTGCACGGTCTTTTGTGAACTAACAGTGGATCACAGCATTTATTCTGAAACACAGGAAACTTCTCAAGATAGAACTTTTGATGATGAAAACATAAGTCAATAATCAAATCAGGAGAAACACCAGACCTCAGCGCAACTAAATTTTGCTCATCTGGAGCTAAATCTTTAAAAAATATTATTCCAATGTGGTTTGTATATGTTAACTTGTGACAATTTGATTTTAAAATCAATCCAATAGAGCATTGTGATGTTCCAGCCATTATAAAAATATTTAATTTCAATATTTTATTTTTCTAAAACCAACATTAAATAAATAATAATTTCTAACATGAGTATTATAATCAAAACTTTATTTTAAAATAAATAAGTGTAATCATAGCTATTACACTTTTTTATTTTCAAAATAAAAATGAATTTCTGGTTTCTTGTTTAACTAATTAAATGAAGCAAATGGTTCTAACATTTGAGTATTATATATAATAATACTTATGTGAGAAATTATAATTTTTTTGTGAGAATTTGGGCGCTACTCGACTTTCGCACCCCCCCCCCCTTTTTTTATGATTGATTCTGATAGAGAATTTTATGCTGATTAAGAATCGTATAAAAACATAGGTCTCAAAATCAACGGAAAGTGCTCTAATCTGAAGTTGAAAGTACAAAAATATACGAAAAATCCCTAATATTCACCATCTTGAAAAGTGACTTTTTTTGTTTTAAAAGTTATCATTTTAAAGTACCAGCTACCTGGTTTTTATACTTTATAACAAAGATTTCCAATTATGGAACGTTTTGAGAATTCATTCAAGTTTAAATTGTCACGCAAATTTGCTTTAACTGGGATTATTACTTTGTTGTCTAAAATATCTTTTGAAATATTTATCAAAGAAGTTGTAAAATTCTTTTATTGATTATATACTGAAATAAGTTTGATAGTATAAAATTGTTTATATTAAAAATATTTATATTTAAAATTGTTGACTTTTTCTTCTCATACTTTTAGTTAAACCCCCCGTAAAAATTTATTTTCATCGTGCCTGTCGTATAAAAAAGAATGTTTCATAAATAGATTTCTTGTAAATTCATTTACATAAATATCATGGCTCTTCGAAGACCAACAGTAAACGATTTTGACTCTCTTTCCTTAACAGAAATAGGAGCAAAATTCAAATACAATTTAGAAGCTACAATTCGTTGGTGCAGAACTTATGGTTTACTCGCTGAAAGGATGAATTGTAGTGTATGTTACGTGCCCTGCACACAACAAGTACATAATAGATCAATCGATCAAGTCATTTGGAGATGTCCAGTTAAGCGCTGCAAAAGAACCTTCAGTATAAGAAAAGGCAGCTTCTTTGAGAAATCCCATCTACACTTGTGGCAAGTATTAGGCTTAACATACGTTTGGAGTAGAAGTGCGGGTAAGAGTCGGGGATTATCAATAAGCGATATAAGGCAAGAACTAAATATTGGAAGCGATGACACCATTGTTGATTGGAATCAATTTTGCAGAGATATTTGCGTCTCATATTTCCTCAATAACCCTGATCCAATTGGCGGTCCAGGGTGTATTGTTGAAGTAGATGAATCTGTTTTCTGTCGAAGAAAATATCAAGTTGGTAGAATAATCCCGCAGCAGTGGATATTTGGTGGATATGAACCTGCAACAAAGAAAGGCTTTTTAGTTCCTGTCCAAAATCGCGATGCTGCAACATTGACTCCAATCATACATCAATGGATACTTCCTGGTTCTATTGTCTGGAGTGACATGTGGAGAGCATATAATGATATGCAAGCTCCTGCATATTTACATGGGACCATTAACCATACCCTCAATTTTGTAGATCCGCAGACAGGCGTGACGACAAATCACGTGGAAGCTATGTGGTGTCGAGCCAAATCTAAGTTTAAATCAATGATGGGGCCAACTAACCGCGAAATGGTTGCTGATTATTTATCCGAATTTACAGTATTGGACAAAACATGGTGGCCAAACTCAAATTTAGAACAAAAGTTGATCAAAAACTAAAAAAAACTAATAAAACAGTTGAACATATTATTTTTTATGTAGCTTATTATGTTCTTAACAAAAATTAAAACTTTTGAATCATACTAAAAATCACTAAAAAATTTTTAAAACACATTTTTCTTCGGACAAAACAAGGTGGACATTCAAAAAATCGACTGAAAATTCAAAAAAATTCAAAAATTAACTTATTATTTTTAAAAAAAATTCAAAAGTTAACTTAATATTTGGTAGGACCTTCTTTACTTTTAATTACTTCTTTCATTCTTCGGGGCAAAGACACAATTAATGAGTCAGCAATTCTCATATCAATCTCTCGCCAGGCCTTCTCGATTTGTTCAAATAATTCCTCACTGGTCTTCATATTTGCAGGCTCAATCTTATTGTCAATTATTTCCCACAAATTTTCTGTGGGATTCAAGTCAGGGCTTTGTGCAAGCCACTCCATTATGGTGATATTCTTGTCCTTAAACCATTGTTTTACAATTTTTGACTAATGTTTGGGATCATTGCCCTGTTGAAAAATCCATTTTAGGGGCATCTCCCATTCAGCATGTGGTAACATAACATCTTCCATTATATCTTTGTAAACAAAGCGGCCCATAATTCCATTAATTTTGTGAATAGGACCATTTCCTAGTGCTGAGAAACATCCCCAAACCATAGCAGACGTTCCATGCTTAACACTCTTCTTGGTATATTTAGTATTGAATCTGGTGTTCTTTGGTCTCCAGACTCGCTTCTTGCCGTCGCTTCCAAAAAGGTTATATTTTGATTCATCACTAAAAAGTATGTTTTTCCACTGGTCCACAGTCCAATTTTGGTGGCTTCGGCAAACGCAAGTCTTAGCATTCTATTTTTAAAAGAAGTTAGTGGATTCTTGACAGGCATTCGAGAAAACAATTTTGCTTCGTTAGCTCTTCGTCGCACAGTGCGATTAGAGATATGTAGTTCAAGTTTTTCGGTTAATTTTGTGGATGACAAAAATGGATCTTTCTCGTGACTGCTATAAAACAAACGATCGGGGCGGACGTCCCGATGGTTTGTTTTATAGCAGTTACGAGATCCAAATGATTTGACAGTTTTGCTTACAGTCGATTTAGCTATATTATACTTTCTACAAATTTCAGCTTTTCAGAGGTTTTCCGCTTTTAAAATCTTTAAAAATATTTTCACATAAAACACTTCCTAATTTGTCGTAAGCCATTTTAAGTTGCAATTTACGCCATATTCACGAGTTAAATCTATTTTTAGTTTAATTGAAAAAATAATTGGCCGGACGTTCCAAAATCTATTTTATTATTTTAGAGTAATTTTATGATAGTAAAAACAAAAGAATACGGTAAATTGAATAAAGACAATGAAATCTTATAAAAAAAGCTTCGTTTTGATTTGTCCACCTTGTTTTGTCCAAGGAAAAATGTAGTTTGTTAAGAAAAATGTGTTATAAATTATTTTTGTGATTCTTAGTATGATTCAAACGTTTTAAATTTTGTTAAGAACATAATAAACTACATAAAAAACAATATGTTCAATTGTTTTACTAGTTCTTTTAAGTTTTTGATCAACTTTTGTTCTAAATTTGAGTTTGTCCACCATGTTTTGTCCGATACTGTATGTGGATGCAGAGGTTTCCCGAACATCGGTTTTTTCACTTTTGGGATCAGGTTGTTACAGCATATCCTGTTTGACGGCTACCATTTATAGCTTTTTGTGTGCATCGAACGTAACATACATTTATAGTTCATGCCGAGGATCTTGTATTTCCAAAACGGCTATTTTCATAGCCACACAAATTAATTAAAAACATTTTTGCAAAGAATGTTTAGGAATCCCATTTTTACTATTTGATAAAAGTTCTTTTCAATTACCTTTTTAAATAATATTTAGCTGGTTAGTATCCGGCGCTCCCCGGGATAAAAATGAAAATCTCCAAAATATACTTAAAAAGATATTATAGAAAAGTCACAATTACAACTTTTGCTACAGATAACTTTGTGAGACTTTGCTTCTTAGGGGTATCCAGTGTAGCAAATTAGGGGAATCCTAGTAAATAAAGTATCCCCTAGGGTCAAAGTTCTGAGACGAAAAGCAGCCTATGATCTTTTCCAGGTAAAATGAGGGGTCTGTACAAAATTTGCTGTGATTCGGATCAAAACTAGATTAGTATAAAGTACACACAAACTTTGTGCTTTATATATTAGGAAACAATTTTTTCTGAAAAAATAGTTTAAAGTTCTGTTATAAAATTAAAATTCACAAGAAGGAATTATATGTTTCACAAGAGTAACATGTTTTATACGTCGCCTGTCTGTCTGATTACACTCGAAAGAGCATTCGCGTCAAAAGACACTTTTTTATAGTAAAAACCAGGTTAGCAATGTTTTGCTTTAGAAAACAAAATAAACCGTTAAATTAGTTTATTCAAGATGGCGAATATTAGGGATTTTTCGTATATTTTTGTACTTTCAACTTCAGATTAGAGCACTTTCCGTTGATTTTGAGACCTATGTTTTTATACGATTCTTAATCAGCATAAAATTCTCTATCAGAATCAATCATAAAAAAAGGGGGGGTGCGAAAGTCGAGTAGCGCCAGAATTTGTTTTAGTTATAATCTCTCTATGGAGATTATAACCAAAGCGGTAAATAAAAATGCAAAAATAAAATTGCAAAAATAAAACAATAATAAAATAGATATGTGCATTAAAAAACATTGAAATAATTTTTGACTCTTACAGGTATTTATATATAAACTATTATTGTAAAGATTTAAAATGAATAGATCAATACCTTTTCTGCAATTCACGGTCGTTCAGAAGCGACAAGTTATTATACGCAAGCGCAGTAGTAACTTTAAAAAAAGTCAAATTTTAATAATGGCCACGGTCCGTAGCAACGAATTTTTTTATTTAGTTGACTGATTATTTATACATGTTTTCACATTAATCAACATTTTAAACTCTTTCTAAAACTGAAATCATAATAAGCATATCTCAGTTGCATAAGAAAATGAGTCAAATAAGCTTAAGACTATATCAAAAAGTTTAAAGTTGCGCTTTTCTAAGTAAATTAACATTCTTGAATATGCTGATTTGTTTACACTCTTAAAAACACATTATCTAATTTTCTGAGCGTAGAAATTTAATAATTTTTTCGTTTTAAGTTAGATAAATTGTGTCTAGATTTGAAACTGTATTCATATCTGAGAATACAATTTTTTTTTTGTTAAAATATATAGTTCTTCTTACTTACAAATTTTACTATCTATGACAGAGTGTATTTTACTATCTATGACAGATAGATACACAGTATCCCAATGACATAGTCTATGTTCAATTCTTAATTTATAATTAAGTAGAGCTATATTAAAAAAAATAATAATACAGGGTTCATGGCACTTAGGGAAAACCTGGAAAACCAGGGAAAAGTTCTTAAAATTTAGAAAATCAGGGAATACCTAGAAAAGTCAGGGAATTTTTCTTGAAAATCTTGAAAATCAGGAAAAACTCAAGGAATATTTTTTATTTTAATATTCAGGTTGAAGTAACTTTACAGTATCCAGTTTTTAAATCTTTTTTAATATTAAAAGTTGGTTCACTACAGTGGCTTTATAACATTTTTAATAAATAGTAGCTATATTAGATAAATGAACTACTACAGTAACTATATGTTTTAGGAACAAGGATTCAGTTGCAAAAGTCATATATCCTTCAACATAAACAGGGAAAACTATATACTTTCCACCACACAAACTCAGGGAAAAAATATTTAAAAATATAGGAAAATCAGGGAATTATCAGGGAAAACTCGGGGAAAATGGATTTTCAAAACTGCCATGAACCCTGCAATAATAATTGTATTTTTATTATATTGTGGTTTTGTCTTAGTGAAGCTACTGCAATGTTTGCACTAGCTCCACTATGACAAAACCACACATATTATATGGTAGTAATACTAGTCTAATATTACTACCATATAATATATTTGTGTTTATATATATATATATATATATATATATATATATATATATATATATATATATATATATATATATATATACATATATATATATATATATATATATATATATATATATATATATATATATATATATATATATATATATATATATATATATATATATATATATTAATAAATAAGACAATTTATTTAATTTTTGTTAAAATCATTTATTTTATAAATACATGTTTTGACTATATCATAGCCATCATCAGTTAAAATATAATAAAATGCTTAAATAAAATAGAAAAAAAGAGATAAACTATATATATATATATATATATATATATATATATATATATATATATATATATATATATATATATATATATATATATATATATATATATATATATATATATATATATATATATATATATATATATATATATATATATATATATATATATATATACACATACAAATAATAAACTCTGTGTAGAGGGTAGAATGGTGAACCTCAGAGGTCTTTTTCAATCTTTGACAACAAAATGTTTACGATTAGTTTTCTAACAATATATTTCCTTTGTTTCTGACACATCAGCCTAATTATAGCAAATATTATTTTAATTAAATAAATTTGTAACCATATATATCAAAATATATATAGCTATCTATCTATATAGATATATAGTCTAGAGGTATTAAAAACAAACTTCATAAATAAAGTTTGTTATGAAAAAAAGAATAATAATAAATGGCTACAGTTTAGTAATATTAAGTCTTTAACTTTGATAGAGCATAACACATTTTTCACTACACATTCAGATACTTAAAGTTAATGCCAAGTGATAGTTCTACCAGCTGCTATCCTGAATCTGTATAATGGAAGGATGTGGCAAGTTAAAGCCCACCTATGATTTGCGTAGCTCATACTTATTTTTTATTATTAATCTCAAATAAATTTGCTTATTATTTTTATTTAGACCTTAAATTTATAAATAAAATTTTAAAATAAAGTTGGCTTAGTTAATTTTATTGAATAAGAATTACTATTCAATATAATATATATATATATATATATATATATATATATATATATATATATATATATATATATATATATATATATATATAAACACAAATATATTATATGGTAGTAATATTAGACTAGTATTACTACCATATAATATGTGTGGTTTTGTCATAGTGGAGCTAGTGCAAACATTGCAGTAGCTTCACTAAGACAAAACCACAATATAATAAAAATACAATTATTATTGCAGGGTTCATGGCAGTTTTGAAAATCCATTTTCCCCGAGTTTTCCCTGATAATTCCCTGATTTTCCTATATTTTTAAATATTTTTTCCCTGAGTTTGTGTGGTGGAAAGTATATAGTTTTCCCTGTTTATGTTGAAGGATATATGACTTTTGCAACTGAATCCTTGTTCCTAAAACATATAGTTACTGTAGTAGTTCATTTATCTAATATAGCTACTATTTATTAAAAATGTTATAAAGCCACTGTAGTGAACCAACTTTTAATATTAAAAAAGATTTAAAAACTGGATACTGTAAAGTTACTTCAACCTGAATATTAAAATAAAAAATATTCCTTGAGTTTTTCCTGATTTTCAAGATTTTCAAGAAAAATTCCCTGACTTTTCTAGGTATTCCCTGATTTTCTAAATTTTAAGAACTTTTCCCTGGTTTTCCAGGTTTTCCCTAAGTGCCATGAACCCTGTATTATTATTTTTTTTAATATAGCTCTACTTAATTATAAATTAAGAATTGAACATAGACTATGTCATTGGGATACTGTGTATCTATCTGTCATAGATAGTAAAATACACTCTGTCATAGATAGTAAAATTTGTAAGTAAGAAGAACTATATATTTTAACAAAAAAAAAATTGTATTCTCAGATATGAATACAGTTTCAAATCTAGACACAATTTATCTAACTTAAAACGAAAAAATTATTAAATTTCTACGCTCAGAAAATTAGATAATGTGTTTTTAAGAGTGTAAACAAATCAGCATATTCAAGAATGTTAATTTACTTAGAAAAGCGCAACTTTAAACTTTTTGATATAGTCTTAAGCTTATTTGACTCATTTTCTTATGCAACTGAGATATGCTTATTATGATTTCAGTTTTAGAAAGAGTTTAAAATGTTGATTAATGTGAAAACATGTATAAATAATCAGTCAACTAAATAAAAAAATTCGTTGCTACGGACCGTGGCCATTATTAAAATTTGACTTTTTTTAAAGTTACTACTGCGCTTGCGTATAATAACTTGTCGCTCTTTGGTAAAGTTTAAATGACCGTGAATTAATCTTAAACTATACATGTTTACTAAAAAATTATTGATAAAAACCCGGTTTTCATCTTAAAGTTTTTATTCAAATATAAAATCTAATAACTTTAAGTAATAATTTTTGATTTCTTTCTTCAAAAGCTTCCATGCCTATTAAATTTTGTAAACATATGGTTAATGTAACTGTGCATACTTTAACATTTAAGTGTTGCTATAGACGTTGCTAAGAGCGCGGAGAATAAAAAAATGTAAAAAATCTCAAACTTCAAAGACCCATAACTCTCAAAATAATGAAATTGGCTCCAAATTATTTTTGATTATTCCTAACGACGGTATTAACTGCATTTGTGCCAAAAATCAAGTATTTCTGAGATGGTGGGTTATCTCGACTTGTTGTTTTGACATGGAATTACCCGTAACGGAATTACAGTCGTGTTATTCAACGTTTCTCTTAAACAAAATCGGTCAAGTGAAAATCTTGTTGAGGAAGAGTAGAAGGAATTTCAAGATAAAAAAACTGATTTGAATATTTCTTCATGATTTCAACATTAACCCAAGCCTCTAAGAAAACTCGCGCGCAAAAAAAACAACAGGCTTTCTCATAGTTTTGGTTGTAAAAATTTGAACAAATATATTCTTCAAATCACAACAAGGTGCCAAACCGTTCTAAAAGTAAAGGGTATCTATTGTATTTCTAAATACAAAAGGAAATTAGATGAGAAATTTGAATACTAGAAACATGTTTGCTTAAAAAGTTGTTGTAAAATCTCAGCACTTTGTATGTGTTAGTCCACACTTACTCGTATAAGTTTAGGTGAAACTTACAAAAACGTTATTTAAGCCTTATGAAAAATAAATTAAAAAAAAAACTTTTAAATCATCAAATGATTTGACCATGTCTAAACTGCGTTTAGTCAAGCCTTTAAGACTGCAGCAATAGTTGAAACAAGTTTTATTCATAAACATAAAATATCCGGTATAACCAACCGAATTAATTTATTATCTGGCAGGATACCGGATAATATACCAATCCGGCGTGGATGACCTATCCGAGACACCCCTAGTAGCGAGTTACAAGAAATTTGTCTTTCGAATCGAAAAATATCGAAATTGCTGAAGTTTTTTTAAATAGAACTGTTTTAATCTTTAAAATAGGAAGGCAATCGTTGAGACAAGTTTTTTTTTTGTCTGAATTTGAAACTTGTTAAAATAAGCCTAATAGTTTTTATCGAATAGCAGTTTGCGCTGTCTTCATATGTTGTGAGAATACTGCAATTCTTTTTCTGGATTTTTGTATCATTCCATTTCTAAACTTAACTAAAAAAAAAAGCTTAAAGTGAAACTTTTCAGTGACGAGGCTGTAAAACTTTTACAGAAGACAACAGATTCAGCCAACATTCTACAGGAACAATTCTTCGAAGCTTAGATTACTTAAAAAAACAAAAAACAAACAAAAAAAAACGAAGTCTAAGACTTTGTGTAAGTCGAAAAAAAGGTTTCATTTGAGATGTTGAGCTTTTTCAAGTACAAGACTCCTCAAAAAATTAGTTTTTCAATTTTGGATTGAACATTGAAATCTGGTCTTTTTAAGTTAGAAATATTTGCTACTAGGCTTACTCTATAAGATGCTTGTTTTAGATAAGGCCGAACCTTGATAAGAATTAATATCTGGTCTTCCTACCTTTGTTTAATGTCGACGTATTGAAGGAAAATAACTATTAAATAAGTACCAATTTCAATTTCTTATTTACAAAACTTAAGTTTCAATAAAATTACAGAATTAATTTTATACTGTTTCAAAAAGCAACTAATTTTTATCGTCATAAAAATAGAATACTTAACCCTTAAATGCCCAAAGCAGCATAAAATGCTCAAAAAATTCTGATTTTTGGTACAAGTAATCCTACTTGCTATAGAAAAATGGGAAAAATTTTCCTTGTCATAAAAACGATGTCAATGCACTTTTTTGACTTGTATTAAATCTGATACAACGGGCATAATTGTACTAATATTTTAAACAACTTTAATTTTTTTGACTTTATCTTAAGTGTTCTCGCCTATTTAACGTCCTAAGTTGAAGCAGATTTCAAGTGATTATAGATACTCAAATTATGGGCCAGGGAATTTAAAGAATAAAGATAAATAATTAGACTCAACAATTAGAGGTTCACAAATGAAGAAGTGTCTTCTTTATTCGTGAACCTTTAATTGTTCCTACAAAATAAATGTTACGCTTCCTCAATTCGACTATCAAACTATTCAAACATCATTGAAGCTGTGTTTATCAGGCAGTGAAGAAGTCAAATTGAGTACTACATCTGCACTGACACCTAAACTTGTATCAGAAATGCTTTTTAACTTCCTTTGATAAATATCAAAGTCATAAAAAAACCTGAAATACCACTACGACCCCAAAGCCTGAACCCCCACTTATGTGACTTTTTAGGCAAGAACTGACGCAGTAGGGACTTCCCTTTAAAAGGAACCACTATCTCATCAACAGCGTGAAACTCTTCTGGTGAAACTCTCAGAAAGTTTTGGCAAAGCTCTTTCATGCATGTTCGTAACTTCCATATGCGGTCATTTGCTTTTTTTCCTCGGCTATTTCTAAATTGTTTACAAAATGAATATTCCAACGAATCATTTCAAATTTGTTCCTTTCCATAGCTGAAGAAACCCCATCATAGGTCATAAATGTTTTCCAATATGATCTACGACTTGGGAGCCTTACCAAACCCATCCTGAGAAATACACCAATAAACTTCTCAATATCCTTTCTTAGTATGCTTTTTTCTGTACCTTTTTGATTGCAAAATACAAATATTTGTTTGCTCTGTGGTTATTGAGTATTTTAGCTTACTCAATGGTTCGCATTAGATAAACAACTTGAGTAGTTGCAAGCACATAATATATATTTATAACACAAGAAGTTTAGTACAAAGTCTTAATAAAGTGCTCTAGCATAGTCAAGTATAGATTTAACAAAAAACTTAAGGAAAGCATGGCTAGCACACAATGCATTGCGGGGATACTATAAACCCGCTAGTTTATTATCGGGAAGCCGAACAGGCTTCAACACTCCCGCCGCCTTTGACGAGTAAAGGAATAGTTTTCTCATTAACGAAGGTGATAGTTATTATCTTCGCTTTGTTAGAACATTCGATAGGATATAGCTTATTAATAGGTCGACTTACTGAACACGATTTTCCGTTTTCTTGTATGTAATTAACTTTAGCGACTCGAATGACCCCATCGTTAGAATATATTAGCTCTTCAACTCGTGCTAACTTCCACAACTGTCTTTTACAATTATCGTTTTCAATCAATACAATGTCATTAACACTAATACCATAACTACCATTATTTTGATTTGATTTATGGTATTCACGCAACTCTGTCAAGTATTCACTTTTGAATCTGCTTCTAAAATGATTCAACGTATTAGTTAACATACTGTTTCTTATATACACATCTTGTTCTATCTTATCACTTGAATTTAAACTTGATTCAAAACGGAGCTTATGACCAAAAACTAAGTGATTGGGAGTGAGTGCTTCATCGCCCTGGTCGTTATACAAATAAGTTAATGGTCGGTTGTTTAATACCATTTCAATTTCCGAAAGCAATGTTCGTACTTCTTCATATGAAGATTTCGAGGACTTTAACGCCTTTTTTAAACATCTTTTTGTCATTCGAACCAGTCGCTCAAACATCCCTCCCCACCAAGGTGCAGAAGGCGCATTAAATTTCCATTTTATAGAATGGTTAGCAGCAAACGATTGAGTTTCAGATGACACAAACTGAGAACCATTGTCTGAATAAATTATATCAGGAACCCCCCGTCTCCCTATAAATCTACGAATACCCATAATGCACGCATTTGATGAGCAGTCAGCTACTAAGTCTAACAAAATTGAACGACTACTGCAACATGTAAACAAAAAAATCCATGCCTTATTTGATGTACTACCATTGTAAACATCTTTAACATAAAGTGGGCCTGCATAATCTAAAGCAACAGACTTGAAAGCGAAATCAAAGTTTAAACGACTTTCAGGTAGAGGAGGAGCAGGTGGTAACAATAAGGTTTACTCTCTAGACGTCGACAAGTTGTACATTCTCGTATCACACTTTTTGCTAGTTGTCTACAACAAGGTATCCAATACTGGGATCTCAATGCATTAACTGTTTCTTTTACCCCATTGTGCTTGACAAGTTTATGAAAATGTAAAATTAATAATTTAGCAAAATAACAGCTTTTAAAAATAAAAATAGGAAACATAGTGTCATATTCTAGGTCAGCATTCTCGATTCTGCCACGACATCGAATTATTCCATCTTCAGTGAATAAACGAAGATCTTTTCGTAATTGTTTGAAACTATTTTCATCAGTTAGATTTAATTGTGAAAATTTAATCCACAGTCGCTTTGAGTTATCTATTTCTTCAGCTGTAATTGGACCGATCGTCATACTGTTCTTTCTTTTACCTTTTACATTATTGAGAAATCGCAGAATCCATGATGTTACTCGAAGTAAGCACCTATAATCACTAAATTTAGTAATATTAATAAAGTCAAGATTAAGATTATATACAGAGTGTGCAACATTACATAAAACTTCCAGTGATTCATCTGAATGAATGGCATGTTCATAATATGGCCATTTGATATTAACATCATTTAAAAAATTGGGTCCAGAAACCCAGAGCTCATTCCTATATAACTTCTTAAGTGATGATCCTCGAGAAATTATATCTGCAGGATTTCTATAGGATTCAATATAATTCCAATTACAAATTAAAGTTAATTCTCTTATTTTAATTAATCGATTTTGTATGAACTGTTCATAGGTATTGTTCGTGTTAAAAATCCAATGCAAGCAAATGGTTGAGTCAGTCCAATATACTACATTAGAAATGTTATAAATTGGTATCAATTGATCGTAAATAGATGCTAACAATTTTGCTAAAAGTAAAGTCCCAGAAAGTTCCAATCGAGGCATTGTGTTTTTGCCTAATGGGGCAACCCTAGATCTCGAGGCTATCAAAGAGGCGCGACTAAAACTAGCATTAAAAAATCTAAGATAAACACAACACCCAAAAGACTTAACACTTGCATCAGAAAACCCATGTAATTCGAACTTAACATCATTCATAGCACCCAACCCAGGGTTCATATACCATCGCGGCATTGCTATTTGGGAAACAGACTTGAAATCATTTAAAATAAGGTTCCAATCTGACAATAAATCTCCAAATAACTTTTCATTCCAACCTAATTTAGCAATACAAATTCTTTGAAATAAATTCTTACATGTTACAACTACTGGATTTATAAGACCTATTGGATCATAAATACTGGCAATGAAACTCATTACTTCTCTTTTAGTTGGAATTATTACAGCTAAATTCAACAACTCCTCAAACGAATAAATTATGGAATCTTCTTCCTTATTCCATCTAAGACCTAAAACCTTTGTATTTAATTTTCTTTCAAAATTGTGACCGTTAATTTGTTTTTCAAATTCGGAAGAGTTAGACTCAAATTTTCTTAGGTGGAAACCACCTTCTTTTAATATGTCCTTACATTTATTAAAAAATAAACAACCTTCTTCGATTGTTCTACAGCTTGAGTTTAAATCATCTATATGTAAGGATTGTAAAAGTTTTGAGACAAAATTGACATCAGAGAGGTAATACTTCTCTGCATGATGAATCAATGTGGCGTTAAGAAGAAATGGTGATGAGGTAACACCAAAGGGAACTCGACATAAATAATAAGTAGCTAATTGAGATATAAACAAGTTTTTACTACTAACATTACTAATATCATCAAACCATATGAAACGTAAATAATTTCTGTCATTTTTATCAAGAGCAATTTGCAAAAAGGCTTTCTCTATATCTGCTATAAAGGCATATTTATTTGCACGAAAACGTAATAATATATTAAATAAAGATGTTGCTAAACTTGGTCCAGCATGCAAACAATCATTTAAAGATGGACCAGATAAAGAAGAACTGGCATCAAAAACCATTCTCACTTTTGTTGTAACTTTGTCTTTACGACAGACTGGGCGATGTGGCAAGTAATGCACACCTCCAGAATTCAAATTATAGTTATTTACTTTTTCTATGACACCAGACTTTAACTGGTCTACGATTATTTCATTATATTCATTTAAGAGCTCAGGATCATTCTTTAACCTTTTGAGAACTGTATTCAAACGTTTTGTACATAAACTATAGTTATCACCTAATAATGGATGATTCTCTTTAAATGGCAATTTAACTGTATACAGACATTTTTTATTATCAAAATGAATATTATTCTTGAAGTGTTTGACAACAATATTTTCAACTCCTGAATTCTCTAATTCCCAAAACTTTTTGACATTATTATTAAACTTTGAAATTTCATTAATAAATTCAGCTTCGACTTTTAAAGTATGTGTGGAAAAAACACTACAATTCTTTCCAGATGTGGTATTGACACAACCACTTAATACATAACCAACTGCTGATTGTAAAGCAACAGGACCTGTATCGCCACGAATTACTTTTCCATTAAAAAATGACCAGTAATAATCAGCACCAATTAATACATCCACTTCTAAGGACCTACAATCAACATTACTATCACTTAAAGTGAGACCTTTAAGATGCTCAAAAGAATCAACAGCTTCTTCTATAAATTGACCACTAAGAGGAGCACATATGGGCTTAACAAAACATGTTACAGGTATTAAAGAATTGTTTATGGTTACTATTGAAAACTGAACCATATCTAAAGTTTGTGTTTGTGTTTGATTACCAAAGGTTTTAATACTTATTTGCTTCCTACCAATTGTGGGAAGAAAAAGCTTTTTACGTAATGATGGCGAAATATAACTGAGTTGAGAGCAACTGTCAAAAAGAAGTCGACATTTCTGTGTATTTTCCTTATTCTTCAGAGTAACAATAGCTGTTTGCAATAAAACATTCTTAGATTTTAGTAATTCATTGCTCGCAACAGATGTCAATTTACTGTTTGACTCTTTTTCATCATCAACATGAGAAGGGAACTTTTTAAAACACATAGACACATGATGCTTCCCGGAGCATTCAAAACAGCTGATTTTAGAACGACAATTACCAGACATATGGCCTGGCTTTAAACAATTAAAGCAACGCCTCTTCTCTCTTAAAATATTTCTCCTAGAACTTATATTAGTCACAGTTTTACAATTTTCACTTCTATGACTATTGCTACAAAAAACACATTTTAAATCATATTGTGGCTTAAAGTGAGCACTAGAATGTAGCACCTCTGCAGTGGAATGATTAATTTTACCTTCTCTGTCTGACTGAGCTTTCTCCCTAGCTTGTAGTTCACATTTTAAAGCTTTTAAAACACCCCTTATATCCCAATTATCATAAGATTCAAACTGTCTAGTAATAATTAAATTTAACTCTTCCGGAATTTTTTGCATTATGATAGGAATTAATAAAGGTCCATACATAGTAGAATCTATACCTAAATTTTCTAAACTTCTAATTTGAACTTCAAGATTGTCATGTATTCGACGTAACGAAGAAATATTGTTTATGCTTTGCACTCTCTCTAAAGCAAGGAGTGACTTCATGTGTGATGATATTAAAAGTTGTTTATTACTAAACCTTTCTTTAAGCAGTTCTAATGAGGTGTTATAATTATCATTTGTTAAAGCTAAACCTGAAATTGTTTTTAATGCTTTTCCTTCAAGTAAGTTACGTAGATAGTTAAGTTTCTGTATTGGGGAAAGATCTTCATTATTATGAATGGCACATTCAAAATTTTCATAAAAGGTCTGCCATTCCTCAGGCTTTCCATCAAAGGTACATAACTTTAAAGGTGGAAGTCTAATATTATTCTTTCCAAAAGTAGATGTAGAACCTTGTACACTCCCAGATTGTGACTCATTGTTATTCTTACAATAATTATCATTAAACCTTTCAATTATTTTGATATTTTTCTTAAAAAATACAGAGAATTCATTGGCTAAATTCTCTTCATTTTGTAAGTCTTCATCATCTTCAATTAAATTTATTAATTCATCATCAATGGCTTTAACCTTATTATATTTTTCAATCAAAACTTCTTTGAAACTGCATAGTTCCTCAACTGAGTCACTACCTTGACTGAAATTAGTCATGCAATTATTAGCCTTTTCAAGTATGTTTTTTATAGCAATGATGGTAATGGTGCGAATACGTTTTTTTCCAGCAATACCTGCCATTATTACGAACCCTAAGAATGCTAGTAACAACAGTTTATTCAAAAAAAATTATGGCTAATTCTGATACAACCACAAACACAAATTACACACACACTATGTAATTTTTTTAATGCTAGCAAAAATACGCCCCCAGACAACCCCAAAACGCAGGTTAATCCCAAAAAAACAAATACAATGTTCATAAGTACTTAACTTTGACAATCTCTCTCGCTCTCCGTGGGCTCCAAATATTGAGTATTTTAGCTTACTCAATGGTTCGCATTAGATAAACAACTTGAGTAGTTGCAAGCACATAATATATATTTATAACACAAGAAGTTTAGTACAAAGTCTTAATAAAGTGCTCTAGCATAGTCAAGTATAGATTTAACAAAAAACTTAAGGAAAGCATGGCTAGCACACAATGCATTGCGGGGATACTATAAACCCGCTAGTTTATTATCGGGAAGCCGAACAGGCTTCAACAGTGGTGTTGTTCAGCATCTCATCACTAACAATTTAAAATATTGAAAGGGTGTGTTTTCCAAATCTGGTGTTGGTATCATTCCAGGCTCCTTGAAGTTTACGTCATCTAGGGGTTCAAAGTTCTTACTTCTCCATATGTAAGTAGTTGGTGTAGTATTATTTTTGTTAATAGGTGTCTCATTAGCATTCAACTGGTCTTGATGCTATACATGCTAGTGGCTCATCACCACTTGTTGAAACATAATCATTCTCACTTACTTCTTCAATATTAGTATTGGCTTCGTCATTTCCCAATTCAAACTCATCGTCACTTTCATCACTCTCCCCAAAATCATTTTCTCCGTCAAATTCATAGTTTAAAACATCAGAGACAGTTATCTTTTTACTTTTATTCATCTAAACAAATATACAATAAAACTTTTTTTATATATTTGTTTAAATGAATAAAAATAAAAGTTAGAACTTTTTTAAAAAAGCTTTCATACTTAAACGGCCATTGTATCGAATTTGATACATACAAATGCAAATAGCAAATGTTATGCACATTTGATAACCAAAAAGCATGAAATAGTTTATAAAGTTTTCCTGCACCTGAATTCTAAAAAAAAGAGTAAAAAACAGCACAAAGTTTATAAAACCAATATGAAATGGATATAAAAACAACACTTGGTAAACACCACGTGAACCACTCCTCGCAAATGCTGTTTTCAAATGTTTACTAACTGAAAAAGCTACCTGAATGAAAAGTACTAATTGTACAAAATCGAAAATTCACTTCTCAAATTTGTAACAATGGGTGTTTTCAGATAAAAACAAGCTTCCATATAAAAAATACAGTGGTTTAAAATTTGTGTATGAGATCTGATACCTGGGGTCATTAAGGGTTAAAAAAACCCAGCCGCATTAGAAGTGCTTTGTTAAAAATAATAGCCTTTGTAAATAATAGTATCTGAGATATCGGTCCAAAGATAAGCTTTGGAAAGTTAATACACGCCTATGAGTTCCTCGAAAACTTAAGATTATATTAATTCATTAACTTTGAGACCGACAACAACATACACCGACGCAGGTTAAGAACGGAGGATAAAAATTTAGGATATTTTTTTCATTTTAGGTTAATGTAATGATAATAATTCACAGAAATCTTTGCTTAGCTAATTAATATGCTAGTTGTAAACTAAAGCTATTTAAAATGTATAAACCAGTACAACACACTTAACGCAACAAGCATTTTAAGAAACTCCATTATATTCGTATAAAATTCCTCAACGTTTATTCCATTTTTTAGTTATGTCAGTTCTAAACAAATTAGGTAGAAGCTGGAATAGCCCCAATCCAATCGAACAGAGACCTTCATATGATATGTAATATCAAAGCACCATATATATTCATTATGCGAGCATATCTAGGACTCACGAGTTATGTCTTTATATTTTCACTGACCAATTATTCTGAGTCATCATTAAAAGTTAATTTCGAACCCTCAAACTTTTGAATAGACCCTTTGTTTCCTACAGATGGGGAACCACGGCCTCTACCGCCACCACGTCCTCCTCTTTTTCCACGTCCTCTATCGCTTCCACGACCACCCCCACCAAAACTTTCTTTGGGAGCAGCAAAAACGATGTTAATGTTTCGACCATCCAAGTCTTTTTGATTCATCGCATTTTTGGCTTTGGTAGCGCTTTCAACATCATTATATTCAACGAATGCAAAACCTCTAGACTTTCCTGTTTCACGGTCTTTTACGACACGCGCGTCGGTTGCGTCGGAAAAAGCTGACGCTAGACTGTCATTATCCGTCTGATAAGATAAGTTTTTAACCATCAATAGCTTAGTAGGTGTATCATTGTCAAAATTACCACCACCACCTCTGCCACCGGATCCAAACCCACCTCTGCCACGATCGGATTTACGCCCTCCCCTTGCAGAACCACCCCGACCACTTCCAGGAGTAGTAGGTTTACTATCAGCATTGTCGCAACGAATAGACCTCCCATCTAACTCTGATCCCGTAAGTTCAATACACTTTTCCGCTTCCTCTTTAGAATCAAAATCAGCATAACCAAAACCTTTTGATTGACCATCACGAGATATAATTCGCACACTTGAAGGTTTTAGGCCATTACTTGTAAGAAAAGATTTTAAAGAGGATTCTTCAGTACTGAATGATAAACCACCAATAAAAACGCTAGCAGATTCTTTTGCTTTTTTAGCTGGAGTTTTAGATTTGTTATTGTTATCATCGTCAGCTTTTCGCTTTTTAGAAATGGGAGCAGCTTCAGTCTCCATTTCTTCTTCTGAACTGCTTGATTCATCTTTCTTTGCTACTAAAAACACAAGTATAATACTTCAAACAATAATGCTAAAAACTGTATCAAAAATTTGATGCATAAAGTGATTTAAGGTAACCTTTCTTTGGAACTGATTCTTCTTCATCAGTTGAAGATTCATCAGATTCTGCATTTTGCTTGACAGCTAATTAAAGATAAAATAACTTACTTTAAATACAATTCTAAATCCACTAAACAATTTTCAATGGCTAAAACAACATCTTTCAGAATTTAAAGTGACCTTTTTTGTTAACAGCTTTAGGATTTTCATCTTCTTCAGAACTTGAGTCTTCAGAGCTAGATTCTTTAGCAGCTACCTTTTTGGAAACAGCTAAACAATAAATACTGTTTTTAAAATAAAAGCATAAAAACTCATCTTACATAGATCAAAGAAATGCTGAACACTAACAACCACAGGAACCTTAAAAAAAGGCTTTAGTGATATTCTCTTGTATTTCTTTCATGACTTCAATTTCTGATTTTTAAATTAGGTATTGCAGCTTGGTTATTCAACTTTTTACAATTAATAAAAATTAAAATAGAAATTTCTATATAAAAAATTGTATATTTAGACAAAGTTTTACAAGATTTCAGAAGAAAAATTGCTTTAACTTGTAAACCTATTTTGTTTCAAAAGATTGCAGAGTTGCTATTCAATTAAAACCAATTATAACAATTTTACATTCAAATGTACATCACACCAAAACCCTGACTTTTAAATGTATAACATTTATTATTTTCATCATTGAAATCAAATGACCAAACTGCAATGCCTATTTTAAATTTATGTTTTATAAAAAAAGTTTGACATTCATTATGTTGGCTATTTATAGCTGTTCCTATAATTATTTCTCATCTTGGTTTTTAACCTGTGCTTGAAATTTATTCAAAACTTTGTCCTCATATACTCTTTAATAAGCCACAGTTTTTGTATATTATTAAATAAACGGTAAAATCCCGATAATATAACAAAATTTTGAAAAATCAATATTGCAATCTTTAAAAATATTCTCTAAACAATAACCTTTCTTAACAGGAGCAGCTTTTTGCTTTTCCTCTTCTTCACTAGATTCCTCAGAGCTGGATTCCTTCTTAGCAGGTACCTTCTTTGAAGCAGCTGTAGCTACTAATTGTTGAATTATAAATCTCAGTTTTAAAGCAGTTTTAAAATGAGAGTGAAAAGACAAACTGAGCCAAACATTTTAAAGCTATTTTTAATTTCCATATTATTTTGGAATTTAAACAGCCATAGCAGTAATAAATGTTACAGAATATATTTAAAAGAAAACCTTTTTTAGCAGGAGCAGATTTTGTATCTTCTTCACTTGACTCCTTCTTTGCAGCTTTTTTAGGGACAACTTTAATTAAAACAACTCATTAACTTAACAAAAAAGAAAAGAAAAGAAAAGTTTATGAAACTAGGTCATTGCATAAAACATAACTTCATTTTATTTAAAAAAAAACAAAAAAAAACAAAAAAAAAAAACAAACAAAAAAAAAAAAAAAACAGAAAAGAAAAGTTTCAAGACCCAATTAGGAGTTGAGGTTTTTATTGCAGAGAGTAAGTACTATAAAAAAAAAAAGGTAATAAAATCGAGGAAAAATATTTCATAAAAAGTCACCTTTCTGAGTAGAAACAGGTTTTACTTCTTCATCAGAAGATTCTTCTGAACTAGATTCTTTTTTAACTTGATTTTTTTTAAGAGTAGCTAGACAAAATTAAAAACAATGAAGCTTTAATAACTTTACCAGTCCAATCAAAAAGCAAAATCTCAAACATTTTATATTTCAATAAGTGTCAGTATACAATAAATCAATGTAACTTTGAAGAGAAAGAACAATTAAGGTTATGTCTTGTGAAAACTATTTCATTGAAATTTAAAAAATTGTAAAAGATCTGCAAGCACTTTCTTTCTTTAAACAAAAAAAACAAACAAAAAGAAAAGGAAAGAGAAAAGCTTCATGTATTTATCAATGTCTTTTTAGCTCTTTCTAAAGGAGAAGAGAGAGAGAGAAAAAGAAAAAAAAAGAAAAAAAAAGTTCAACATTGATAAATCCATTAAGTCTGGGTTTAATGTGTTTTTAATATATGAATAACTTATTTTCAGTCAATATAGGGCTACAATATAAAATTTTGCATAAAATTCTTTTAGTTTTAGAATGGTAAAAATAGTAGTTTTAGATTGTTTCTGATCTTTTACCAAAGATAAGCATAACATTCATAGATTTAAACCAGAGTAAAATGACATTTAGATTTAATAACATGATCTTTTTGTAAAACCCTTTATGGAAGTTCTTACTTTTAAAAACATTAAAGTATTAACAATATTAATCAATGTTTGAGATTAATTTATTAGAACTATTTACAAATATTTAACATTTCATTGATACATTAATTCAAATGTCAAATTCTTTTTAGCACTTGCTGAAACCCCTAACCCTACTTTATTGTTTCGCCACTATACTTTCATGTGTTTATGCATATAAAACATATGTACACAATTTATGTTATCTTGAACCCTCTAATTAGAATTTTAACTAAAATTTTCTCATTAACCATTAAATGCACTGCAAACCTTTTTTAACTGCTGCAGGTTTAGCCTCCTCCTCACTGCTTGACTCTTCAGAGCTTGATTCTTTTTTAGTGACTGCTTTGACAGGAGCAACTTTTTTTGCAGCAGCTTTGACAGCTTCTTCTTCACTGGATTCTTCAGAGCTTGAGTCTTTCTTAACTGATGCTTTGACAGGAGCACTTTTTGTTGTTTTTTTTACTTTTTCTTCTTCACTGGATTCTTCAGAACTTGAATCCTTCTTAACTGGTGCTTTGACAGGAGCACTTTTTGTTGTTTTTGGTTTGACTGCTTCTTCATCTTCACTGGATTCTTCAGAACTTGAATCTTTAGCTTTTTTATTAGCTTAAAAAGTTAAAACTAATTGGTAAACTCACAAGATAATTATTCTTTTAAGTAAAAAAGTAATCTTATTTTTAAAAATGTCATTTACAAGTTTCACAAACAAGTTAAAATAAATTTTAGTAAAATATTTATCAACTTTACCAATTATAAAAGCAAACAATTTATAAGAAAATTTAACACACCACCATTTTTTATAGGTGCAGTTTTAGTCTTTAAATTCTCATCGCTTGACTCTTCAGAGCTTGACTCTTTCTTCGCAAGGGCTTTCTTTACTAAAAAATGTTCAAATTATGGGGTATTTTAAATTGATATTTTTCTAACTATGAAATTTATAAAAAGGAGAGAAATTACTACAGCATGCTATTTCAATACACTTATTTATAAAAAGTAATATATAGTTATTAAAATTATACTTCAGCAACCATATTTTTACTAAAAACTAAAATATATTACATGACATTATCATGCAACCTGTAACATTTACATACGTTAATTAACCCTTTCATACACCAATTGTTTTTCCATAACTAACATAACCCATAAAAAATCATCTACTAAGTGACAGCGGTACTATGAATTGTACTATGACTTTTACTACAGCTTTTTTCAACTCTCATTTTTATAGCAATATTATTTTCAATCAGTTAGAATGCACCATTTGAATTGGGGAAGATTAGATTAATTTGTTGTTATAAAACAACCCAGCGCATGAAAGGGTTAATAGAACTGTTCATAATCTATTTTACTTTCTTTTCCTTTTTGGGTCACTTTCCCCTTTTGAACTTGAACATCTTCATCACTGCTACTATCTTCACTGGAGCTTTCTTTGACTGGTATTTTAGATTTTTTAACCTTGACAATTTTCTCAGTGGCAGCTATTGCTTTTGACTTAGCCATGCTTTGTTGCTCTTCTATCGATCACCACGAGGTAAAGGAAAGCGAATTTTCACGTGGAGGCAATAGTTTTACGGCAGTCTTTTGACTCCCTGTATATCTAATAACACGGATCACAGTGGTCCAGGACCATGCTATAAATACAATATATATATATATATATATATATATATATATATATATATATATATATATATATATATATATATATATATATATATATATATATATATATATATATATATATATATATATATATATATATATATATATATATATATATATATTGTATTTTATATATCTTAAAATTAAATTATATATGTTATGCGAAGACAAGATTTAAATTTCCAAGGTCCGTATTTTAAAAAAAGTTTGTCTAAGTAGGTTTTGAAGTTCAAATATTGAATAAAATTAGATTTTTTCAGGCAAAACTTAGTCTACAAACTTTGGTACATGATGACTCTTACCAACGTCACAGATATGCAGACCACTTTGAATATTGTTATGAAATATAGAAGGTGAGCATAAATAATTTAAAATGTAAAAAAATATACAAAAAATACAATTTACCGCTTCTTAAATACTCTTTTAAATAAATTGTTAAAAAATAAAACTGCGATCGACCAGGAAAATATTTACCCAGGTTTGCCCACTTTGTGCTCACGATGTTTTGAAATATTTTTTTTTTTCTAATTTCAATAGTGAAAATTTATTACAGATTTTTGCCTTAAAAGTGACATTTCTTGACCACTGTGCGGAGGTGAACGAGAACTCCGCAGTGGACTAGACTAACTTTGGGTAATGTGGACTAGAAATAAAAACACCTCTTAACTCCAAAGGTTTTAACTATCAAATAACGTAGATAAATAAAATATAAAAGTAATTGGTAGTTAATAATGCAACAATTATAATATTTCTCAAGAAAGTTATAAACTAATAATAGTTATAATTTACAACATTCAGTGTAATTAATTCTCCTAAAATATAATTATAACAATCAATATCATTAATTCTCCTAAAATCTATACCTTTGGGGCGTTCTCGAGATTCGTTGAGAACGTCTGGGAAAAGGGCTAGGTTGTAATTCTGGATGAGTTTCCATTTTAGATTCCGTATCAAGCATGTTTTCTTTATCTGTAGTTAGTGGTTTATTAAATTTTAGGGTATGCTCTGAGTGAATGGTATCCTTTTTGTCAGCAATTTCAGGATTAGGATGAGGGTTTTTTTTTTTATCTCCTCTAACGGTGCTAAATCTCTAATTGCTACAGTTCATTCTCGTCCGTTTGGATATTTAATGTGGGCGTACTGTGGTTCTGCTTCTACTAAATCGGTTTCTTTTACTAGGGGTTCGTATTTGCTAGATTGAAAGTTTTTCTTTACAAATAATTTTGATTGTTCTAGTAACCAGGTTGGCATAGATTTTCCGTTTGTAGATCTTCGTGGAAAATTGCAGAACCTTTCGTGTGGTGCTGCATTTATTGCTGTACAGAGTAATAGACGTATTGAATGTAAGGCATCTTGTGACACAATTTCCTAGTTTTCGAAAGGTGGATTCTTCGATTTGAGAGCAAATGTTATTGATTTCCATATCATTCCAATAAAGCTCACAACTTGCCCCCTTCCTCTGGGATTTTTAGGTGTTATTCTGCTCATTGCAATGTCTCTAGTATGAAGGAGAGTATGTAGCTCCTCTTATATTTGGGAGCTGCCTCTGTCAGAATGAACATAAGCAGGCATGTCAAATAAAGAGAACATGTTCTTAAAACACTTTATTACCGAAGAGGAAGGAATGTCAGGGCAAGCAAAAGCAAATGGGAATCGTAAGTATTCGTCAATAATTGTGTGAGGAAGCTAAATCTAATTAACCAAGATGCTATTCATAACAATCAAAACACCCAAAATCAACCATTAATATTTTAGACGCTATCTAATGAAAATGAAAAGACGCCAACGCCCAAAAACAAAGCAACAAATATAAAAACGAGAAACCCGAAAAGAGTAAGATGGAGTTGGCAAGGGGGGCAAGAGAATTGGCAAGCGAAAGGGAAGAAGTGGAGAGAAGAGGAGAAAGAACCTAAGAGATAGGTTACGAGAAGGCTTTGAGAAAGTTACGAAAATTGTTTAAAGTGGGGAAGACAAGTTATAGTCATAAGGGATATACGGGTGGGCATTTAGGGTAGGGAAATTTATAGTTGGTTACATGATAAACGATAAAAGAAGGAACAGAAGAATTTGTAAGAAACAGTTTTTTTTTATATAGTTTAAAGTGGAGAATATATTATTTGTTAATAACGAAAAAAAGATTTGTTATTCATAAAGAAAATAGGGAAGAAATATATCACGCGCCAAGAAAAGTAAGCGCGCCTTATAGCACAAGTCAGAGTGCTACCATTACACAGAACCAAAGAGGCATCCCTACATCTATACACCCTATCCTCCGTAAATACAAACCCCCATCCCATTCCTCGTAAAGAAATTCCCGTCTACACATTTATATACATTTAAAGAAAATATACTCAAAAAAATACCCGCCTCACAATTGTAAAGATATAACAATTTTTTTGTTGATGTTGGAAGTAGGCCTTTAAAATCTATGTTCAGGCGCTGGAATGGTTGGGTTGCTTTTTTAAGATGAGTACTGGGTGATTTGTGAAATTGAGGTTTCAGTTCGCAGCAGGTAATGCACTGGTTTACGAGACTTTTAATCTCTTCTATGGTGTATGGTAAGTTTCGACTGCTAACAAATGGTTCATTTTTGAGATGTCTGGGTGTCAGGGAGCATGATGAAAGTCTTCTAATTTTACTTTATTGTCACTTATATACCAACAAATTTAGTTTTCATTGTTTGATAATTTTTGAGTCAGTAAAGCAGAGCACGAGGAACGTGTTAAACAATCAGCTGCTTGGTTCTACTTACCAGGTCGTTAATGTCTGTCGTAACTGTAGCAACCAAGTTCAGTACAATATCGTTTTTAATTTTGCCTCGATGGTTCTGATAAAACATATAAAAAACAGCTTGTTGGTCGGTTACTAAAGTAAAATGGCGTTCGGTCAAATAATGTTTCCACTTCCGAAGGGCTTCTACAATCGTGTATGTATCTTTTTCGAAAGCCAGCTTTGTACAATTTTTTTCCCCCATAAATTTATTTCCGTGGCGCAAGTTACAAAGGAATTAAAATTATGAGGCTTGCGCATAAAATAGTTTTTTGATATAAATTTATTTCTGTAGCGGAAAAAAATTTGTAGAAAAAAAGAATTCTTTTTTTATTCATTTGGGAGATAAAGAAGGTAATTTTACTTTAAACCGTGCCTTTAAAATATTCTCATAATATTAACTTTACTAGCTCTAAGCAACCCTTAACACGGTATTATTAGTAAATAAATCAATAACAATTTAACTTATCTAAAATGTCTTATCATATCACCAGATCGACAAAAAGGCTTGTATCACAACCTAGCCAGCACTGGACACGCCTGCCCTGAGAGCCTCAAAACATAAAAGTCTTGCTCAAAAAATAAAACCAATTGGGTTTGGTAGCCCATACATCCATGTTTCAAAAAATAAAAAAATTGAAATCATCTGGCTACGTCCAAGAAAAAAAAACGACTTTGATTTTTTGGATTTTTTTGTTCCTTGCTTTATCGCCCGGAGAGCCTCAAACCACAAAAGACACACTCAAAAATAAGAAATAAATAATAAAACTTATATTACTATTATTGATATGTGTAGTCTATACAAGAGGCTTTAAAAATAAAAAATTAAGCCATCAGTCAATGTGTAGGAAATCATTGTTACTTTGAACTTGTCAGTAATTTTGACCTTTCTTTTAATGGAAAAGATTTCTTTGATTACCATTTTTTCTTTGAATTTGAATCATTTCTAAACTTAAAACATTGTCGCAAAATAAAAAAACTATTCAAGTAGTGTCTATAATTAAACTTTGGCAATGGCTGTTTCAAAATTCTAAATATCATAGGTTTTATTTACTGTGGGTTTTTTTTACAAATTACAATTACACACAGGTTAAACAAATAAATATTTAAAAAGATTTAATCTCATAAATAAATTTTTTAGTCAGTTTAAATAAATCCATAGCTATTTTCTTAGTTGATTTTTTTTTTGTCAAAAACACTTATTCTAAAGTAGCAAGGTTTCAATGTTCATTAAAGATGCAACAGATATATTTTACCTAAATGTGCTTGCTATTGTATTCAACCACACATCTTTCAAGCCAATTTCCATATTGTGGATGTAATTTTGAATGTTTGTATCTTTGCCACTGAACAGAAAAATCGTGATGAAGAGCTTCTAAAGATTGTTCACTGAAAGGACCAAGGGATTTTTTCTTCATTCTAATAAAATCATCAATGTGAAAAAAACGATGTGCACTTTTGGGTCACACTTACAAATCCTAGACTTAAAAAAGATGTCCGAAAATCTTCGATTTTTTATTCATATTCCTTGTCAAGGAAGTTTCCAAAGCAGGTTGTAACAACAGCACTAAATTTTTTGAATGCATCAATGATGGCCAAAACTGATGAATCTAGATTCTCAAAGAGCTAATCTATCACTTCAATATTTTTCAGGAGTTTTTGGCAATCATTGCCAGCAAATTGTCCGCCATGATATGGTTGGATTGTGATATTGAGTCTTTTTGCCCACTCATCTGCTTCTGGCAATTCTTCTTTAAGTGCTTTGAACAAGTGATTTACTATCCCAATAAGCAGATGAAGTTCCATTGGGGGAATTAGTTCGAAAATGAATTTGCTTGAATCAGCTTTTAGAAGCGGTTTATGGACAACATTGTTAAAAAACTTTGCCCTAATAGTGTCACCACCTTTTGAAAGAAAGTCTGTGTAACAATTTTGAAGATCAGACAGCGTCCTGAGCACACCTTTTTCAGCTAAGTTCTTTGCTTCACTATCACAGTATAGGCATGGATGTGAGCTAGAGTGACATTGCAAACCACATAAAATGTTAGCAACTTTCAAGTCGCAAGAAACCACAAAGTCTACATTTTCAGGTTGAACAAGCTCAGTAAAGTTTTTGATGTTGCTGTAACTCTCATGTAGATCCTCTGCAACTGCAATTAGAAATTGCTTTTTAACTCCACTGTCTTTTAGAGCTCGAGAGGTGACAATTTTTTTTGAAGATGGACTGCTTGAATCATCTTCATCATTCATTCTTTAAAGACTTACTGTAAGCTTTAGGAAGCCTCGACCTTCATCAATCCCAACTTTTATGAGATGACCTGCTTGAAGTTGTCTCTTAAGTGAAATTTCTGCTAGAAAGTCAGAGAGATTTTTGCAGTAAACAACTATGTACTCTTTGTGTGGGATTTTTTTGCCTGATGATGCAATTGTATTTTTTGTTAAAAAATTTGCAAGTTGCAACCCTGCTTCATGAAAATTTGCACGATAGTTTGGCTCAAAAAGAGGCGGTTTGGAAACCAAATTTAGTGTTGTTGAAAGTTTTTTGACTCCAATATTAGACATGCCTGTAGCTTGCTGAATTTGCACCAGGTCTTGGGCACTTAACTTATACTTTTCTGCAGTTGTTGATTTTGAACATGATGCTCCTAAAGACAAATTTTAAAAAACCTTGTTATGAAATGTAATCTTAGAACAGACCAAATGGGACCATTAAAAACAGGAAAGATACAAAATTTAAATTACCGAGGGTAACAGGTAATGGACGACCTCCCTCAGTCACTGACAGCCTGATTGTCCCACCTGATGATGATTCTTGACCTTTGATGACCTTTGATAGTTGCAGAGGCTATCTGTTCAAAAACTTCTTTGTTTTCTGTTGAAATTTCTCTAAGGTTTAAGTTCAAAGAAGTAGAGTTGCATTTATGAGGTAAGCCTTTCCCTAGTGATGACAAACAATCTGAACATCTTTTCAGGGGATTTGTGGGATTTGAAGTTGTAGAATTATCCAAAGGATGTTTTTCAGTCAGCTTCAGCTTACCAACTTGGCAAATCAGGCAGTTACAGTGGGTAGTTGACATTGATAGTTTGAAAATTGTAAAGAGCAGGCAGCTTGACAGATACTCCTCTTTCAACCAAGTTGATTTCAACACGTTCCACACATTCCAGTTGGAACTCTAGAGTCCAAAAAGTCAATGTCTGCTGAAAAAATGTTTTTGAACCTCTCAAAGGCTACACCAGAAAATTGTGAATTGCATTTTTTCATACATACAACACACACTGTTTTTCTACACTCTTCGTGAGATTTGGCTGTATTGGGCATTTTGAAAGAGTCCAAGCAAAGTTAAAATTACAAAAAGTACTTGTTTGTGTTTTCATTTGATAAAACACTTATTTTATTGTCAGCAACTAATAAAAAAAATTTATGTTTTTAAAGCTTCCTTATTTCACTTTTAAATGACATAAATATGCAACACTGTAACATTAAGTACTAAGCAATAAAATGGACAAAGCTATTCAAAAAATATGGGCTTAAAAAAACGTTTAAAACACTTGACTTTTAAAAGAAAGCGAATTAGCAGGTAAAGATACCCCTAGGGTTATGCAATTTAAAATGGATTAGCAATAAAAGCAATCTAGTTTCTTTTTGTTTATTTTATACGGTTATTTTTTATCAAATTTTCTTTTTTTCTAGTGATTATCTATCAAATTTTATAGTTATTCATAAACAAGTATCATCTTTTCTTCCTTATAACTTTAGGAAAGGAGCCAATAACATGAAAAAATTCAAAGTCATTTTTTTTTCCTTGGACGTAGGCAGATGATTTAAATTTTTTTATTTTTTAAACATCGATATATGGGCTATCAAACGCAATTAGTTTTACTTTTTGAGCATCACTTTTATGTTTTGAGGCTCTCCGGACAGGTTTGTGGTATCCTTAGTAACAATCACTTTCATCCCAGCAAACCACGACACTCGGGTCCCGCGCCGTATTTGTCTGGGCTGGTGTGGGTTGCCCAGCCTGGGTTCAGTGAGGTTTTTACGTGGGTTTCAATGCGGGACCCGTGTTGATATCCCAAACGATAATGCATTATGACGCAAATAAACAACAACTTCATTTCATTTTTCTTAAACATTTATTAGCGACTGAAAGCAATTTTAAATGTTGTGAATTTAGTTTGTGTACTTATATATAGATTTATTTATATAGGAAATTTTTTATAATACTTTCTATTTTTGTATAAATTATGTACTCACTATAATAATCATTGTATACGAATTAAATTCTTTTTAGAATCTGTCAGATAATCTGATAAAAGATGTTTACAATTTGTAATCGAACATTCGTGTTTCACCAAATATATCTGATTATAATCTGTTGTATGTGTCATCAGATAACCATAATCATCTAATGAAACATGTAACAGATTATCTGATGCAACACAAATGAATAATGTTTGATCAATTCAGGTATGAAACAGAAATGTATATATCATTTCTCTCTCTCTCTCTCTCTCTCTCTCTCTCTCTCTCTCTCTCTCTCTATATATATATATATATATATATATATATATATATATATATATATATATATATATATATATATATATATATATATATATATATATATATATATATATTTATATTTATATATATAAATAGTAGTTAAGACATGTCAATAATGTCTCAATTACTGTAATTTGTCAAACATTTGTAATATGTTGACACTATTGTAAGCCATTACTTAATAAATTCTTTAGAAGTGTTAGTTTCTGTATTTTTATATTTTTAATGGGACTGTTATTATTTTATAGGTTTTTTTGTTTTTAATGTTTTTCAAAAAAAACTGAATTTTTTTGTCTATAATTAGATATTAATTCCAATTTTTTATTTAATAAACATTCTTGGATTTGCTTGTGTCAATATTTTCTTTCAAGCATAGTATACATCTTTTGGAAATATCATTATATGCAGGTGCTGTTTTAAGAATAGACCAGTTCAATATAAAATCATTAATTTCTTAATCTTTCAATTCCTGTATGTATTTTGATAGCATAGTGTGTTTTAAATACTTTTGTTTTTAAAAGAATTGTGGTGTGTTCTTTTGTTTTTTATTTATGCTCTATTTTTTTAAACAGCAGTTCTAATCAGAAAATATTAAGTTAAGTTAATCTTTATAATGGCAACATCTAATGATGATTTCAAGTTGTGTTCAGATAGAACAAAACGAAGAAGAATCAATTCAAAGGTTTCAATAATACTTACAGAGCTATGTATGAAAAATGAGAATTGTGCTAGTATTTTCATGTTAGATAGAACTGTGGATGATATAAGTTTTAGTAAATCAAGAAAAAAATTTGATCAGAATGCAAATGTTCATGAAATGCAAAATGAATCTATAACTATTTTTGATAGGTTAAATTCTCAAAGCGAGTTTTCAGAAAAGTTTTCTGATAGTATTGATAATAAATCTGATGTTGATTTTGATTATAGTAGGGACGATTGGAAAACTGATGAAATTGATGAAAATAAAAAAAGTGATGATGTCAACGATAATTATAACTGCAATGACTGTACACTAAAAAATTAGTTGCGAGATTGGGCAATAACTTACAGTGTATCACACTCAGCTTTAAAAAGTTTATTGCACATATTGAGTCCATTACACTCCAATCTTTCTAATGACTCAAGAACTCTTTTAAGCACTCAGCGAACTGTAGATATTAAGTATATTGCTGGTGGAGAATATTATTACTTTGGGGTGCAGTATTGGTTACTTAATATTTTAAAATTAAATCAGCCTGATTCTATAGTTGACCTTTTGCATATTCATATTAATATTGATGGTATACCACTGTTTAATAGCAATTCAGTTTCACTTTGGCCAATTCTTGGTTCACTGAAAGAGTGTCCATTAAGTGGACCTTTTCCCATTGCAATTTACAGTAGTACGAAAAAACCTACACCTCTTGATGAATATCTGAATGATTTTGTTTCAGGAATGAAGAGTTTAAAGCAACATGGTTTTCTATTTAATGGTAAAACTTACATAGTGAAGATTGATGCTGTAATATGTGATGCACCAGCAAGGGTTTTTATTAAATGTATTAGGCCTCACTCTGCTTATAACTCATGTGAGAGATGCATGCAGCGTGGAAAATGGTGTAACAAAGTAACACTGCCCAATTTAGAAGCACCACCAATTACAGACCTAACCTTTACTGAGCGTCATTATTCTGACCATCATGTAGGTTCTTCACCATTGGAGCAGTTAGGTTGTGGTATGGTTACAGAATTTCCTTTGGAATATATGCATCTTGTGTGTTTAGGTGTGATGCGCAGGCTTTTATTTCAATGGATTCATGGACCACGTGGGGATTGTAAGCTATCTCAGTTACAATTATCTATGATATCTAACAACTTAGCAATTATACGTAAACACATCTCCAGAGAGTTTTCAAGAAAACCACGATCTCTTTTAGAATATAAAAAATGGAAAGCCACTGAATTAAGACAATTTTTATTGTACACTGGGCCTGTTGTCTTAAAAACTATTTTAAAAGACACAATATATCCAAACTTCCTTGATTTGTCTGTTGCCATACGGATATTGCTGAGCCCAAATTTATTGTCAAAAAATATTGCCTATGCTGAACAACTCTTAAAATACTTTGTGTTTTCATTTTCTAAGTTGTATGGTGAAAATCAACTTGTGTATAATATTCACTCTTTAATACATTTGCCCAGTGATGCTAAACATTATGGTGTTCTTGATAATGTATCTGCGTTTCAATATGAAAGTTACCTTGGGAGATTAAAAAAATTAGTTCATAAGCCTCAAAATCCAACTGGTCAAATAGTACGCCGAATTATTGAAGGGCACTGCAACATCAATGACAACACTTCCAATAAGAAAGAGCCAATGTTGAAGAGAACTCATTTAGATGGTCCTATACCTGTTGATTATCGTTCTTATTTTCAGTTCAAACAATACCATGGACCTAGGTATTTTATCTCCACATCCATTGGAGACAATTGCTTTCAGATTGAAAGTAAGTTAGGAATTGTAAAGAATATTTTGCACAATTCTACCGTTGCTGAACCCAATAATGCTTTAGTTGTGTTTGAAGAATTTGAAGATGCTGAACTATTTTTTTCAGATCCAGTTAGTTCAATTTCTCTTTCAATATATTTTGTGACCAAGCTTACTGGAATTAGACAAACTTTTCCTGTTGCTAGTTTGCTGACAAAGTATCTTCTACTTCCATTTAAACAAGGATTTGTGGCTTTACCACAGTTGCATTTATCTTAACTTTTAAAATACTTTTTTCAAGTCAATTTAAAATTTCTATAGTTTAAAAAAGAAAATAATTTATTACTTATACAACTTTAATATTACACTTTCTTTTGGTGGTGCTTTGAGTGATTTTTTTTGTTTAGAATTTATGAATGTACAAGTTGTTACTCCATAGATAAACAAATATTAAAAAAATTTTATTTTGATAAGTTTAGTTGCAATATTAATTTGTAATATTTTTATTTGATTATAAAATATTTAAAGAATGGTGAGTATTATGACTACATGACTATTAATATTGATTACTAAATTTCAGCTGATGCAGTTTTGATTTTGCTATACTAAAATGTATGCAATTGTTGAATATGTTGAGACTAAAGAGATTGATTTTTTGCCAATGAAGTGGATGGTTGATGGAAATAAACAGAATGTTAAAAGTTTAATTAAAGATAAAACTGCATTAAATTTTTACTATCCACCAGTAAAAGCAGCAAGTAAAGTGTCAAATGCCAAAAAAATATGCAGTAACCCAGAAGAACACTGGCTTTTATACAAAGTGCGAATTCTTGGAACTGCAAGTTAGTACTATTTTTGTTTTTAGAGATCCTTCTCTGAAATCCTGTCTTTCTCTCTTAATAAGATTTTTAGAGCTCCTTAAGGGACTCTGGATTAGTCATTAATAAAATGGTTTTGCAATAGTAGAAATGAGAGCACTCTTTTCTCCCATTTCTAAAACATTTAGAGCACTCATGTTTGCAAAGAAAAAATAATTGTTTAGAGCATAACACTTAGCTATTGATGTGTAAAATATTTCACGGACATTGCATGTAATCAATGAAATGTACACAAAATATAATTTGTTCTAGACACTCTTAAAAGCGCAAATGAAAAAACAAAACAGGCTGAAGACACATCTAATGTTGACTATGACACAGATGATTATAATAACTGTAGAAATTTGGAAACACAAAAAATTAGGTTAGAGAATTCCAGTATAATTTGTTTCACTCATGTTCAGAGTTAAAATAAATGTAAATATATATTAATTTTTTAAATTTAATTTTAACTGTAGAAAAATTGTTTTCTGATTTACAGATCATTTTAGAATTTTTCATTCAAATTATTTTTAGCTTGCTGTCTATTGTTTCAATAATAAAATCAATTAATAAAAAATTTTAGTTTAATTTATAATATTTGAAAATAATAATTGTCACTTTTGTTTAGAAAAAGAAAACATTCTTTTGACTATGAAAATGATGTTGCTGATGATGAAATTGAAGAATCTTATCAAGAAAACAGATTGATTACGTAAAAAAATTAAATCTATAAAGTTCTAAATTGTTTATCTAAGATCATGAGACACCAAAAAATTATAAATAAATAAGATAGTATTAATAGAATGGTTTTTGTTATTTTTATCACTTCATATTTTCAGATATGAAGGTTTTTTAATAGATGGCAGGTGTGGTTCTTGGTTCTTTAATAGATGGATTGCCGTAGTAATAGTTTTAAATGTGAATATAGTTGGTAAATCTAGTACATTTATACCTATTTTGTTATCTTGTTGTTTCAGAAATACAAGCATCTCTACGGTTACAAAACCAACACCACCTCAACACTTAAGGGCAATACAATCAAGCTCACGCTCATCTTTGTCTCAAAATGTGTCTGTATTAAAACACCTACCACAATCCAGTACCTCTGATCACCAGTCTAATGTAATACAACCTGATATGTTACCCAGTCATTCAAAAAATATAATGGAAACATCAGCTCAGGTGTTAAATTCAATAAACTCAAGTAAGCTTGTTTTTTAAAGTTGCTGAGTTCCATGATTACTAATTTTAAAAAAAAAAATTGAAGTAATTCAAATTATTGAAATAGTGAGATTATAACTTAGATTTTGAAATTGAGTTTTTGACTGCATTGTATAGAAAATTTTTAAATATGATTTAGCTGTTCTTATGCAGAAGTTATTAACAACTCTTGAAGAAGTAAAAGAAACTCAAAAGACTCATTCTGTAATGTTACAATCTATTATGCGAAAATTAAATACACCTCAGTTGGAAAATGATAATGAGTTGCCAAATGACATTCACTTTCCCCTTTCTAATATCAAAGATATTATTGATTTGGAGGAGCATCTAAAAGATCAATCAATAAAGAGAACACTGGTGAGTATTTTATTTTCCATGTTTAACAATATTATTTTTCATAACTTCATGGTTTATTTTATGTTTTATGAAATAAATAAGTGATGTGTAAACTAAATGTTTTATAATTACAACCTAACCCATGTCCTGGTCATGATGTTAAACTGATCCTATATTGGCCCAGGTGAGGTTCTTTAGCTGTGGTAAGGTACTTAGTTAATTTAGCTGTGGTAAGGTATAAAAGTTTTCCATCTCCTAGGAGATGGAAAGCTTTGAGGTTAAACCCCCAATTTTAATGAGGAGTTTGTAAATCTAGGCTGAAGGGCCACTGTAGTTATGGGGGCCACTCATTTTTTATTAACAGTCTCTCAACTCTTAATTTTGACACACAAGCCTTGTCACAAAATTGCTGCATGGAGAAACAAAATGAGTGTAATTCTTCCTGAGGTGGAGAATGGTGGGATTGAAACGCAAACCTTGTATTTACAAGGTGGATGCTCTACCACTACTCCACCTATACTTAAAAGCCTAATCATATGTGTTACCTCAAAGTCTTCGAAAAATGTTACATTAGCAAATGTAATTGGCTGTAAAAGAGTACATACATAATTCAATCATTTACTAATTTAATTCAACTTAATACTTTTTTCAGACTTGTATTGTATCCAATATTGGTGGAAGCTCATTAAATGATGCCATTAAAAGAATGATGAAATTCATTCTCTCTAATTACCTTGGAAGACTGTGTAATCTTTCTGGGCAATCTCGAAAAGTTTGTTTTTCCAAACTGGAAATATTTGAAGTTGTCTGTGGTATGTTATGCTATTCATTTAATAATCTTGAGACGTGTAATTTAAAAAATGTTTTTTCTGTGAGTTTTGTCTTGTGAAATTTTTTTAATAAAGTTTGTGTATTAATACACAAACTTTATTAAAAAAATTTCATACCAGCAACTGCGGTATGGAAATTTTCAGCACTTAATCTAAACGGTCAAATCAAAACGTGTGTGTGTGTGTGTGTGTGTGTGTGTGTGTGTGTGTGTGTGTGTGTGTGTGTGTGTCTATATATATATATATATATATATATATATATATATATATATATATATATATATATATATATATATATATATATATATATATATATATATATATATATATATATATATATATATATATATATATTAGGGTGGCCCTTATATGATGATAAAAAATTAAATAAGAGCAATGTTAAGTCTGACCATTTTAAATGGTTCCATTTCATACAAAAAAATTATGTGTAAAGTTTCATAAAAAAATATTAATATTTAGAGGTGGCTCAACGCCGTCAAAGTTTTCTCATATACGAATTTTTGATGTCTGTGACAGAATTCAGCACATTTTGCCATCAGTTTCATACAGAAAATTAATTCTAACTACTAAAAACAGTTCTTAATTACAGAGACAAACACAGAAACAATAGAATACACAAAGTTACACATCTTCACTTAGTTGAACTAGTTAATTGTGAAGTAAGGTGGATTTTTTCACATTCGGAAAGTTTGCCCGGTTCTGTTCGATAACCTGCAGAGCATATTGCAGCTGTTCTTCGCTTTTAAATCGGCCAGACTTTGTTGCATCTTGGATCAAGGCAACTCCTCGTTCTGCATGGTCGTTTGTTACTGCCTGGGATTTCACGATTGCCTCTGCAACCTTGAAGTCATCTCTCCTGTTCCATGATTCAGGATCTTCGGCCAGGAATCCATCTGGCATGCCCAGAATAGAAAACAGGTTTCTGCTTCTTTTTGAGACAAAATCAGGAAGCGTCTTTTGTTGTACTGTCGCCAAGTCCACCACGACACGTTTCAAAGGTACTTCTTCTCCTTCCTGTTCTAATGATCTTTTAACAATTTCGCGTTTCGTAGTGAAATCCACTTCTGGATCGAAGAGGCTGAAAAGGATCAAATCTTCTGACAGGTACCAAAGATGGCCCGCAAGCTTGCGTGATGTTGCGGCACCAATATCTTGATCAGGGTAAGCCTGGAGTTGTTGAATAAGTTGTAGATCATTCCTAGCGGCTTTGTAAGCCAGAGGCGCCAAAAACCAGAACGTGATATAAACCTTTGCAAGAAATATGTTCACACGTAGGAGGCCACGAGACTCTCGCAAGGTCAGCTTAAACTGTGATCGAAACAGCCAAACCTTTATACTGTAAATGGCTTTCGCCATCCATCGAGCTTGATGCATTGACCCAGGCGCTCGAAAATTCTTCCAATCTGTAGGCTTTCTTCCTAAAAAGATGAGCATCAGTTTGAGCAGCTCGCGATAGTCATCTCGTGGCTGATGATCTTGCAGCTGCTGTTCACAGAAAACAATGATTACATGTTTGACTTCGGAGAGTTCAGCTGAGGCAACATCATCCGAAAAGGCATCTTCATAACTTTCCTGGTCAAAGGATGACCACTGTGCTTGAAATCGTTTGAAAACGAGTATTTCCGGAGCTTTACTGGGTCCCATACAGACACAAAAAGCAGCAGCCAATACCAGTTCCATGATGTGATGTCAACAACCAAAGTGCAGTAGAGGCCGCCCTAGTAGCTGTTCGAGAAGAACGCAAGCGCCAGACAGCCGACCGGTGTTGGAAGAGGTTGTATCGAAACACATACCATGGACAAAGTTTTCCAGCTCCCATTTTCGGATAGCATCATAGACTGCTTTGGCCTCGTCTTGTCCAGTGCCTAAAAAGTAATTTATAGTAGTCTTTATTAAAGTTTGTCTGACATGATTTCACATTCACATTTCATAATAATAAATGATTTCGAAATTTATAAAAACATTTAACTAAAATAAAAGTAGGCATATATATTATACCATTATATATTATACCATTATGTATTACCTGCAGGAATCTTTGGAATATCCAAAAGCTTTGTCTTCCCCATTGTTGTGACAAGAATGGGCAACCTATCCACCTTCTCTTTTCCAGTCAGATCTTGCATCAGCTTGCCATCCCAGTGTACTGTAAGAGCAGTATTTGGCTTGAAATGTTGAATGATTCCGGAGGCAATTTGCTGTCGGTGTTTCCGACGGAGTCGTTGGATGGTTGATCTATTCAAAGCGAGTGATTCAGCGTCTTGTCGAAGAGCCCTCGAAGCCTCAACGATGACCATCATAGCAGCCCTGTCGCTCATTTTATTTCTATCAAGCATAGATGCCAGCTGTGGTGAAACAACACTTTGGCGTCCTCGCTTTCGTGATGAAGAAGAAGGAGTAACAGTACTTGTGCTTAGAACTGGATCCTCATCTTCAGGTTCAGACTGACTTTCTTCTGAATCAGCGCTGCTGCTCTCCAACACAGCTTTATCTAGCAAGGTGTTTTTATCAAGTTGAGATCGATGTACTCTCTTTTGCAATATCTGCTTTCTCGCATTCTGCTTTTTTTGTTGTTGAAGCAGAACCTTATCGATTCCGCCCATGCAGCCAGGTCGTCCCTTTTTTCTTTGAGATTCCAGAAAGACCTTATCTTCTTGATTCTCAATTAGCTCCATGGCGTCAGCATGTGCAATGTCGAACAGTTCTTCTATTGCGGCTGAAAATGCGGTTTCATTTGTTTGTTGAGTCTCGGTCTTGCGGCTCTTGTTTTTCTTTAGACTTTTCCACTCGAAGAATAATTGCTCAAGCTTTTTGATGGAATCTTGATGATGCCTGGTTGGAATTTTAGCTCGAAACCAGAAATCTTCAACTTTCTCAATAGCGTGGGTTGCAGCCTTTCGAATATCCTCTTTCAAAACATTGTGGAGATGTAGAAAGTGACCAAGAACCTGCTTCCCTGATGGCAATTTACTACCTTCAATTCTTTCAGCAGGGCTAACAAGATAAATTTGTGAACGCAATGCCATCTGAAAATGCCAAACAGATTTATACTAATCATCATAATATTATAACATAATATTAAACTATGCAATTTTTGGCATAAACAAATTACAAAATTTCACATGCCATTGACATGCCATGCAATAATACAAAACGAAATCTACAGTCATACAGACTCCCTCATATAATTATATATATAACATAATATATTTTATAATTAAATTGACATACTAACCTTTGCTGACTGCTAATATCTGTGATTATTGATAACTATTAAATAGAAATTTTATTTTGATTAATTAACAAACAACAGTAGAAGAAGAAATTTATAATACAAGATGGCTACAAAGAACTAGCACAAGATTTATTTAAATATTATATAAGATGCCCAATAGGTGCTAATATTAAATTATATTACATGTTTAGTTTTGTTTACTGAAAAAAATGACTGAAGAAAATTATGAATTAATAAAATTACTGAGGAAAATTATAAATTATTTATTTAGATATATTGAAGAACATTTTTTTATGCGTTATTACCTTTATATTTATTATAATTTTATATTTAATTATTTTTTAGATTAGTACATTATTGAAACATGATATCTAGTTCAAATTATTGATTGAAATATATTTATTCATTTAATATTCAAAATCATTTATTGAAAAGAACCTGACATTTTTTTCGCCGATTTTGGTATTCTCACAAAACTAAAGCTAAGTTGAGCCACCTCTAAATATTGTTCAATCCTGCTCACATTTGGCCTGAATTATTTTTTTATATATTGGAACTCATCTGAGGGGTCAGACAATGATATTTTAAAACTTCAAAAATAAGGGCCACCCTAATATATATATATATATATATATATATATATATATATATATATATATATATATATATATATATATATATATATATATATATATATATATATATATATATATATATATATATATATATATATATATATATAATTCTGTGTAATTCTTCTTTGTGCGTTTAGGTGCAGTTAAAAGAAATGCATTAACGACTAATGCAACCCAAAAGGAGATCGAAGGCGAATTGCGCAGGTGGTTCGCTAACGCCCGAGACCGGGGCCAAGACAGCCGAAAAAAAAAAGTATCTGTAACATCTTCAGATTCTTTATTATCAGAAATATAGTTAGAATTCAATATATATTCGACTATTAATTAAAGTATAAAGTATGCGAGGTTTACTAAGCTTCAAATACATTTGAGGATTGCCATGCGGTGATACTCATGCGTGTGGTCATACAGGTCGTAGATTGGTCCCAAGATGCACAAGTTAAGCTTAACAAACGGTCTCTGTGGGTCACATCCCAAGCAGTTCCCATGCGGGCCCCTTCCAAAAATAATCCCTTGCGGTTCCCGTGCGGGCCCCCTGGACAAAACCTTGTGGGTCCCGACTGGGATTCCCGTGCGGGACCCATACTTTAACTAACGTGGGACCCGTGTGGGTCCCGACTTGTTTGGCTGGCTGGGATTATGCTATATGGTGCAATTATTGTAAAACACTTTTTATGGCTGTATTAGAGTAAAACAGCATTATAAAACAAGTGGATACCCAGTTTCTCAAAATATAAGTTTACTGAAGAAATTTGAATTTCATATATCTATGTACTTTAATAGGCATCAGTCACTCTACAAAACAAAGGGATTGAAAGTTGAAGTATTTTCAAAGATGAATAAAAAAATTCGTTACGCTCTAGTTTTCAGCCCAATGTTTTGTAGAAAGATGGATGCCTATTGGGGCTGAACTATTTCAAACTTTTAATTTGTTACGGTCCATTCTAGAACTTTCTAGATACAACAGAACATTCGAGAATCTTCCATAGAACCCTCTAGATATATAATAACGTTCCAGAATGTTCTGTATCTTTCTAGGAACTTTCTATTTTACTATAAATATTAAGTTTGTGATATTATTGTATTGATATTACTGAATCAAAAATAAAAGCTTTACTGAAATCGAACTTTTCTTTGGATCTGTTAAGAAACATAACAGATTTTTGGCGACGAAGATCTCTCTATTTTCTAAAAACTACTCATGGAAGAAAAACACGGTGCTACTCTGGTAGCAATATTGGCAGAAATGCAGAAGCTGCAAGAAGCTAGTCAACGACAACTAGCCGAACAACAGCGACAAATCAAAGAGCAACAAGACGCCATTGTCAAACTGCTTGAAGCCAATGAATCAAAGGTCACTCAAGATTTTGCTGCTTTTGATTCAACAGCTGAATTATGGGTAGACTATCAGGAAAGATTCGAAACATTCGCTAAAGCTCGGGGCATAACAAGAAATAACAAAGCTGCTTATTTTCTCAGTTGTCAAACTCCAGTCATCTACAAACAGTTGTGCAATCTTGCAAGCCAACAAGAGACTCCTTTGACAATCAACCATCTTTCGTATGATCAAATTGCTCAATTCATGAAAGAACAATACAATCCAACCAAATTTCTTGTTCGTGAAAGATTCAAATTTTGGTCAAGCATTGGTCGAAATCAAGGTGAATCTATTCCACAACTGGTTGCTCGAATTCGACAATTGGCTGCAACATGCGACTTTGCTAACATCACAAATCCACTGGATGAAGCTCTTCGAACACATTTTATCTGCTCTATTAAAAATGAAGCAGTGCTCAAAGCTCTTTTCAAGTGCAAAAATGAAGATCTAACTTTCGCCAAGGCGGTAGAAATAGCAACCGAAACCGAGGAGGCCGCCAAGGTAGCCAAGGAAACTGCCGTTGGTCCCTCAAAGTCTCTGATGTCTCTCCCAATCAATAAGTTGGGGCAACATAAATCGGAATACAAATCCTCAGCTCCTCGACAAAACAAATCTCAGACTGAGTCAACCGCTTGTAGAAGTTGTGGCAAATCGACCCATGAACGCAAAAATTGCCGTTTCAAGGACGCCGAATGTAATTTTTGTGGTAAAAATGGTCACATTGAAGCAGTTTGTTTCAAGAAAAAAGCTGAATCCCGAAAGACGGTCAAGCCTATATTCATTTATGGACAGACTAAAGCACTTCGCCAAGTCAACCAAATCAATGTTGATGATGAAATTACACAAAATCTCCAAATCAATGGGCATTCGATAAGATTCGAACTCGATACTGGAGCTCCAGCCAATTTCATCACCCATACTTTATGGCAAAGTTTGGGTAAACCACATCTTCAATCGTCGGATTTACAATTCGAGTCAGCAAGCAAGCATCAACTTCCGATACTAGGGAAAGTTGAATTATCAGTTAAAGCTCCAACAACCTGTTGCAAGATCTGGTTCCACGTAACTTCTGTTCCTGGACTAAATCTTATTGGCCGATCGGGTATTCGACTACTTAATCTTTCAGTTGATGAAAAGATTAAGAAATCATCCAAGAGTACTGTTGCTAAGGTCTTTGAGCATCTCAAACCTGACACAGATCTCCAACGAAGGTGCAGAATTCTATGTTCTGAGTTTCCAGACCTGTTTAAACCAGAATTGGGTTGTTTGAAAGACTTTGAACTTGAAATAAAATTCAAGCCTGACTACAAGCCTATCTTCTGCCGTCCAAGACCTGTACCTTTCGCTATTCAAGAAGATCTGGTTGACGCTTACGAAGCTGGTATCAAGCATGGTGTTTGGAAACGTACTCAATTCAACGACGAAGGTACACCTGTGGTTCCTATTCAAAAGACCGCGCTTCCGGGATAAACAAAATGAAAGATTCGAATTTGTGGCGACTATTCAGTCTCCATTAATCCTCAGCTAGAACCTCATCGCTACCCAATGCCGTTGCCAGAAGACCTGTTGCGTAAACTGCGTGGCGGTTATGGATACACAAAAATTGACCTGGCTGACGCTTATAATCAAATTCGTTTGGGTCCAATTTCTCAGAGACGACTGGCTCTTAGTACACATACTGGTGTACTTCTTCAGCTACGTCTTCCATTTGGAATCACTTCAGCACCGGGGTACTTTCAAGAGACAATGGATAAATTAACAAGTGATCTACCTGGTGTAGCTGTCTATCTCGATGATATTCTCGTCAGTGGCAACAACGCAGCCGATCACATTTCCAACTTGCGTGGTCTTCTACAACGACTAAGCAAAAACGGACTACGCTGTCGTCTAGAAAAATGTATTTTCGCTAGTCCTTCGATCAAATATCTTGGTCATATAATATCTTCGGAAGGTATTGCTAAAGGTAACAAAGTTGATGCTGTTTTGGCTATGCCAGTTCCTAAGGACGTTAATACGCTGCGATCTTTTCTTGGTCAAGTACAGTTTTACGGCAAATTTCTTCCTCCAAATTTGTCTATGACATTAGACCCGCTCTATCGTCTAATTAAGAAAGATGTGCCATGGCAGTGGACATCCGAACAACAGTCAGCTTTTGAAGCTGTGAAACAGTTGTTATCATCTGATTCAGTTCTTACTCACTTCGATCCTTCGAAACCGTTAGGAATGGCAACAGACGCTTCAGAAGTTGGTATTGGTGCCATATTGTTTCATCGATTAGCAGATGGCTCTGAACGTCCAATTGCAAATGTATCGAAGATTTTGACTGATTGTCAACGTCGCTACAGTCAAATTCACAAAGAAGCATTGGCAATAATTTTTGGCTTAAAAAAGTTTCATCAATTTCTTTTTGGTCGTCGTTTTACCATCGTCACTGATCATAAACCACTACTGGCTCTATTTGGTCCAACAAAGGCTACTCCAGCTATGGCAGCAAATAGACTGGCTCGATGGGCTTTAATTCTTAGCCAATACAATTACGAAATCGAGTTTCGTAAGACAGCTGAACACGGCAACGCTGACGCACTCAGTCGATTACCGGTTGACCATGATCGCATTTTCGATGGGGAGGAAAGTAGTGAAGAAAATTTAATGATTTGTGCGGTGAAAACCGTTAGTCGTCAAATCAATATGCATGATCCGAATATCCTGGTCCGCGAGTCGAGCAAAGATCCTGTCATCGCTGCAGTTATTCGCAATGTTCGAGATGGTTGGGTCGAATCCGACAATAATGACGAGATACGGGAATTCCAAAAACTTTCCGAAGCTCTCTCAGTTTCAGGCAAATGCTTGTTCTATGGTTCACGTGTTGTCGTCCCCAAAACTCTTCAAGATCAAGTCTTGAAGATACTGCACCTAGGTCATTTCGGCATTCAACGAATGAAACAACTCGCACGATCTGCCGTATATTGGCCAGGCATTGATTCAGCTATCACTAATCTAGCACACCAGTGTACTACCGGAAAATCAGAACCTTCCATCAAAACCAGCAGTCCATCCATGGATGCTACCAGAACGCCCTTGGAGTCGTCTACATCTTGATCATGCAATCAATTTCATGGGTACTAATTGGCTTATCATGATTGATGCTCTATCTAAATATCCATGTATTCATCCTACGTCTTCTATTAGTGCCAAATCTACCATTGATTTACTGGAAGAAGATTTTGCACACTTCGGTTATCCACATGCTCTAGTTACCGATAACTATTCCTCATTCACTTCTCAGGAATTTCTAGAATGGTGTAATAGTCGAGGTATTGTCCTGCTCAAAGGTGCTCCATATCACCCCGCCACAAATGGTGCTGCCGAACGACTAGTTCAAACTTTCAAAAAAGCCATGAAGAAATCAAACCTACCTCCTAAGAATGCTCTTCAGGAATTTCTCATGGTCTACCGCCGAACTCCTTTAGCAAATGGATCGTCCCCTAGCGAATTACTCAATGGCAGACAAATTCGGGCGCAAATCGATCTGCTTTTACCATCCCCTGTTCATTTACAACAATCAAAGCAATCTATGGACTCTTCCAAAGTTGTAAAATATTCAGTGGGAGACTTGGTTTATGCCAGATACTTTAGCTCAAGTAATGATTACAACTCAAAATGGATTACGGCTATTGTCACTGAAGTATGCGGTCCTCGATCTGTCATAGTGAAGACAGAGCCTGATGGTCTAGTCTGGCATCGTCATATTGAACAAATCAGGCATCGCTACAACTCCGGGGAGGTGGAGGAGTCAATAATAGTACAGCCCGATTTGTTGTCGTGTGAGCCGACTGGTCAAGATAAACAAGTCAAAAGACGATCTAGTAGATGCCTATCAAAGAATAATCAAAACGTTTGCTCTCCGTAAAACCAAGCTGGCGAGGAGATGTTACGGTCCATTCTAGAACTTTCTAAATACAACAGAACATTCGAGAATCTTCCATAGAACCCTCTAGATATATAATAACGTTCCAGAATGTTCTGTATCTTTCTAGGAACTTTCTATTTTACTATAAATATTAAGTTTGTGATATTATTGTATTGATATTACTGAATCAAAAATAAAAGCTTTACTGAAATCGAACTTTTCTTTGGATCTGTTAAGAAACATAACATAATTAAAATCATTTCATTTAAAAATGTTTTAATATTTTCAATTCTTAATTAAAAAAATTTAAGTCAACAAAAACTTACATTTTCTATTTTTTATATTTTGTTTACTACCTTAAAGTGAAGTGGAACAAAATAAATGAAACTGAACAAATGAAATGCAGATTAATAAATTTTGTCTAAATGTCAAATCAAAAAAGATTTTCAACTTTAAAGCTCATAAATTTGCGAATTTTGCAGCTGCATAGGTCCAACATACCATTTCGGAAAACTTAAAGCCTGCTGATTTCAAATATGTCAGATATGCTATAGATTGGGCCCATATTTTGGAGGTACGTTTGGTGCCATCTCTCAAAAAGGAAGACACAACCTATTTCATGGCAGACATATTTGGAATCAACAAATTTTAAAATTTTCAAAATGGTAAGTTGGATCTCTGTAGCAGAGATACGAGCATTACATTACAAAATTATTTTGTAATTTATAAAAACATACAAGGTAAGATTCGATTAAGTTTTATGTGTCACTTTTTGTCAAAACAAATTTTTTGTGATTTAACAAGTTAAAGAAGTTTTTGGACTTTCAAAATGCAGGATATTACAACTTTAAGCAAGTAGGCAACACTAGATTCATGTAAATAGACCCATACTTACTCTTAAATCATGCCAACGCCCTGGTGCCTTGGATGAAACATAAAGTCCTGGATTACAAACTGCCATGAGATTTCAGCTGTGTGTATGGTTCCTGTTCACCATACACACAGCTTAAATCTTATAGCAGTTTGTTAGAGGCTTCATCAGCACTTGTAGGATTTACCAGTACATGAGTGCCATCAATGTAACCACACACACTTGGTATCCTTGCAATTCCAAAAAATTTCTGTGCAAGTCCACAAAAATTTTCAGGCCAATGAATGTATTTTTCTCTCAAGTCAAAGATTACATCACAAACATTGTGCACAATACTGGAAAAGATAAAATTATTTGCATATCAGAAAATGTTGATCAAAAGTTGATCTTGATACATGATTCAATTATAACTTTATAAAAAAAAATTGTTTGTATAGATTTTACCAAGTAATTATTGGCTTGTTAACAAGTTATTATTTTATCAAGCCTTCATGATGGCTGGGAGTTTTAGCAATCGGAGAAAGTCTTACCACTCTATTATAAAAATTATTAAACAAGCTCAATAATATCAAACGAAAATTTCTTTTTTAAAATTGATTTTTTAAAACATAATTTTATTACATAAATTTTAGTATATATAAATAACTAACAAATACATTTCACCTAAATACAGTGTCAGTACTAATCTTGTGACAGTCTCAGACAGCATCGTAGAATGTATTGGTCCCAAAAAAATGTAAAAAAACTTTGATTTGATCTTTGGCTGACAGGCTCTTGTTTCAACCAGTTTTAGGCTTTAAACGATCATTCAGTTACTTCTCTAGTAAGTTTGCAACTTGTCGAGGAACTCTGTAATGTTCATAAAATGTCTTGTCATCAATATTATCATCAAATTTTCTTTAATTGAACTCACGAGGCTGTCACTCTTGTAATTCTAGTTCCTCAAACATTCCCATTTGTAAGTCTTTATTTGATGAATAAGCTGCCATTTTTAGAATACTAAATGTTTATTGAGCTTTATAGAAATTTCAGATCTGTTACAATGATGAAGATTTAATCACGTGAGCACATATAAACATAGATAAAATTTAGTGTGTTTGCATTAAAATTTGCCAGTTTATGAAATATCCACCATTAGTGGAGAAGAGACTGTTCTTTTGCTAAATGACAAACTTTACAAATTAGATTTTTTTAATACCAGGTTGAAACATGGTTTATTCTATACTTATGATAATATCAATTTTATTTTTGCTGTTTTCTTCCAATTTGGAAGTAATACAATTTATTTTTAAATTTAAAAGAGTGTAACTAATATTAGTAAGATTTTTATTAAATTGTCTAAGTTATCTGAAATGAAGCAATAAAACAATTTTTCCAGTAAATGCTAATTCCCTAATTATTACATCGCAATCTAAATTTCCATGCAGTAAACAAATAATAGTTTGTTATTTAATGAATATTTAACCTCTTCCCTACTAATGTTTGAAAAATTATAACACTTTTCTTTAGCTCATTTGCTCCTTTTATATAAGTTTATATATAGATAAAAACCATATGATCCAAAGGTGATCACAAATAATATATTTTGAAGATCAACACCATTTGCATTTACTACTTTTAAATCAACATGTTACAAATAAAATTTTTACTCTATTTATACAAGTTAAAGCTGTTAAAAATAGAAAAATTAGTTTTTAATAGTCGCCATAAATGTGCTGTATACGGAACACTTATGGTAATTTGGCACATAAAAACTCCCAGACATTACAACCACGAATGATTATAGGATCGGCATGTCCCTTCATATGCAAAATTACAACAAAATAATTTTGAATTATATTCTTCCGATCACCACATAATCACAGTGTTTGAATAGGGGTTTGTCATTCTACAAAACAAGGGGTTGAATGCTAAATTCTTTTGTAATAAAAGTTTTTTGATTCATTTTTGTAAATACAACAGCTTTCAACCTTTTGTTTTGTAGAGTAACGGGCGCCTGTTGTTAGGTCTTTCATGTCTTATATTGCAATCAATCGTAAGTTTGCTCTACTATATATTACTATTTTGATAAAAGTTGCTACTTCAAGTTGGATTTTTAAATATTTCAAAGTTAAATAATACTTCTCACTCAATGCTTACTTATAGAAAAATGTAAAAAATATTGTTGAAACACTTAATATTCAGTGAAATTATGTAGCTCTACGTTTTTCGATACAAAAGCAGACATCTGTGGTTTGAAGAAAAAATCACGAACCTTTGCACACATCACTTTGCAAAATCATTCTTTGGTTAAATTGTTGCGTTATTACACGAAATTTAGAACTTGCAGTAGAATTATTTGCGTGAGAAATTTTGAATAATTTATTAAAAAATTTGGCTTTTAGGATTGTAGCTCGCGGAAATTTTTTTTGCGTAAGGAAAAAGCTGCTTGTTTTCATAAATTCCGTATTTTTCAGCTTTATAAGATAGGCCCACTGATCTTAAAATATAACTGGATAACTTATCCGAAATATTTTTTGAAGCCAGTTTTGGCCTCCCAAGATGGCGGCGGAATCGAGGAATGGTGATATGAAAATTAAGAAATTGATGATAATCAAGTGTTATTTCTTAAGCTCAAATCTTGATAAATATATAAGTTTCTAATAAAAATCTAGTTTTTTTTTTTTAACATAAAATTTTTTTTCATAAAATAACGGAATATTACATATTTACATAATTTCAAATATATATATATATTTTTTATTCAACAAAACATATTCTTGCAATAAGTTGTTCTATATTAACTTTCTGTTTTTCGTTTTTTAGAATAAAAATAATAAAATAAAAATTCTCAGTAAAACTAAGTACAAATTTTAATTTTAATTTGCTAAAACTTATTTTGTTTAATGATAGTGAAGAAATAGTATTTGTTTGGTTGTGCAGAAATCTCAAATTTCAAATAAGTGACCTATCAAAGTCCTATGCTTTAAGAAGGTCCTAATTTAAGAAATAACAAATTTTGTATATACAAAATAAACATTTAGAAAAAAAAATAAAGTTATTTTAACTAACTAGATATCTTGTTAAATTAGCTAAGTTATTTTCCCCAAATGTTTATATTATATATACGAAATTTTCATTTCTTAAATTAGAACTTTCTTAAAGCATAAGACTGTGTTAGGTCACACTATGGTAGCTAGCATTTGTTATATAACTTATGTACCTTTTAGTTCTTAACAACCCAATGCTGTATGCTAGAAGGTTAATAACACAACAGCATGGAAGGCAGCTGATTTTTTTTTTAACATAAAATATTTTTTAGCCATTAGTTTATCAGATAGGCACTACAAAATTATAAATGCTGCATGAACTATTAGCTGAGCGCAGTGATTACACACAACTCAGAGGTTCCTTCCAGAGTTATTATATATATATGTATATATATATATATATACATTATATATATATATATATATATATATATATATATATATATATATATATATATATATATATATAAATATATATATCATATATTATAAAAATATTTTAATATGATAACTTTTGCTAATTGCTTGCGAAGCTTTTTTCCAGTTATTTTGGCAGTTTTAACTTTACCCATGTGAGAAAAACGTATTTTTGCATAATTTTCTGAAATAAGTTTAATCAGTGCAAATAAATGGCTTTCAGTTATATTTGAGTCAAACATATGAGAAGTTTGTTCATAAAACATTTTTGAGTAATCAACTGATCTTAAAACAGCACTAGAAATGGCATTTTGAATTCCTATTTCATTTGGAAGGTGGCCATTTATTGAGGCAAGCAACCTTTATAAACATTTTAGTTTCTTCGCGTATGATTACAACACTTTTGGTTGGTTTAATTAACCCTCCTCTGTCTTTGAATTTTAAAAAACTGGTTTGTTTGAAATGATAAAAAATTACAATGCATTCCGACATTTAATGCAGATAGTTTATTGTAAATTTAAGTATCATATGTTTTTTAATAAGATACATAATGTTGATAATATTTGATAACATACAAAATATATGTTATCAAAAAATTCCCTTAATAATTCGTTTTGAATAACAACTCAAAAACAATTGACTCAATCATTGAGAGCTGGAATATTACAAAGAATAATATATAAGTAAAATAACATATATTAAAAAATAATATTTTGTATTTAATATTTTTATTAAATACTTTATCCATTAATTACATATATGTATTAAATAATCCTAGAAGGAACCCCTGAGTTGTGTGTACTCACAGCACTCAGCTAATAGTTCATGCAGCATGTACATATCTGGTATCTAGCTACAAAAATTGAAAATATAAAATTTGTCAAAATTATAAGTAGACACCACTGCCGCTTACCATACAGTTATGTTATTAACCTTCTAGCACACTGCATTGGGTAACTAAGAACTAAAAGGTACATAGATTATGCATAAATATTTTTTAATCGTAAATTGCACTTAAAAAGTATATCGAATATTTTGTACCTTAGTATCTAAATAGTTACTTTAATTGTCTGATTTTTTTAGAAATCATTTCATTTCTTTAAAATTTTTAAAACTTTGTTTCATAGTCTTGTTTTTCTTTCAAAACTCTATTTTCATTCATATTTCTGTTAAAAGCCTTATAAAATGTATATCGATCACCGCTAAGAGCTCCGATCGCCGCCATTTTGGGAGGCCAATTTTGGCTTCAAATTTTTTTGAAAAAGACAATTGAATACGCAATCCAGTTATATTTTAAGATCAGTGGATAGGCCCATGGTATCATAGACGGGTTGCGTGATGACGCGTTTTGTTTTTTTTCCGCAGTCCAACGCGTTTTCAGCTGTATAGAAAATAAGCATAAACAACCGCATAATTTGAGTTTCATTCTGATTATATAAAATTTAAATTTAGTGTATTTTATTTATTATTTAGTATGATAATTTATTATACTATAATAAATTTGATATATATTATTTAAATAGCTTCAAAAAAATTTATTATGTGGAGTAAATCAAAATATTTTCTAACTCTTAACAAAGAAGAGCAAGTAAAATACAAAGAAAAATTAACTCTTGGAAACGGATCGGTCTTGCCAGATCCATTATCAATTGATGACTGGCAAAACAATGTGACACTGCTCCCTAATATATTACTTGGTGATATACAACTCTTCCTTATTGACACACCTAGTCGATTCACCAGAGAGAATATAAGAGCATATAAGTCTTTAGAAGCATACAACTTCTTTGTTTCTGGTGTTCATGATGTTTTTTTATCATAAAATCAAAAACACTGACTACTGTTTCTTGAAAACTAAGGTAATGTATTAAAGAAATTATTTAGTAACTATTTACTTTTTTTTTTAAATTATGGTTGTTCATAGGTTCTGCCAAGTCAGCGGCAAGGACAAAGACACCAGGACTACAGCGTTTGTGTTGCACTTCATAAAAAGAGCTGAATTTTGACCGGTTATTGCTCCTGTATGGCCGTACTTGGATCAGCCTGTAGCCATCTTGCTGCTCTATTGTTCAAATTATAAGCTTGTGTTCAACTGGAACTAAATGAGGAAACAGCATGCACAAATAAACTGTGCAATTGGAACAAATCAAGAACTAAGTCTGAACCAGTCCCCATTCAAGTAAATGAACCTCAAGCGGTCAAAACATAATGCAAAAGTGCCATGTGTAGAGTCACCAGCTAATTACATGCTTAAAAGATTCACAACACACCACAGTGCCCCGATTTCACAAAGAGATAAAAAAGATTTAGAGTCTCTTTTTAAGATTTCACCAAAAGCAGCAGTGTTTACATGTATAAGCTGGTTATCAAGTACTAGTTATAATAGTGAAACAGATTCAGCTGATGAAGATGACCGCACAAATTTGCCAGAGCCCTTAACCTATTTATACGATCCATCAATTGTTAATAACTCTTTAGATGAAGTTAAAAATATTTCAAAAGAGCGTTTTAGTGAGTATAAAAAATTTAATTATTAAAAACAATTTGAACAACTTGCTGTGGTTACTATGAGACAAAGTAAGATCTATTACAGTTCAATATCAAAACAAGCATTTTGCACTAATATTGAAAACCCATCATTAAATTTTATTTATGAAATAATGAAGTATAAACAATTCCCAAACTTACCTGCTTTAAACTACGGTAAAAAAACGAGGAACACGCCAGGAAGTGCTTCAACACTTTATTAGCAGCAGAGCACAAAGATTTTCACTTGACTGGTGCTGGATTGTACATTAATATTGAAAATCCATTTTTAGGAGCAAGTCCTGATGGCTTTGTTGAATGTAAATGACATGGCGCAGGAGTTTTAGAAATTAAATGCCCATTTAAATTTAGGAATGGTCTTGATGGATGGAAAGAGGATAAAGGAACTCCAATTGATATTTATGGCAACATATTAAAAGAACTTAAATATTACTATCAATTGCAACATTAGATGTATGTAACAGGTAGAACTAATTGTGACTTTTTTGTATGGAGTAATGGACATAAAAAAGGAGATACATTTTTATTGAGAGTCGAAAGAGATGAAAATTTTTGTAAAACATTACTGGAAAAATTTAATAGTGTTTTTATAGGTGATACTTCCAGAACTATTATGCAGAAAGAAAGACCCAAAAAATGATTTAGAAGAGAAAAAATACTGTCTTTGCCAGAAACCAAGTTTTTATCCAGTGATTGAATGTGATAGTCCAAACTGCAAAATTGAATGGTTCCACATGTCGTGTGTCAGTACAAAACATGCACCCAAATAATCATGGGTTTGCCCAACTTGCAAGGATACAAAACAAGAATCAAAAATAAAAATAAAATAAACTTTTTTCCAGTTTTTCAGTTAAACAACAACACTATTACTCATTATTACTTTAATTCCAAAAGGAAAAAAGTTTTAAATCGCTTAAGAGACCTTTCTGCAATGGCCACGTGCAACGGAAAAACGCGCTCTTTCAAAGCCTAGTAACTAATGACGAAACGATGTTAAACGTTAAACATTAAACGTTAAACATTATACATTTCTGTAGAAAGATTATTAACATGAATCATCAAAAAATCTAAATCTTAATGCTTTTATCCTGCAATTATACGATTTTTGTAAAATAGTATAATTTTGAGCTGATAAAGTAAATTTCAAGTTAAAGTTGGCAAAACTAAATCAAACTTTTACTACATTTCTTTTAAATATCATTAATGGAGACAACAAAATGCAACTTTATTTCCATGTTTTATTAAAAAAAAAAAAAAAAAATTGACCCTCTCTAATATATATATATATATATATATATATATATATATATATATATATATATATATATATATATATATATATATATATATATATATATATATATTTATATATATATATATATATATATATAGTTATTTGGTTGGTGGAAAGTTTATATATATATATATATATATATATATATATATATATATATATATATATATATATATATATATATAAACTTTCCACCAACCAAATAACTCTAGAAGAAACCTCTGAGTTTTGTCTACTCACAGCGCTCAGCAAATAGTTCATGCAGAGTTTATGATTTTATAGCAAATATATGAAAAAATAATGCATAAAAAATATTTCATCTTAAAAAGATACTCAGCTGCCTTCCATGTTATTGTGTATTAAGGTTCTAGCACACAGCAATGGGTAGTTAAGAACTTAAAGGTAGATAAATTATATGACAAATACCAATTATTTGAAATTAGTGATTAATCCACAATAGTGATCGACCGAATTTCGTTTCGGGTCCGGTTTCCAGTCAAAATTATGACCGGAAACGAATTTCCAGTTCCGGTTTCGGCTATACTTAAGATTTTGGTTCCTGCCGGATTTTCGGTTCAAATTGCTACCGAAAATATATATTATAAAACTTTATTTAGCATAATACCGTTATTATCATTTTGATAAAAATGATTAAAAAATTTTTTAAATTAGTAGTTAAGCATGAGAATTATTGTAAAAAAAATTTGGCTTTGTTTGAAAACTAATTAATTTTCTTGTTTAAATTAATTTTAAATTAATATTCATATCTTGTAATGTTTTTATCGCTATTATTTGAGCTAAACTTACACCATTCTGATTCTTATCAGCTCATTTTCTTAAACAAATTGTCATGATCCAAATGGACAATTTTGAGCCTCCTATAGATGAATTGGATCCTGCAGCTCAAAGTCTGACGACAATTGAAAAAAATTTCATCTTTTTCGCACATTGTTAAAATTATTGTGCATTCTCGAACAGGGGAAAATGATTAATGTGCATTTTGACTATCCTAAAAATCATCTTAGTGTTAAATGATTTTTTTGGATTGTCCAGCAGCTTCTCTATGCCTTGGGTTTCGGAAGAACTTAAAAAAATATATTAGGCACTTCAGTCCATTTTATGATCTCGTAATATAATTAAGCTAAATTAATTTTATTTTTATTGCATTCAAAATATTAATCTTGTTTTAAAATGGGTTTAACCAACTTTGTAGCACTTCTGGTTGTCAAGAAATTTGCATTTTTATACTACCTAATTTGACAAATTTTTAGACAAAAAAACGCGTTTTTTTATTTTAGTTTTTTTTTAACATTTTTTTTTAGCGTTAAAATTTTACGACTTTAGGCAATAATCTATCTGTTATCATTAAACAATATACAAATAAAACAACTTTCAGTTCACAACTAATCTTTAGAAAAAATATATATAGAGAAAAATTATATATACAGAAAAAATATATATAGCAGAAAAATATATATATTCATTAATATAGTCATAGACACATTACACATTAATATAGTCATATCTCTATTACAATATTAAATTGTGAAAAAATAAAACACAAGGTTGCCCAATTTTAAATTTTCTTAAATATTATAGATACGATATTATAAATATTATAGATCAATATAAACGATATATATCTTTACATATATGATATATATATATATATATATATATATATATATATATATATATATATATATATATCTAAATATATAAATATATATGTATATATATATATATATATATATATTTAAACAATATAAATAATATAGATTAATATATACGACCAATTTATAATAATATTATATAATTTATAACATATTTATAATATAATATTACTAATGATATATAATAACTATACGATAAGTTATAACAACTATAAACGTTATAGATATAGATATTATAGATTAATATATACAACTAATTTATAATAATAATATATAATTTATAATATATGTAATATATTTCTAAAAAAATATTACTAATAATATATATAACTAGTAATTATTTCAAATAAATTGTAAAATAGGCTTTTTACAAAAGTATAACCTTTCCTTTTTCAAGGTCAACAAGCAATGGAAAAGTCCATACTTGATTTTCCTCAGTCTCATAGACCACTTCAAACAAAGTTTTTTTTAAGTTAGGAGTTGACTTGTTTACTCGAAGAACTTCACCTGTACACCAAAAGTATTTTTTAGTGTCGATTTTCATTATTTTATGTTGAATAATTTTCCCAACAAGATAATTAACATCATTTAGAATGACAGCCAAGATGTTTGTTTTTTGTTGATTTGCTAATTGAGACAGTCTTGCATTCTTTAATTTTTCACTTAACTCTTCTTTCTCTTTTGCAATCAAAATATCTCGTTCTTTTCTTTCAATAAGAATAACTCTTCTCTCAATGGGCTCTGGAAAAGTCCTTGTTCTAATAACTGATTGTAAATTACTGAGCAACTCATAGTTTGTTAAGTTTATTCGCTTACTACCATGCATTTTAGTTTTGTAAAAATATTTAGGTTCACATTTAACTTCCATAACATACCTATAAAAATCCAACTGTGCTCTTAATATTTTTTTGCTTTTAAATGTGTCAACAAAACATATTCATCATCTGCTTCTTTTGAGGTCAACCACACCTTCGTCCTCACTTTTAACAACTCATTAATCGATTTAGCTTTTTTTAAGAAGGCTTTGTCTTCAGCTCTTTTTTTAGCTTTATGCTTTTCAGACAACCTTTCACTCATTTTAAACTTTAATTCTAAATGACGTTGTTTATATTTATCTTTCATTTTATTAAAGTTTGTTGAAGCTTTTTTTTAGCAATGAGTCACGCTCATCTAAAGTCTTTTTATCCAACCAGTCTAGTGTTTTGTTTTTATACCACATAGTATAAGCTTGTATAGTTTGTATTTTGGCATTTGGCTTTGTGAGAATTAAAAGATCCAATACCGCAAAGTCACTTTCTGATGCTTTGTTTGTTGTTGGAACATTCTCTGCAGCCTTACTTATATTATCAGAAGGATGCCAATATTTACCTCCAGGAAGTTGATCAGCAGATTGTCTTTCCAGAACAACTAACAAAGAATGACAAATTACTTCTAATGTCTGCTGTGTTAAAATATTTAAATCAGTGTCATTAGCCTCTTCAAATAATTTATCATACAAAATATCTTTATGAATATTAACATCACTTGGACTGAATATAGGTGTTTTCGAGATCATAATCGATGATGCATTTTTACACAAATCTGAAAGTTTCATTTTTAGGGTTAACAAAAATGGATTCATATCAAGAATACTCTTTTGTGATTCAATTATCAGCCAAAGTGGACCTGTAATTATTTTATCAATTATTCCAAGAGCCCGCACTTCTGCTAAATATAATTTGTTGCTAATATCTTCTTTAACTGCAAGTAAAAGATTATTTTGATTTGGCCAATTTTGAAGAAACTCTAAAATATCTTTTGAATGAAAATACAAAGCTGCAGCATTATAATATAATATATTAAATCTGTTACTAACAAAGGGTGCAAGCATACATTTACTTTGTCCTTTACCAGCAAGAAATGCATTAAAATACCCAGCAACTCCAGCTTCATCACTTCCCCTTACATGAAAAGCTTTACATGCAGTTCTTATTAATCTAGTGGCACCTGATTCAGCAGTATTGAATGCAAAAATATTTTCTTAACTAGTACTTAATATATATATATATATATATATATATATATATATATATATATATATATATATATATATATATATATATATATATATATATATATATATATATTATAAATCTTCAAGTCGAGTCAAGATGTCGTTTTGATTAACGTTAATATCATTTGTGATACAAATGTAATTTTATTACGGTTTTTTTGTAAATGAAATTAATAAATAAAAGTGGGTTTATTTTAATTACTATAATGGCTGACTATTAAATATTTGGAAGAAAAAAAGTCAAAAATTATGCGTTTTAATTTCAGAAGTATGCATATTTAGCACTTAGTTAAGATTTTTCTGATAACATATATGGTGTTTACTAATGCATATGATTGGTTAAATGTAAAAAAATCAGGAGTAGTGAGAGGCGGTCAACCTGGCGGTCAGTTTGGAGAACAGTGTTGCTTCAATTTTTCAAACGAGAGTAACCGATAAACACCGATATGAAACGGTATGAAATAGTAAATTATTCTATTTCATAATTTATTTAACTTAAGGAAATGTAAATTCATAATAAATTTATGAACTTTTTCTTTTGTCTAAAGTTCCAAACAAATAATTGTCTTCAACTGCCAGATCAACCACATTTTGAGTACTAGCACGAGAGGCTGCAGGAGACAGAGAGGCAGGTCCTTCAACGGCAGCAGCTTCGTCGGCTTGTTCTTCAGCAGAAGTGAGCAACCATTTCTTGATCTTAACTTTGCCATAGTTTTGCTGGATATACAGGAGTTTCTCTACTTGTTCTGGTTGCAACTTGGTTCGTTTGTAGGAGACAATGGTACCTAAAAACTCTCTCTGACGAAGCACCAGATGCAGGCATACAAAGCCATTTTCTTGCAGATTCTGCAAACAATGGAAACTTGTGTTTGTTGGTCCTCTAGAAGTCCAAGACATCCAATCCAGTGACTGCAGGTACCTTGAGGTACATTTCCCATTCAGTAGTAATGGAAGACTGATCAGCTGGAGGTAACTCTAACTAGGAGGTCACTAGCCAAATAAAAAAAAGGGTCGTCATCAGGTTGGAAATCTTGAGATCTTGCCTCTCCTAGCAGCCTGGATTCCATCTCTTGTGTTGTCTAAATCTATTGATGATGGTTCAGAGAATTGGCAATAAGAGCGTCATAGGCCTCATCAAATCCACCATTATTTTTCAAAGCCAAGCCGTTGTACAAAGGATTCAGTAAATTGGGGACTAAATAGTGCAAGTTGGTTGCTCCAGATTATCGAAACCTGAAATCAATAGCTTTAAATAGTTTTAGATAAAACATCTCAGCAGTAAGAGACAGGCCACCACGTATAGCTTGCAGAAGTCGGTAATTCAATCCATACAGATGAAAGATAACTCTGTGAATGGAAACTTTCTTGTCAGCAGAGAAGCTTTCCGAAATGTCCGAGATTTTCCTTAAAATTGGCAAAATTTCGTCGAAGATGTAAAACTCATCCTCACTGGGAATAGCGGGTGCAAATTTGTTAGGGTCAGAACCTGGATTATCCCTGATTGAGCTCAAAGGTCTTCTCATCCTTACAATACTGTCCATCATCATTAATGTGGAGTTCCAGCGGGTATTGACAGGCGAGATAATTTTCACATACTTTAATTCCTCCTTGTCAACTGTGTCGTTATCATCCTACATGTTTTGAATCTCCTTCTTGATTCGCTGTTCTGACAAAGAGGACTTGTGGCATAGAGATAACAGTTCTGTGGCTTTTTTAACGGCTGACACCATATCCAAACCTTCAACTAACTTGGCTTCTTAAATAGCACCTTCCACAACCAAGATCCAATGGTGCTAAGCACAGAGCAGAGACTCGTCAACAAACTTGCATTTAGGCATGGCTGCCTTCAGGTTTAAAGCTGAGTCATGAACACAAACAACATAGCTTTGTCCGGCAATTGCGGGAATCTCTGAGACGTTTCTAAAATAAAAAAATAATAATAATAAGTATAAATATTATGTAAATTAAAATTTGCATATAACAATTTAATACATTTAAATATAATATCATATTATAAAATTATAACTAAAGGTATAACAAATATTACATGTAACGGGTAATATCACTAGTATGTTATATTGTATAAAAATACTTAGTAATAGTAAGCTAAAGTATTAGTAGAAGTACTATTATAATAAGTTAAAAAATCTTCTATAAAAACTTTCTTACTGATCCAGTCTGATGGCAATAGCTTCTGCAGTATGGCGTCCAGAATGGGTGACACACCAATAACAAACATCTGGTGGTTGAAGTCTTCATTGATGAAGTGGAGGGTGATAGCTTGATAGGCGTTATTATTCCGACTTTTCCACATGTCAAAAGAAATGGTGAGTCCTGGACTTTTTTGCAACTCTTTTTCCAGAACTAGATCCACTGCTGCCTTCACGTTTTTGTAAACCAAATGGCAACCTAAAAGAAGAAAAAGCAAATAAAAAAACTGCTGTTTACACAATATATAGTTATTTAAAAAAACTAACAAAATATATTGGCGCGGACAGGTCTAGAAAGTAACCATTTTCAAACTAAAAAGGGACGTACTAACTTACTATGAAACAGCAATTATGTAATAATGGCGTCAGGGGACTTACGGCGTTATTTTTATTTCAATTAAGATTAAGGCGTTTGGAATTTTAAGTTTCATTTAAAACTCATACAAATTCTTTAAATTTGTTTCCCTCTTAAATCTAATGAAACCTTCCCAAAATTATTTTTTTAGCCAAAAGTACAATAAATTATATATCTTACTTAAAACGAGAGTATGTTGTGGCAGATTTGATCAGCATCTTTGGGTTGAAATAAGAAATCAGATCCTGGAAGCCTTTATGCCCAACAAGGTTAAATGGTAAGTTGCATCTGGCTAAGAACTTTGCAATATCCAAAATACCTCGAAGTTGATCTCAATCTTGTGGTTTGTATTTTAACCAAGCATCAATCTTTTTGTTCTGATTGCCCTTTGGTTGACTACCCAGTTTTCTTGACTTTACTCTTCTGCCCATGACCAGAGGAACCTTGACTCCTTGATCCTTTTCTTATGACTCATCCTCGTCGTATATCTGTAAAATGAAAAAAAAGTTGTAAAATTTTTACATTACAATGTACACACTGTAAAGCGGCTAAAGCCTGCAATACAATGTAGAATTTAAACTTTGAACATTCTAAATATAGAAATACTCAATTTAAAACTTTTTTTTCATAACTGTCCTAAAATATCTTTTCAAACTCATTAAAAGCAACATCAGCCTTCCTCTTCTTCTCTGACTTGTTCAATCTGGGCAAATTCAACTGTATGCTTTCTAAAAAGATGGGACCTCATCCCAGAAGTATTATGATCTGCAACATTAGCAACTGCCGGACAGAGCTTGCAATTTGCTTGGACGACTTTTTCACCAGCTGCATTTTAAGTCGCCTCTTCTTCAAAGAAGTTCCAGATTTCCATTCACTGACTTATAAGATCAAACTTCTAAACTAAATAAGAAAAAGAATCTTTTATTTCACAAAAAAAAATTTGACTCCCTCACGAAAACTAGCCTTTTCCCAAAAAATGACAAAGTTTTTTACTATAAAAATTCTATCGGACATTTTAAATAATTGATATTTCAAATTTTACAACAATATCAAGTTATTAAAATAATATTTCAAAAATTTATCTTTTCTTTTACTACTTCGAACAACCTGTAGCAATAACAATTTTTGTTATCTAAGTTTAACCATATTTCACTTAAAAAGTTTATAAACAAAGTAAAAATAGACACTTCGTATGTACTACTATATTTTAACAAAATAAAACAAAGTTTATCATATCTTACTTTCAAATTTTGATTAAATTTCAATGTTTTTTTATGGGGAATTATTTAGACTTCCTTAAGGCACTAAAGAGTCACTGTTTTCTTTTTGATCTTGATATTATTTTTCCCATCTGACTGCGAATCATACAATTTACAAACTACAATCCCTTTCTATACAGTTTTACAACCGCGCCATTTCAACACATTAAATACATTAAGACATTACATGCGTTAACACCAACATACATTAACACTGACAGAAATTATGACCTTACATATGAGCCTATGAGAGTAAAAGTGGACCAAGTCCAATTTTTTTCAAATGACCCTTATGTATGTAAAACTGCTAAAAATTTGCTATATTTTTAGAGCAATAATGGACCTAGTCCATAACACATTTATTTCTTATTCAACAGAGGGCAGCACATTTTTACTCTAACAATAAATCACCAGGTATAGAGAGTAATAGTGGACCAAGTCCATTGATAGTGCTTTAATGTAAGAAATCAAGATTCAAAACCACATAAACTACACATTTTCTTAGAATTATTATTATTATATTAGAACAAGAATAACATTTGTACAGGAGAGATGCTTTAAATGAATATCTGATTATGGTTTTATATTAATATAGTGAAGTATACACTTTCACACTTTATAAAGTGACAAAACTGAAATAGTTTGGTGAGCGATAATATAAGATTTATTCAATTGCTCTCAGCAGGAATATAAATATTGATTTGTTAGACAGTAGATATAATGGTCTGCCACTACCAAAGTTACAGCCTCTTTAGAAAGGTCTATTTTGTGGCTTTGATAACATCTAGCTAGGGGAGCACTTGCATGCATGTTGTGTACATGTACATTATTCTTTCTAATAATATTCTGAATGTATGTAATATTTAAAAAATATTTATTGTAGGATAGTGTAAACATGCATTCACGAGCCGCACACATGGTGTCACTGGCATTGATAAAGTGCGAGAAGGTTCTGAGATCTCTAGCTACAGATACAACAATTGCAGATCCTAACTTAGCAGCAGATATACAGACAGAACGTTCTACATTAGCAGCTGAATCTCCGATTTTAGCCGATAATTCACCGGTTGTAGCAGTTGAATCTCCGATTGTAACAACTGAATCTCCGAATGTAACAACTGAATCTCCGATTGTAACCGATCAACGCCCTCGAAAACGAAAACGTTGTGTAATGAACTGGAAGAAAAATGTGATTAAGCGCTTACGAAATACAGGTAGCGAATATGTAAAGCATGGCGGAACGTTACAAAAAGCTAAGAAATTAAACGAACATTATTTAATAAATCACAGTAGCAAAAACAAATGTGCTGAAAATTTGACTTTAGAGCAGACTAATACTCTGTTTGAAAATTTCTGGAAATTAGGAGATTTTGATGCACAAAATCTGTTTCTTGCTGGCTGCGTGAAACAATCAACAGTAGAACGTAGACGACCAAGAGTAAGAAATAACAAAATTACGAAAAATGAAAAAAAACATGCAAAGGGTTTTGCACGAGTATACTCTGTGTTTGCAGATAATAAGCCCGTTACTGTTTGCAAACCATACTTCTTGGCGATATTTGACATTAGCAGCGGTCGACTAAATCGTGCGTTAGTCAACCAACGGGAGAATGGTGGTGTGTCAGGCAAAGATGGACGAGGAAAATATGATCACAAGACACAACGCATTCATGAGGAACACATCACTCGCATTAAAGATCATATTTGCATTTTTCCCACATACGAAAGTCACTATACTAGAAGTCACAGTGCATCTACGAAAGTCCCACATACGAAAGTCACTATACTAGAAGTCACAGTGTTTGTAATAATGAGGACTATTTTTGTCGATAATTAGTAAATAGTAATTGTGTTTTTTTACAACATAGTATTAATTTGTACTACTTCTCTTAATTTGAATTGCTATTGTAAACGAATAGCAATTCAAATTAAGAGAAGTAGTACAAAATAAACTGAAATTTACAGCGATATAGCGTTGTTTTGCGCTATATCGCTGTAAATTTCAGTTTATTTTGTTCATCATGATTTAAATAGCCTAATAAAATGATTAAGTCAATTTTGGCAAAAATGTCAGTTAGAACATTGTCAAACCAACGCACAGTGGAGTATTTATACGAAAAAGTTGATCAAAAGTCGATTTTTAAAATTTTGTCAAATTCTGTTTTCATTGGTGCATTGTTAAAGCTTAATAAAGGTTACATCCCTAATTGGTCATTTCGGTTACCCATCTCCCTTCCACCTTATTGGGGCAGCTTTAAAAGTCGAGTAATTGTGGTAATGAATTCAATTGTTTTTCAACGTTCCTGTTGACGAGCATTATTACAAATAGTTTTTTGAGTTTGTGGTTAGTGACAAATTTTAAAAATCACAATGGATATTGAAAAAGAAGGTAAGCTCATACTTTTGGTATATTTATTTTCTCTATTTTATATGTTACTGTCACATTTCTCATCAATTATATTTGATGTAAAAAATTTAACGTTTTTTTTTATATTCACGATATTAAAAAGTGTTTTTGAATATCAATTAAGCCTTATTAAGCTACGAGCTTGTGCTTCACGTAAACCTTAGATATTCTATTTACCATTAAAAAAAAAAAAAAGTTGCGCATGTACGCGCCCTAAGATTTTTTTAATTTTTTTTAGTCAATAAGACAAAAACATTTTTTTTGTGATTAAAACTTTAATTTTATTTAATTCATATTTTTATTGTAGAATCTCAAGCTATCACAATAGAGATGACTAGACGACCACTTTATGAAGACTTGGAGCAAAGTTCCGAGAAAAAAATTGACGACAAATTCGTTTTTTTATTAGAACACCTTAAAAACATAACTAAATGCCCTGCAAATGAAGAAAGTGCACTAAAAACCATTTTTTCACCATTTATGTTCTAATTTAAACAAAAATGGGAAGACGCTAGCTGTAAAAGAGAGCGTTTTTTAAAAAATAACAAACAATGGCTCAATACCACCATAGCTCTACCAACTTGGACGATGGCAATACCCGGCCGACCGTCAAAAGAATTTTGTGAATCGAATTCACCAACGAGAAGGCGAAAAACAAGGGTTTTAAGGGAACATATGCCTTGTGAGCAGTTGATGTATGCTGCTCAAATGAGTCAGGTGCTGCAGGGAACAGTGACGCGTCTAACGTTATAAAGGAAATTTTATTTACACCAACAAAAGCCAAACAATATAGAAAAAGTGACACATCTACTGAAGATAACATTAAAAAGCACACACCATCAGAAGCGTTGTCAAATTTTGAGGAAGGTGATGTGACTAAAAAACAATATGAAATTATTCATGCAGCCAACAAGAATATCGATAACAATTACAGAATCGATAACAATTACAGAATCTTGTTCAGAAATTAAATTACAAGATCTTCTGGATCACACGTCTTGGCAATTATGTTGTTATTTGAACGAAGCTATTGAAACTTTAAATGAAAAAGAAAGAATTATTTACAGCTCATATGCCATATTGGTAACCAAAAGAAAGTGCTTTGGCAAAACCCAGCACCATCATCTACAAGGTATTGCCAACCAATAAAAATATATTTTATTCGGGAGAGCAAAGACGTAACGAATGATGAAATCGAATGCGTAGAGAACCAAATGAAAGGCTTCAGAAAAAGTGAAATAATGAACGCTATTTGCTAATTTGCAAATAAAGCATGTATTTTTTTTTTACTATGATTGATGGAAAAGTTTGCAATGCTGCTACAAATACGACATCAACAATGATATGCTATATATGTGGCCAAATTTCAAAAGATTTTAATGACTTGAATAAAAAAAACGACAGAAAGCCGTGAAACACTGAAATTTGGGCTATCAATAATGCACGCAAGAATCAAATTTTTTGAATCCTAGCTGCATATATCATATAAAATACCAATAAAAAAATGGCAAGCAAGGACAGAAGAAGATAAAAAAATAGTAGCGGAAACAAAACAAAAAATTCAAAATGCCTTTTAAGATGAATTAGCGCTGTCGGTTGATATTCCTAAGGCTGGATTTGGGAACAGTAATGATGGGAATTCATCAAGAAGATTTTTCACCGATCCCTTAACCGCTTCCCGCATCACAGGGGTTGATAAAAATCTTATAAAAAAATGTAATGTCATTTTGGAAGCAATATTGAGTGGGCATCAATTTAATGTAAAAAAATTTAAAAATTTTGCAAATAAGACGGCTAAACTTTATGTTAATTTATATGGATGGCACCCAATGACGCCGACTATGCATAACGTTTTAAGACATGGCACCACAATAATTGAACAGGCTATACTGCCTATTGGCAAGCTATCAGAAGAAGCAGCCGAAGCCAGAAAAAAACATTTCCGTCTTTATCGGCAGAATTATACGAGGAAGTCTTCGCGAGAAAACTGTAATAGAGATATTTTAAACAGGCTTCTGCTAACTTCGGATCCTTTGCTAAGCAGTATGAGAAAAAGACCCCAGAAAAAAAGAAAACCGTTCTCCAGTGAGACATGGGACTCTTGATGCCGGAAACATTAGAAGACTCACAAGCAATGACGATTGATGATATATCAGATATTGATTCTGATTGAAAATGATTGCATTGACATGTACAAAAAAATTTTATTTTATTTTGGATTAAATATAGGGCTATAATAATAAATTTAAATTGCTAATTTCAAATTGTTTAGTTGTCAAATCATTAGCCCCTTGTAGCGGATTAACCATAGGAGTTAATCCTTTTACGAAAAAAAGTTCATGACAACAGTTATAACCTAAGGATTAAGTTCAGTGATTAAGAAACCCAGTATAGGTTTAGACGCATCTTTCAAGTGTGATTATCCTTTTTAGTAACATAAATTTAGTTATTTGTCATCTATAATATAATTAGTACAGAAACGTTTAACGTTTAACGTTTAACGTTTAACGTTTAACGTCGTTTCGTCATTAGTTACTAGGCTTTGAATTAGTTACTAGGCTTTGAAAGAGCGCGTTCTTCAAATGCACGCGGCCATTGGAGAAAGATCTTTTGAGCGAGTTAAAACTTTTTTCCTTTTGGAACTTAATTATTAGTTTAGATATATTACATAAAGAATCATCTTAATCAATTATATATCATATTATAATTGAAGTAAGTATATGAAATAGTTATATATACATTTTTATCAGATAAAGTAGAAAGGATTTAAATTTTTATTAGATAAAGTAGAAAGGATCTAAAGAAGAAAGGATTTTAATTTTTTAAATCGTATAGATTTTGTTTGTTTTAGTTTTTCTTTTAGCAGTTTTATTTTTATTATTTTATTTTTTAGAAAGAAAATAGGGGAATGGATGTTATTTAAAGTTATACTAATGCTATTTCCATAAAAGGGTTATTAATACTTTGAAATTTCTGTGATGCTATTAACTATTTTTTTTCTTCTTTAGAAAATTTAGAAAAATAAATTAAACTTTTGTGCCAACACTGATATGGCATGTCACATGTTATTGTATGTAAAGGTTAAATGTTGTTATGAAGATTACAGTTCTTATGAGAAAAAAAAGAAGGTAAAGAGAATTGTTTGTAAATATATATTTTGTATCTTTTTATATTTTCTTGCGTCATTTTTAGAATTTTTGTTTGCACACGTTTATTGTTTACATATATGCTTTTTTCATATGTATGTGTGTGTGGTAATAAGCGCTTTATAGTTGTTTTATCAATGTGTTTTTATAATAATGTAAAGTGTTTTTTTACTGTTTGTGTATGTGTTAATATGTGTTACATAATTGTTTTAAAAATGTGTTTAAATATGTATATATGGTATTTATTTATTTTAGTATATATTTAACCTTATATACATATTTAAACACATTTATTGTGCTTATAGTTTGTACATATGTTTATGTTATGCTCTTTCCGTGTTTTTAAAGTGCTGTGACTTGGTAAACATCTACCTGAAAATCAATTGTTGTATTTTAGAGAAGGAGCAGAACATATGGCTTTAGATCGTGCAGCTCAGCGTGATATGCACCTAATGGCATGGTTTAAGTTAAATACTGAAAATGAAAGAGCATATTGCTATTCGTATGTAGACATTCCTTATCACTTTATATTTGATGATAAACATTGTAAATGGAAGGTTAGATAAAGGGGTGGTAATAAGGTGATAGTAAGAATGTATAAAGTTAATCAAACTGGAGTATTGTTTTTTCTTAGACTGTTACTTTTACAAGCAAAAGGAGCAACATCTTGGGAGGATGTGCATACTGTTAATGGTATTGTCCTTGAAACGTTTCGTGAAGCATGTGTTTTGAAAAGTCTGTTGCAAGATGACACTGAATGGCAGAATACTCTTTTTGAGGCGGTTTTAACACATATGCCAAAGAAAATTAGACAATTGATTTCAATTATTTTGACCTTTTGTGAACCTGACAATTCTTTACATCTCTGGAATACATACAAATTTTTTATGATGGAAGATTTCATTCACCACTCAGTCCCACTTCTAATAGCTGAACAAGCTACTCTTCATCAAATTGAAAAGATTATTAATCAAATGTGTTATAGGAAACCATATTTGTTTATAGCTGTATATATGTTTAAATTATGTTGTTTCCATGTTTTCAAAGTGGTGTGATTTGGCATTATGTTGAGCAAGATTGATAACCTTGCCAGCCAAGCAATGTATTTATAGCAGAGTTGTGACTTGGCAGCATTTAGTGCCAGGCGGAGTTACTGCTTCGGAGCTAGGTTGTGTTGTCTAGCCTTTTTTAATTATTCTCAAAACACATAATAATGTCTGTTAATGTTTAGCGTAATGTGTATGAGAGTATGCAACCTTGATCTTTAAATCTAGGGTGTTTGCATGTCCTAAATTTGAAGTAATTGAATAACTATTGTAATAAGTATTGAACATAAAAACAAATATACTTTTATGTAGTTATATGTTTAGTAAAAAGATAAATATATAGTTAACTTTAAATTGGTTTTCTAGGTTTGCCTTTCATATTTTAATTTGGTTTATTATTTTCGCTGGATATTAGGATCAAGGGTGTAAATATTCTATTGCTATGTGTTATTGTTGTGATGTTTTGTGTTGATAGACTGCTTGGCTTACCTTCACGTTGGTGTCTATTGTTAAAAATGAATAATAGGTAGTTTCATTATTGGAACTTACTGCTTTTATTTATTTACTAAAAGCCAACATTATGCTAAAAATGCAGTTTATATCTTAATTTGATTTTTTTTTTTTTAAAAAAATTTATTTTAGTATTGTTAATCCTTTGCACTTCGAAACAGATTTTATAGTTACATTTTCGATAAATGTTTATATTAACTGCCATGTCAAAATAGGTTACTATAAATAGGTAAATCCATGTTCAGTTTTTATGTGGTTTTTTTTTTTTTTCTTTAAGATTTACGATTGACGCATTTATACGATTTATAAAAAGAAAACCTGATTACCTTTTATTGTAAATTTTTGTCAGTTAAAATGATATAAATATATGCAATTAGTTCAATTTTTTTTTAATTTTCTCTATTTTATGCCTAATAATCTGTTGTAAGTAACTTAGGGGATCTTTTTAAACGGGGGGGTGAGTATTGCAGTTTTGCTCATTTGTCAAATATCGAGTTACTTAAATTTTATAAGGTGTTTAACTAATTAATTAGCTTAATTTTGAGGAAAGATAAATTCTTATATATGTTAAATTCTTAAATCATTGTTTCACATTTTATTATTCTGGTAAAAGGTCTTCATCAAAAATTTGATTACTCTTAATAAAAATAACTCTATTCTCCTGACCACCATTAATGCCAAAACGGGGAAGGGAGGTCCTTTATTAGTGTCAAAACATTTAAGAGAATTAAATTTCGAGTAGCAAAAGGAATTTTCAGTAAATTGTAGCAAATTACCGTTTGCTAAAAACTGTTGAAACAAAGAGGCCATATATAAAAATGGTCAGATTTGTGCCATAAATAGTAATGGTCAAATGTTCAGTTATTTTTAATAAATTTATTTAGTTGTGTGCATTTAACGTTTTAAAGACAATTTCCTTTTTTAAAGAAACATGTATCAAGGGGATACCAAAAAATTAATAATTTATGTATAATTAACGTTCGCTTTATACTACTGTTATTAATTAAAGTTCATGTTATAAAAAAATATAACAAAAAGTTAGCTTTTTTCGTCAATTTAAAGCATGATGAAGTGTTATTATTTTCTGTCAGTAACTAAAAACGTATTGTTTTGAACTTAGTAAAGTCGAGGAAAATGGTTCTGCCTTACACTGATTTGACACGTCAGTTTTAAATTTCTCAAATAATGTTAAGTAATTGGTAAATTATTTTACCTCCGCATACTTTTTATTTTAATTTTACAGATGGTTTAATTTTTTAAATTTGAAGGCGTTTTTCTAAAAGGGTATTAGTAATGGTTTCGCAACTTTAAATTGTGGAAAACAGCCACCATAAATTAACAGACCGACCATAACCCGTATTACGGGTTGCTTATTGCTAGTTATGTTAAATAGTTGCGAAGTTGTAGGTATTTGTAAAGTATGTAAGATGTATAAAAATATGTATTTTTTGTTTTAATATATAAATTTTTTACATTTCATGTGTGACCAATCGTTTTTAATACAATATAATGACCCTAAACTTCTTTTTACTACATATCACATCGATAATAAACATAAAATAATTTTGTTCAACTTTTCATGTGAAATACTCCACTGTGCAACGCGAAGAGTTGTTAATTACGTTTCGTAAACATAAATATCCGTAAGTTGCGAAACTTTATGCCATTAAATTAGATTTTACGAAATTTTATGTTGTCAATTAAAATAAGATTACATACTTTTTTCAGCTAATTTAAATTCTTAAAAAGACAACGCACCTATCATGGCCAGGATTATGATTGATAAGATTATCATTGAGATAGGATTATCATTGAGATAGGATTATCATTGAGATAGGATTATCATTGAGATAGGATTATCGTTTATAGAAGTATTGATACGCTATCAACCCTCAAACTGGTTTGGGACAACGATCGCATTAAGTTTATTGATAGGTTCTCATAATTCTTAAAAGAAATTTTGAGCAAACAATTTCATTTACACGTTAGTTTTAACGAACCTTTCAAGCAGATACTTAAAATTACAAATTAGTCAAATTTCTCGTCGGAATTTTAATTCCACAGTTTAAATAATAACGTTTTACAAATGCAAGTAATTTTATTTTTTTATTGTTGCATTCGGAATAACTTCTGTCTTTTCTCTAATATTCATAGATGATTTATTTTTTTTGAAAAATAAGTTTAAAGGATTTTGTCGAATTGCAGTTCTGCGCAATTAAAGGTTGAAGTAAGATACCATAAGTTATGTATCGCACTTTTATTTGTTGCATCTTATATATTTTTTTTATAACTTTGTATGTCTAAACACAAATTTATTTAAAATTCGACTTATTGGAATGACTGATAAAGAAGTCATTTCATATTTCCGCCTTTTTTTTTATCACAGTCTTAATATAAGACCCTTTACCAACTAAAATTTAATTTTAACAGATACCAGATAATTCTATAAATGCATAGTAGAGATATAAATGCATAGTAGAGATACCATACAATATGTATATAATTTTATTACATACTCAAACAGTTATCGTTAGTAATTGCTTGCATATCGTGAACCTCAAAAAAATCGTATGAAGCCGTAAAATGACGTAATTAAACCGATAGGTTGCGCTATACTTAGTGAACGACCAAAATCGACAATTTCGGCCGATACCGAAAGTACCGAAATTTTGGTTCAGTAAAACCGAAAATGTCGGCCTGTTTCGGTTTCAGTTTTATTCAAGTTTCGGTTACTGGTTTACTGAACCGAAATTTCGGTACTTTCGGTTTCGGCCGAAATTATTAATTTTGGTCGTTCACTAGACATACTAAGTCTAGTGTTTTTTTAAAAAGGTTATTGGTACACTAAATTTAAATCATTTTTTAAAACTGTTATTATTATTTTTTCAACTTTAAAGTTGTCTCTGCTAAATTATTTTAATTCCGGGAAAAGGTACAGTCTTAACTTTCGTTCAATTCGTTTGGGAAACAAAATAATTTAAGCTCTTAAACATTTAAAGATATACTACAACCTTTTCTTATCGGTTATTTCTATACAGTGAATACTAAATTACAACAAGATAAATATCTTTTCAGCTCTCCATCTCGGAGTACATTCTCACATCTTCCCTTCTGTAAAATAAAATGTTTTATTGTTTGTGCTCTAGTATGTATTAGCATTTCCTCCATAGTTCTATAGGAAATCTTTCTCTGTTTGGTATTGTCTTCGGCTTTGGTTCTTGATAATGACTTTTTAGTTGTATCGGCATTGTAGGTGTTCTTTTCTTCCCTGGAGACATCACTTAGTTAAGGGAGTATTCCTCATCTCCCTCTTTTTTAATTGATATTGAATTGAACTGTATATTCATTGGTACTTTCTTCATGTGTGAAGCATTCCGAGTTTTTTGCGAGTTATCAATTGGAGATTTGGCAGTAACCATTGTATCGTTCTTTGCTGTAATTGTGTTGGGTTTAAACTTAACTGGTGCCGTTTTGGAACATCTTTTCTGTTTTATCCGTACTGTATCATCAATATTTAAGTTTGGATTTTTTGCGTGGTATTTTAAATCGTGATATTTTTTTCTGTATACCTTAGCATTTTCTTGTCTTATTAAAGTCTCTTTGTTCAATTTAGGCTGTTTGTATTCTTTTACTCAGTGATTCCATAAAAAACTTGGCTTTTGAGTTTGCTTATGGCCAAAGGAGCGTGATTCGTTTGTGTTGAATATTCAGTTTGTTTAAAAGTGTCTTAATCTTAAATGAAGTAAAAGATGGTCCATTATCGCCAACAACTATTTTTGGTATTCCATATACTGCGATTGTTTTCTGTAGAAAATCAGTAAGGAGGTCAGCAGATGTATTATGTATAATATCGACAATCAGAAATTTTGATGTTTGGTCTACGAGGACTACCAAATAAAATACGTTTGGTGAAGGACTAAGGTAATCTATCTTAACCGGGTCACAAACTTCCCATGGTCTTGGTTTGATTAATAGTTCGACTGGTGGATTTTATTTACCAAGTGCTTGACAAATTGTTTTACTTTTGTGTCTAGGCCCGGAAAGTAAACTTTCTAAGTAGTGATTTAGTTTTCTCTAGTCCCGTATGACTATTATGCGCAAGTTGTACTCAAAGTTTCAAGTCCATAATGATTCTCTATGAAGAAGGTTACGAAAAGGGTAATTCTACTGTAGTGTACAATAAAATGTTTGAAATAGTTTATGAGTCGGAGAAAGCTTTGAAAAGCTTTAATGTTTTCTGATACAGATATGTTCTTGATATTCTGATGCTTTTCTGGATGTGGTATTATTCCTTCCTTTGAAACTGCAAATCTAAAAAAATTTAACTTTGTCTATTCCAAACTCGTACATTTCAAAGTTTAAAGTTTAATTTTTTACTAAAAAATTTTGTCTTGTAAAACGCCTAATTTGAGTTTTGTATTGAAAATTTTTTTATAAATCTCGATTCCGGCGCAAGTTCGAGCTGGTGAAACGCATTTATTTAATAAAGATTTGAGAAGACGGCTGAGTCTTTTAGTTTTATAATAACTAGGGTTCCAGATGCTTCCAATAGCTTTGTTATCGGCTTTCTAAAAGCAAATCGAATTCATCTTTCTCTTTGTGCGCCTGGTGCTATTCTTTCATTAATTTTCATTTTTACTTGGTTGTTAGAAAGTTTTCTTTTTTTTCCGCTAAAAACAAAGTTTTTGTATAAGTTAAATTGGTTGTAATCGTTTTGGAGCATTTAGAAGGAGAGTACTGTTTAATTTGTTAATATTCTGCATTGAATGTCAAATTTGTTGATTTCTGTCGCCACAATTATTTGGTCCTGTCTTTTGTTAAATTTAGTGATACCAAGATTAAAAAAAGTTGGCAACACGATATCCATACGATTACTGTTAAGGCGCGATATAACCATAGGATGTCGTCATCAATTGTTTGCTCTTTAAAAATTAATCAGCAATTTATTTTACTTACTGGTTATGATGGTTAACGGAAATTAAATTACGCCTACGATAATTTGTTAAGATAAGTTAGTAACTTCAATAAAGTGTAGTTAAAAACAAACAAAATAACCTTGCTACGTTTAATTTATTTGTGCTGCAAAAAGATTACATTACGAATGTTTTTACATGATTGTTTCTTTTCACAAAAAAGCATGGAATTTCTTAGCATTTTTTAGAAATTCCACGGAATAGCTTAAATATACAAGCATTCTTTGCTATATTTTATAACTTTAATAAATGTTTTACTTTTAAAATTGTTTTAACTATAAACGGAGTAAAAGACATTTCGGCAAAAAAGCAAACCAAAAACCTTCTCTCGCGACTCTTGTCATTCCACTTTTAATCGCAAAATATGAAGAATTTCATTGTAAAATTGCATTTTAAAAAACAAACTTGTGTTCCATTGCGAAGTGCAAATATGAAAGAAAACTTGCACGACTAAATGATAAAAAGTTAAAATTTATAGATTTACGTTACTTTTTAAAAATATTCTTGAATCAGCATGAGATTCACCAAAAGAATATTGGTAAATTTGAAAAAGCTTTATTTTTACAACCACAATTTCATTTTTTCAACAAACGTTTTGGTTCGGATAAAATGATATAATTTAAGAATAATTAAAGAATAGCTAAAACTTTGTTAATCTGAATTTTCTCATGTAGCGACTCAGTCATGCCATACTAGTTTGCGGTACCAAATTACAGGGCATAATTTGAGAACGTTTTGCTCTTCGGAACAGTATTATCAGAGTTCAAAGAATTAAATGCCGAAAATTTTTGCAATAAAGTTAATAGTCCATTGAAAGAATGGAGTACTTAAGAGGTTCTGATTCTAGCATATTCAAAGATGTGGTAGTAAAAATGAAGTGAGAAAAGTGTTAGAAATGCACAATGCTACAAAAGCAGAACAGAAAAATCCTTGAAAATTAAGATAAGATATCATTTACTTTACCAAGCCATTTAGGGTTTTTTTTTCTATTGAAACCTTTAAAAAAGGGACTATACACACATACAACAACCAAAAACTCAATATCAATCAGTTGTTTGCTAAACAATCAATCATCATCATCATCATCATCATCATCATCATCATCATCATCATCATCATCATCATCATCATCATCATCATCATCATCATCATCATCATCATCATCATCATCATCAGTATGTGTAAACTTGTTCGGTAATGCAACCTTGCGCTTTCATTCCAATTTAACGGCGCGTTGCAGTACCGAAGTTTTAATGTTTTGTTACATTTGATAGGAAAAGTTAGGGTGATGGTTAAACTTTTGTTCTGATATGATTTTAAACATTAATAGGAGTCAATCACCCCTAAAAAAGTAGTGATCAGCTTTATCATATAACCCCAAAAACATAATTTATCATGAATTTTTTTTTTTCTCAAACCGTCTATAACTTGTTACTAATTATACTTGAGTTATAACTTTCATGAAAAAACTAAAAAAACCACAAATTTTATTTTGTAAAAATGTAATAATGGAAATGGGTGTTGTATTCCTTTACATTTGGTATGAAAGATAATAGAATAGTTTACCGTCAAAAAGGAATACAATTTTAACAGTAAAATGGATATGTTGAAAAAGTTGCATTACCGAGAACACAAAGGTTGCAATACCGAACTCTAATAAAAACTATGATTTTTTGTTTATTTTATGTCAAAATTTTAGAAAAAACGCCAATCCTAGTAATAATCTAATTATATTTCTTTTGGAAAATAGTTATTTTAAAAATTTCAAAAGTTTAAGGTTTCAACAATAAGAAAAAAATGCGAAAAATTAAGTTGGCGTTGGATTATGACCTATTTAAAATTCGAGGGACTTATTTTTTGGATCTGATAAGGATGTTTAAGGCAGGTTCGGCCCTAGTAGCAATTCTTTTAGGTATCTAAAAGCCTCAGCTCATGCGTATGTGCACATTACGCAACCAGTAAATAATAAACAGAAAGTGAACAGCTTGTGTTTTTCTTATGAGAGGTGTGGAATGGTGTCCAAAAATTGATTGAAAACAGAAATTTTATCACAACGCCAAAAGGTAATATTTACAGGCCTAATTAGATTCCTAAAATTTAGGTCAAATAAATCTGAAGAACCTTGTAAACTGAATATATTTTATTTAAGATTCTGAAGATACTCGTTCCTACAGCCGCCCCTCTACCTTTATCTCAGCTATACTTATTTAAATGAGCATTTTAGTTTTGTATCGGATACATTTGTAATTTTATATACAACACGTAAGGTAACAGTCTTTATAAACCGCCTCAAAAAGAGGATGACGTGCCCGGTTAAGCAGAGATTTGATCTCAAGCATCGCACTACGTCATAAGTCAACGTCAAATGTATCATAAATATCATTTTAGTATTATTTATTTCAGCTATAACAGGCAAGAAACTTTAACTATTAAATAAGTTTCTATATAGCAAATATATTGTGGTGGCGTATGATTGTTTAGAATATCTTATTTATATCAGATTTATATACGCTTCAGTTTTAGGTAATTTAAATTATTAGATTAAGCCACACTTGACAGGATTTCGGGATAAAATCATGAAAAATAATTTTTGCAAAAGAAACGTACCCAGAAATGGATTGCTCATAATTTAATTAAGTATACATTATTGAAAAAAATGTAACCCTTACACCTCTTGTTTTAGTTTATTGAAAAATAAATGATCCATCCCTCATTATAATGGGATTTTCGGTACTTACGAAATGTCATGTTTTAAATTAAGAACTTTAAATGGGTAAATCGAAAATCTATTAACGTTTTAAAGTAATAGATTTAAGTTTACATCAAAAATAATTTTTAAAAGATTTATGTGAACTAACTGCACAAAAATGAAATATACAAAATTAACAGAAGTAAAATCATATTTCTCATTTGATTAAAAAAAAAAATTATGAGAGGTTTAACATATTATTTGAGAGATCATAACGATTTATTGATTAAAAAAAAAAACTCGAAAATTATATATATATATATATATATATATATATATATATATATATATATATATACATATATATATATATATATATATATATATATATATATATATATATATATATATATATATATATATATATATATATATATATATATATATATATATATATATATATATATATATCTATAAAAAATATCTAATACAGTTTTCTGTAGAAAAACGTCATTTTTTTATAACGTACTTTTGCAACATCTGCTCAGTAGTAAAATCTTTAAATAACTCTTTAGCTTCTTTATTTTGATTAATAATACTTTTCACATTTGATGTAACAACACTCTGGTGGCCAGATATTGTAGTGGAAAATAATGTTTTTATCATTTTTAATTGTTCTGAATTGATTGAAAACTTTAAACACTGTGGCTCTTCATTTTCATTTAGTTATACAATGAATCTTTTTTTAGTTATACTTACTGTTATACAATGAATTTTCGAATTCTTAAAAGATATTTGAACCAAGCTACTATTACATTACAAGTATACTTCAAATTTATTATTAGATGATGCACTAAAGAACACAAACTTAAAATTTACTTTTATAGAATTTTATGTTTGAGCCAAAGCATTAAATAGCTAGTGTTGTTGGTCCTCACTTAATAAATCAATCAGTTCTTGATCACATAAATTTTCTTGTAGATAAAACAAGTTTTAAAAAACCATTTACATTTTAGTGCATTTATCTTTGACTAATTTATCTTTGATTAAAATCTTAAAAACTTTTAAAAATATGCAACTTAACATACTTTTACTTTGTCTTCCTGCAATAAATAAATCATATCTGTAACTGTACACCTAAAAGTCAATGCATTGACATGTTGTTTTTCAAATTTATTTCTAATTATATTTATTTTTAATGTGATCATCCAAGCTTCTCCTACCTTTAGTTTTCTATATTTATCATATATATATACATATATTATGCAGACACACGCACACAGACACACACATACAGATAACACACACACACACACATACACACACACACACACACACACACACACACACACACACACACACACACACACACACACACACACACACAATATACACATTATCATTTCTTTTACAGGTGAGTTGCCTTTTTATAACTAAAAAGCTTCACCTGCCCTGAGTATAAATTATATAACAGAACAGACTTGTTATATCAACATATTTAAAAAACTAAACCTAAACATCCAATTAGTATTGCCAATACCTGACCAGAAAATATTGATCTAAGTAAGAGAGAAGAAGCAATTTCCTCTACTTTTTCTTTTATCATTTTTTGGATTCCTAAAATAAAATATTCTATTTTTGAATTATTAATTACTTTAACTTTAAGAGTAATAAAATTAAAACCCTTTAAAGTTTAATAATTTGGGTGCTATAGTGAAAGCTAAATAATTTGTGTGCTGTAGTGATTCTTCCCTCTAATAACTTGTGCCTAGTCGAGAAAAAGGTTTTTTGGTTGAGATATCCAAAAAGTGAGTTTAATTTCTTATCTTTTCAAGTTTTTTTCTTTTTAATTGGTTACTACATTATTCTTCTTAATTATTTACCAAAATTAATAACCCTGTGGATAATTAACAAGCATTTTTACATAACTAATTAGTGTTATCTTTCTAAAAGTATAAAACAAACTTAGTTGCTAAAAAAGCTTTTAATAGTTTAAAACTTATTTTTATATACTTATCATATAATTATCAACTTATATATCTTTACAATAAATAAATTGTAATAAACTTTGAAAAAACTTGTTACTTATAAACAATTAAAAATTTACCTCTACCAACTAAATTATCTTTTTTTGTTGGGGAAATTTTGCAGCAACCTAAATAATGAAATAATGAAATTCTATAAATTAATTCTATATCTATATTGAAACTCTTACAAAAATTTAAAGGAATCTAGGAGAGACAGGTAGACTATAGACACAGGGAGACCATGGACACTTTTAAATCTGCCATCCTATTGACACTAGAACAATATTGTCTATGGTTGATATGTTGGACCTGCGACTATAGTTTTAAAACATTCAGTTCCTAATTACATTACCTGCCATAGTTTGGGCTCTTTTCTTTAGAAGGAAAAATTCATTTAATTTTTTTCAATACACTCCACTGGGGTAGACTGTTTGAAGCTGATGCTTAATTAAACACTCAACAATGTTCCATGGTCTCATAAAAAAAACAAAAAGACATTTAACTATTGAATATTTAGGTAGAAAATGTATAAAGTATCCATAAAAATTTGTTTAAAAAAGGGCAATAATTATTAAATCAGGTCAGTTTCATTTAAAATTATCTGAAGTCTAACCGGTCTCCCCTATAATATAAATTTCTTGTAATATAAATTTTATTCTTACAATTTTATCTTATGATATAGATTTTTGCATATAAATACATCAATGTCTTTACAAAAATATTACTATGTAATAAGTTTAAGTAATATACAATAAAATTCTTGCATATTATTGATGATTAAGTATTGCATTTTTTGAGCTACAGCTAGTTCAAAAAATTTGAATATTGTATGAAATAACTTCTAAAATTTATAGATTTATGCAATTGAATGAATTTAGCTTTATCTTTGAAAAATGCTTAAGGTTAGAGCAAGTATTTAAGATTGGATATGATTGAATAGTGTCATGTTGTATTTTTAACACAAAATGTGTTTATGTTGAAAGTATTAGAGCTCAAGTAAGGGAAAAAAAGCATTAGAAACATCAATAACTTAATACCTGTACATACATTACAGATAACGTAGCTATCCCCAATTATTCCTCCTTGGCATTTGATGTCAATTATTTTTTTACATAGGCACATGTGATTCCAGATAAGAAAGCGTCCCCCAAGCATACTTGTTATTTAACCATTTTAAAAATAGTATTTATATTTGACTAAACATTCTGAAACTTTCAATTCAATTAATTACTAACCTTTTTTGTGTTAGTAACTTAAACATGCGTTACTAATCAACATTGCAAATCATCGCATCTTATATGTTTACAATTAAACAACATCTATTTGAAATATAGCCTAAGTTATATTTTTTTAATAGCCTTTTTACAAAACTAAATTTATGATAACAATAAACTTTTCAAAACTTTTTAAAACAAATTTCCATCGAGTTCTCGAGAAAACTTAATGGCGGAACTCAAGCATATTGAAACCGGTACCGATTACAACTTTAGCGGGTTGCAAAAACGAATTTTCATCCTTTTTGGTTGCAAAAACGAATGATGAGGTTGCAAAAACGAAGCCTAAGTTGCAAAAACGAACGCGTAAGTTGCAATACCGAAAAATAATCCACATAAACGAAAAAAGAGGTTGCAATACCGAATTTAACTATGGTCATCATCATCATCATCATCATCATCATCATCATCATCATCATCATCATCATCATCATCATCATCATCATCATCATCATCATCATCATCATCATCATCATCATTAGACTGATCTGAGTGTAGATTTGCTACTTATTTTTTCGGTCGACAGCTTTTGGAAAATTTTTTTAAAATAGCATTTTATTTAAACTTTTTTTAAAAATTAGGTAACGGGCAGTAAAGTTAGCCTAATTATTTTCAAGTTTTGTGTTTTAAACAGCCACAAACCTCTATGACTCTCTCTTTGAGTAACATTTCTATCCCTATGATGAATGGTATTAAAATCCGAGTGAATGGTAGTCTTTGTTACAAATTTACTTTGAGGCCCTAATATACTTTAAAGTTAATCATAATTCATCATGTTTCATCTTTGCAAATATCCCAAATTTTTGAAAACTAAGAAAAAATTTTAAAATCAAAAATATCACCCTGATGCTATAAAATAGCCCTCGTTTTTACGGTATTTTCATGTTTTAAGAAAACGTTTTTTAAAATCTAATGCAAAGTTTAATTTTCGCATTTTTTTTGGTCATTTCTTGATGAAATTTTTTTGAATGAAATTATTTCCAATAAAATGTCAAAGATTCAACATTTTCATGTAGTTAACTCTTCAATTCATCTTCAGGAACATTTTTTATCTCATCATTATCATTATAAACATTTGTCGCTTTGCTACCTAAGAGTAGCAATTCTACACAAGAAAGAAATACAGCAGACTTGGTCATCTATTTTCAAAGCGTAAGCGAGTGTTTTTCTCAATAATTGATATCTGTTTAGCTACAGTGATTGTATTTTTGTTACTTTAAAACTATTTATTGTAAATAAATTATTTCACTTCAATAATCTGAAATAGGCTCTTTCTCACTGTTTTACTTAGTGATAGAAATGCTTCGGTGATGTAACTTTTCTACACAAAGTCAAAACTGTGACTGAAATAGTGAGTCAGATGTAAGGAAACTTCGGGAAAAAATTAAAAATTTGGAATATAAAGTCATTGTTTCATATATTAAACTCAAAAATATTCTCCTTTCGTTGTTTCACTAGACACAAGTGTAATAGGATGCTCTAGTAATTTGTCACCGTTCTTCCGAAGCATAGAAATGCGACATTATATTACAAAAATATTCATAGTTTTATCTTAAGACTAGTTAAAGACTTCGGATATTTCATGATTGACCGCACATGCTCTGAAAATGTAAACTTTTTGATAAAATTACAATTTAATGAAAAGCATGTCTTTATATTAAACGAGGCTTGAGTGCCAGATTGGCGTGAGGGGCGGCCAGTTGGAAGTAATTCTGAGAAAACACAAAAAGAAGTTTTTAACTAAAACTATAAATTAGACGACTGTATGTGGATAAATATTTTTATACTAATAAATACTACTATTTTATAAATAGTATACTTTTTTTGAGTAGTAGAGGAGATAGGATACATAAAATGTAATTGAGAAAAATTGAGGATAAGATCACTTTAGTGCTTAACGCCTCAATTATCCTTTGAAGCTGCAACTAAGGAAAAATAGAACTAAGCTGCTGAAAAACTATTTTGTAGAAAGAAAAAAAACAGGTTTTTTAAGATGAGTTTTAAATAATGCATGAAATGGCGCTCTGTTATTGAGCTATCAATTTTGAAAAATTGAATTGGAATTGCACCAATATCTCCTTTCCATGCAATAGTTTAAAATTTACTAAAGAAACATCAAGTTACAACAATAATCACTGATTGACATTTTTTTCAAAAGATTAACACGAAGTGTAAACACTAAATTTCTATAGTGCTCTATATCTTTGAGTATGCATTTAGAACTATTCTTTGGACCAAAGTTTAATCCACTTTGAAAACCGTGAGCATTCAAAAAAATATTTTTCAAAAATGCAAATCAAAAATGACAATATATAATAAAAAAATATATAAAACTGGCTATTCAAAGAACAGAAACTGACTGTTTAAAAACCAAAAACTAAAAACTACAATATTCAAAAACTAGTTGCTTGAAAGACCAAAAAATGAAAAAGTTAAAACCAAGTTTACTTAAAAAAACCAAATATTGGCTCTTCTAGTATATAAAATGGGTATTCAAAAATCATAAACTGGCTATTCAAATTTTAAAAAAAGGCTAGCTGTACAAAGTTAAATAACTATTTATTAAGCAAAACTAAAAATGGAACTACTAGAAAATGGACTGAAATGTATTTTTTTCATATCCAACTTTATTAACTAGTCTGTGGATCTCACTTACTGCAAAATCTCACTGATTTGTTCATTGGTCCATCCACGCTTACTAAAACTCCAGTAACTGTTGACCTGGGTTGGTTTGCAATAATCTTTCTTGTACAGAATCTTCTGTGGTTGCTAAATCCCCCATAACTTCCTTTTTAAAGATGACCATCTTAGTATACCTATCATTATGGCACATAATTTTTTGCCTCTCACAACTAATTTAGGTTTAAGAATTAGAAAGATCTAATTTTGAACCCAAAGACCTTCTTTGTCACAATAATTTGCCAAAATAGATTTAGGAGTTTTTATTTGTAAAATAGCATTATCTTTGATTTTATTTTTGTATATAAGGAAAGTAGCAACCTTGAAAATCATTATCTTTTAAAAATGCAAAATCTCACTTGTTTGATTATTGTTCCATCCACATTTACTAAAAGTATCTTCCCTAGGATACGACATAAACTCAATTAAAATCAAAACAAACCTTTTTTTTAAATATTAAAACTGCATACTTGAATTCTTCAAACCTGCTCAGCTTTAGCAAACAGGTATATTATTGCTCCAGGAACAAGTACTTTTTATAAATATTGTGCTAAACAACAAAAAGTATATTGTTAATAACATATAGTTTTATGTGACATGCACATATTGCAAGTTATTCTGGGCAGATAGATATTTTTTTATGCAATTTTTTTATTACATTCTTTTTTTATTACAAATTTATTTGTATAGGTTTGGTTTATATGAATTTTAAAGCTTTACTCTAGTTTCATTATAAGAACAAGCTAATGCACCATAAAGGTCATGAGCTTGGTCATTGGATAATAGATCAACCATATCAACATCATATAAATTTCCTTAAAAAAAGTTTTACAAATTGAAACCTATATGGATGCATATAAAAATAATTTATTTTCAATTTCACTCATTTTAACTAAAAAATAACATTAGAAACATCTTTATCAATAACAACTTCAAGTTCAGCTCTGTAATAAATTGTATACCTTCATTCTCAAACAAACTAACAACTTAATTTAAACAACAGTAATCTATCAGTATTTTTACTTTTATCTTGTCCACCAGCTTTGAAAAGATTGTGTCTGTAGCTAAAATATTGAAAATTAATTATATTATATAAACTAGACTAAATTACTTATAGGAACTGTGACTATGAACAACTTATTGACAAGCATTTTAATTGTCAATAAATTGATTAACTGTTTACTACAAGTTTTGCAAAATAAAACATAACCAGAAGATATTGACTAAGTTTTGCAAAATAAAAATTAACCAGAAGAAATAGACTCAAGTAATTGAGATAATGCAATCTCTTTCAGTTTATCTGAAGTAAACTTTTGGATTGCTTTACTAATCCACAAACTTTAAATCACCCTAAATAAATATACATAATTAAGTTGATTAAACAACTAAAATACCTCTGCCAACAACACCTTCTTTTTAAAAAATATTACTTGAAATATCTTTAAAAAAGGTTATATATATATATATATATATATATATATATATATATATATATATATATATATATATATATTTATATATATTTATATATATATATATATATATATATATATATATATATATATATATATATATATATATATATATATATATATATATTAGGGTAGGCCACAATATTAAACAAATTTTCAAAATAGGTAATTCTGCTACTAGCTGACATTTATACATACATACATATATATATATATATATATATATATATATATATATATATATATATATATATATATATATATATATATATATATATATATATATATGTATAAATGTTTCATATAAGACAAATAAAATGTTTCATATACTTGCGTATGAATTGCAAACAGCATATCCATCTCCAAATAATTCTCCATAAGTTTGCAAGCCACTAAGCTTTTTGTAGCAAATGACATATTACAGAAGACAGCTCTATATATATGTTTGTACTACATCATGGGAATAATATAGTTAATTTAAAAGTATCTACTCGTATTTAACAGTAGCTAAAAGGTTTAGGAACTTTCTTTATCCTCCTAATAACTACAAACAAATAAATTGTAAACTCAGGCCTACAAGGCTAGCTACAAATATTTCACTGCCTCCGTTTAAAAAAAAATGGCTGCTTATAATTGAAAATATCACGGCGTGCGATGTAAAAAAAACGATGTAGCATTTATACTAACGGGTAACATTTCTATACCGCAATGTATCAATTCTATACAGCAATGTAACATTTCTATGCCAAAATGGAGCAAATCTATTATAAGTAGCGAATCTATGCCAAAATGTAGCATTGCTATCAATTTTTGTAGCAAATCTACGCATCAGTCTGATCATCATCATCATCATCATCATCATCATCATCATCATCATCATCATCATCATCATCATCATCATCATCATCATCATCATCATCATCATCATCATCATCATCATCGTCATCATCATCATCATCACCATCATCCTCATCATCACTATCATCATCATCATCATTATCATCATCATCAATTATCTAATTTTATTTTTTTAAGTGCCTGTGAGCTGAAATATTATTAAATTTACATAACTGCCTCTTAATAATATCTTCATTTGCATTTAATTCTCAAAGCCTTACACAAATTATGTTTACGATAAAATTTACTCTTTACTTCGAGCTTCTTCAGCTTTTTCACTTAGATGACTTAGATTGACCAAGTAAAACTTTAACTTAAACTGATCCAGGAATTAGGATCTTGTGAAAAAAATGTTATGTGAACAACGGCACATGCTGTAGAGTAGAGAAATCCTACTTTTTTCCAGACTTTGAACTGAGTCTTGTTTACTAAGTAGATTTAAATTTATGTCAGCAAAACTTACTGACATCAATTTAAATCTACTTAGATAGGACTTTATTTATTCCAGCAATTTCGGTAAATTCATCTTCATTTGAGATGGCTCGTGAAATTTATTGCCATCATTTAATGAACCTGATCTTCCACATTTTGAATAAACAACATAGGGTCATTTTTTGCTTTCAAGCGTTACAACTGTGTAAATATTGATAACGACGTTTGTTGAGTAACACATATTGCCCAATATTAACTAGAATTTGTAAAATTTTAAAACGCGGAATGGTTTTTTCAATCTTAGAATTTTAAAAACTATTTCTTACTAACTAAGGCAACTCAACACTATTTTCTGCAATAATGAAGACCTTATTTTTAAAGTTAGTCACTTTAGCAAGATATTTCAGATATTTCTGCAATATATTGTGTTGCTCCAAAGTTAATTTTGGTAAAAAAACCAAATTTTTTCTTTGTCCATAAAATCAAATTATGCTTTCCTATTTCCTCATACCTAAAGTAAGTAAAAAATGGTTGCTGTTCCAAAAAACTAGAATTTGTTACAACTACATGGAACTTTAAATTCAATCTGTTTCCTATAATGTTCGAGATTCACATGCAGCGCTGAACAAACTACCAAAATCTTCTGGAACTGTGAGAACTCTCAACAAGCACTTAGAATGTTCCAGAGTGTTTTATGAACCACAGTATTCATAAAAGTATAAAACTACCGGGACTTTAAACCAATACTTCAGTGTTGTTATCGCTAAGTTGAGGTATAGCGAGTAATGATTGCATAAAAGTAACAAATTAGATGGCATCAAAAGTTAGATGGCATCAAAAGTTTTTTAGACATAGCAGATGCGTTTGGCTACATCTTTTGACAATTTTTTAGGTGAAAAGCAAAAACGTTCTATGTAAAGCATCAGAGAAGATATGCGAGTCAAGACAAACTATAGTGACAAACAAATTCGTTAAGAAGCTAATTAGAAAAAAACAGTTTTGTTGCAATAGTTCATAATTTTTTGGGCAGTCGCAAACCTGTCAACGACTGTTTTAGACTCTAATAGAGAATTACACATAAAATGGAATGCAGAATATCTCTCCAGCCCTCATCTTTCATTCTCACCTTGAAAAATTCAAGGGGAGCATGGAGACTTACTCAGAGGAAAAAGATGAACAAAAATCTAGAAAATCTACTATTTCTCAATCCTTCTAAAAGATTTGTTCAGTGACAATCGCCAGCATTAATCCTTTCCTGAATGCACGAATGAAAAAGATTAAATTCGCTTACATTACCTCAATGAATAAGAAACTTCGGTTGTGTTCAAAAAAACAAAAAGTTTTGTGTGGATACTCCCATTTCGAAATGCTTTTTAAACATAAAAAACTTGAAATGTAACACTTAAATACCAAAGACAAAAAATCATATCACAGTTCAATGTATAGATTTTGTTTAAATCTTTTATGCTTAAATAACTTGATAGATATTTTTATCTTGTTATTAACAAATTTTATATTGTGCAGCAATAAATTTAAAAATGCAATCTGAAATTTCTAAACAGTTTGTAAAACAAGTAAAATTTACCGAAAAGGCAATAATTGGTTTTGACTCACTAGCCAATACACTTTCATACAAAAAAATATACACTTTTTAACAAAAATTAAACTTTTTAAAAAAGCTAACGATGTATGTCACAAACCCAGTTCTTTCAAATCAAAAAATTTAAAATGCATCAGTGGAACCGTAAGAATTATGTAAAACAAAAAAGCGAATGTTAGCAAGCACTGAATAGAGATAGAAAAGCTAAATGACTTATCTATTCAAACTGAAGCAAAAGAGTTCGGCAAAGTTTTCTTAACATAGTCATTTAGTTCTTTAAACAACAAATCAAGAGCGAATTTTCTATACTAGTTTTTTTTAAAAAAAGAAATCAAATTTACTATAAATTGAGTAAATAAATCAAGTCTCTTTACTGATAAGATTTCTTCTAGAAAATAAGATTCTAAAAACCATTTTAGAGATTAAATGGTTATCGGTGAATCTGAAAAAGAGACACACAGGCTTGTTTATCACATTTATTGGATTTCATCACAAATAGTAAAAATTTCTCCAGGATTAGTCTAAAACATTACACTAATGATAACTTGGATGATTCATAATAAAAGAAAGAATCTGAATTTTATTCAAAGAACAACGAGTTCTTTAAAGTAACGTTTTTACAGAAAATTTTTTTTTTAACATAAAGTGCGACACTGAAATGTTTAACAAACTTCTTTCTTAATGATGTTTAAAATATCATTTCTGTTTTCATAAAATTATTGTTAAAGTTTAAGGGATTTTAGTAAACGGTAAACACTTAAATTAAAACCCCACGTGCATAAGTTCAAAAACAGGCTGTTTAAAAATGTTGGAAACATTAATAATAATAATATTCTAATACTCATTTGATTGTTTACCTGCATGTCCAAATTCTAACGCTCGATTTAGATTATTTAAAATAAGTATTAATCACTCATTAAATATTTTGAAGTTTTTTAAAGTCATGGATAGGAGGTTTATTGTTATTACTAAAATAAAATAAAAGGAGCAATTAAAAAATTGCCTTTTTAAGTCTATGGTGCAATGTTTAATAAAAGGCTTTTCAGATAAGAGAAGTATTAATTGTTAATCAAATTCTGGGTAAACGTTTTATCTTATTACCTATTAATCAAATTATTCAGTTATTTCCAAACTATTTTTCGTGTTTTTTAAAAATGTGACTTGCATACTTTTAATATTCGGTGAACAATAAACAAAATTAAAATTAAAGCATAGATTTTTATCAATAAGAAGTTATTTAAAACGACATTTGCTTTGGGACAGTTCTAATGAGAATTTGAACTTCACTTAAGCACTCCAGATTGTTGATAGCTTGAAATTCCCCATTAAAAAGTGATAAAATATAATAATGGTTTAAAACAGGATTTTGTTTTTTTAATAAGAAGTAAAATGTTAAGTTTTATTTACAGTTTTTAAAATCTGTAAAAAATAATGTGACATAAATTCAAGTTTTTCATGATGCAGATTTTCCTATTATTTTTATTGCTTTTGTACAAAAAAGATGTGTTTACTACAAATAAATCTTCAAAACTTCACTTTTGTCTTAAAGTAAAAATTCAGAGATGTTAAAAGATAAGAACTTTTAGATACTAAACAAATGTGGATTATCTTTTCCTAAACAAAATGTTTCATGCTGTTTAGTTAACTTTATTTTATTAAAAAAAGAAAGTGTTTTAGTTATCTTAGGATTTGCTCTAAAAAGAGCAAAAATAATTTCACGTAACTTCCAGACTGAAACTGTTGCTGGTTGCCACCTGCTTAGCAACAATTTTTTGGGTATCTTTGATGCAACTCTAAAAAAATGACAATTTCATAGCTATTCTTTTGTTAAGACTGGAGCCATAATTCATAGCTATTATCTATAATAGTTATAAATCATGGCTATTTATTGATCCATTTTTATTGATTCATTTCTTCGTGACTTAACTTTCAAATCCTTTCAAAATCATAAAAATCCGTAAATGGATTAAATGCAACTTCTATAGAATAAAACAACACCAGATTAATATTTAGCGATATAAAATACAACGGACCAATTTCATTGCACCACATTTCCCAGCATGCTTTTGTTACAAAAGTGTGCTAAAAAATTAGTTGTGAAATGTTATTCTTTAATGTAAAAAGAGTTTGCTGTTTTCATCATATTTCTTTACCTTTTTTTACTTTAATAAATTAAAAAGCATCAAAGCGTTTTTCTGTTTTCTAAAACTTTATTGTGTTCAAAAGTGATTTTAGAAAACGACGTTTTGCGAAGTGGACTAAGGATGTAAAGAATACAACAATCAATTTCTAGTAGCATTTTGCACATGCATGAAGGATGTAGCATAATCAGCAAAACGTTGCAAGTGAAAAATCATTTTTTAATTACAATTTTTTTAATCTCATACACCAAATGACTAACAGTCTTTAAAAACATGTTCATTTCAGTTATATAAATGTAAGCTGTTCTATATAATAAAATTCATTTTCCTCGTGTCGACCTCTTACACTTTTTTCAACATGCCTTTTTTTTTGTCCCCCTTTCTCTGTTCATTTGGAGTAAATCTCGTGGTTATTGGAGAGCTTTTGTAGTTTTTTTTCTAGGTTTTTTTTTTCTTCTGGCGTTTCAAAGTGAGAAAAATATTTTTTAGAGCGTTAACCATATGGAATACTTTGCTGCTTTTTTAGAATTGCCAAGTAAATCCATTTGTTGCAGCTATCTGCCAGAAAAAGGTCATATTTCCCTTCGAAAGGTACTAAATAATATATATATATATATATATATATATATATATATATATATATATATATATATATATATATATATATTGAACGAAAGGGTAGACCACTTCTTTGGATGTGTAAATGCTTTCGTTTGACATTTTGTCGTTTTTAGGCCCTCTTTATAGTTTCTTTTTTGTTCTTCTACTTGTTGATAAATATCAGGAAACCAAATGCGAATGCTACATAACTCTTTCATGCGCGTCAACCTTAATGATCTCTTTTTAATTCTTTCATTATCTGAGCTCGATATTTGACTAGCAATTTTACGCAATCACATTCCTTTTACTGATATACTGTGCATAGGGATTGCTTTATATGAAAAATTTGATATAAAATTGATATAAGAATTCGCACTCTTTAGGATACTTTGTTGTTCAGCTTTATATTATGGTGCAGGTGTTTGGGCTATTTCACTTAGTTTTTGTGGGTTTTAACAGATGTCTGGCTAGTTTGCTTAAATCTTCTAACACAGCTGACAAACATTTTAGATGATCTTTTTAATTGGTGCCCAGATACGATAAAATCATTAACTTTTAAGACAGTTTTAATTTTCCTATTAACTATTTAACTTTTATTTTCATTATACGTCAGCCCACTTCCTTGAAAAGTTTTCACTAGCTTCATAGTTTTGTTCTATGGGGGGCCTTATAATTTCCAAATAATTCGAGTGGTATTCAAGTAAATAGATCTTTAACGCTATTTCTGTTGCGATAAGTTTCCTTTGTTATTGGATTTTTAACGAAATGGTTTCAACTCCTGATTCCATCAAAATATCTAACCACACATTTTGTATATATACACCTAGATTAATTTTAAAAATGTTTTTTCTAGATATTTGATTTATATGACATTAATGTTACTGTCTTCGGCCGGAGCGATTTCTTCCTTTGCGTCTATATGATCTCCATTGAATTTATTTGGTTCGCCAGTTTACTTAGCGGTAAATTTTTGTTAGTTTTTTCATGTTTTTGCTAAATATAATTGGTATTTGCAATAACTGCACACTGCACAATACATAGTTCGTGAGACTCTTTACTCGATTTCAATATAGAAGAGTACATTAAGAAAGATTTTTTTGCCATTCATTAAAAAGCATAAAATTCCAACAACATATGGATCTGATAGATCTGATGTAGATCTCTGATCAATTTAGACAGATCTCATTCAGATCTCAGAATCGTTTACAGAATCATCAATCATTTATCGTTTATATTGTTTTAGAAAACATTTTTAAGCTCGAGAAAATGACAAAAGTTACTTTGAAATACAACTGTTTATGAAAAATTAATAAACTTACTTGTTATGTTTAGAGCATTTTATTTAGAGCATTTATTGCGATCGTCAGATGTTAAATCTGATGATAAAACTTGAAGATCGCTTTTGTGTGAAACTTTAAGTAATATTACATAAATCTAGCTAATTATTTAGTTTGTATAACAATTAGTAATAATAATAATAATAATAATAATAATAATAATAATAATAATAATAATAATAATAATAATAATAATAATAATAATAATAATAATAATAATAATAATAATAATAATAATAATAATAATAGTAATAATAATAGTAATAATAACAATAATAATAATAATAATAATAATAATAATAATAATAATAATAATAATAATAATAATAATAATAATAATAATAATAACTAGCAATAAGCAACCCGTAATACGGGTTATGGTCGGTCTGTTAATTTATGGTGGCTGTTTTCCACAATTTAAAGTTGCGAAACCATTACTAATACCCTTTTAGAAAAACGCCTTCAAATTTAAAAAATTAAACCATCTGTAAAATTAAAATAAAAAGTATGCGGAGGTAAAATAATTTACCAATTACTTAACATTATTTGAGAAATTTAAAACTGACGTGTCAAATCAGTGTAAGGCAGAACCATTTTCCTCGACTTTACTAAGTTCAAAACAATACGTTTTTAGTTACTGACAGAAAATAATAACACTTCATCATGCTTTAAATTGACGAAAAAAGCTAACTTTTTGTTATATTTTTTTATAACATGAACTTTAATTAATAACAGTAGTATAAAGCGAACGTTAATTATACATAAATTATTAATTTTTTGGTATCCCCTTGATACATGTTTCTTTAAAAAAGGAAATTGTCTTTAAAACGTTAAATGCACACAACTAAATAAATTTATTAAAAATAACTGAACATTTGACCATTACTATTTATGGCACAAATCTGACCATTTTTATATATGGCCTCTTTGTTTCAACAGTTTTTAGCAAACGGTAATTTGCTACAATTTACTGAAAATTCCTTTTGCTACTCGAAATTTAATTCTCTTAAATGTTTTGACACTAATAAAGGACCTCCCTTCCCCGTTTTGGCATTAATGGTGGTCAGGAGAATAGAGTTATTTTTATTAAGAGTAATCAAATTTTTGATGAAGACCTTTTACCAGAATAATAAAATGTGAAACAATGATTTAAGAATTTAACATATATAAGAATTTATCTTTCCTCAAAATTAAGCTAATTAATTAGTTAAACACCTTATAAAATTTAAGTAACTCGATATTTGACAAATGAGCAAAACTGCAATACTCACCCCCCCGTTTAAAAAGATCCCCTAAGTTACTTACAACAGATTATTAGGCATAAAATAGAGAAAATTAAAAAAAAATTGAACTAATTGCATATATTTATATCATTTTAACTGACAAAAATTTACAATAAAAGGTAATCAGGTTTTCTTTTTATAAATCGTATAAATGCGTCAATCGTAAATCTTAAAGAAAAAAAAAAAAAACCACATAAAAACTGAACATGGATTTACCTATTTATAGTAACCTATTTTGACATGGCAGTTAATATAAACATTTATCGAAAATGTAACTATAAAATCTGTTTCGAAGTGCAAAGGATTAACAATACTAAAATAAATTTTTTTAAAAAAAAAAAAATCAAATTAAGATATAAACTGCATTTTTAGCATAATGTTGGCTTTTAGTAAATAAATAAAAGCAGTAAGTTCCAATAATGAAACTACCTATTATTCATTTTTAACAATAGACACCAACGTGAAGGTAAGCCAAGCAGTCTATCAACACAAAACATCACAACAATAACACATAGCAATAGAATATTTACACCCTTGATCCTAATATCCAGCGAAAATAATAAACCAAATTAAAATATGAAAGGCAAACCTAGAAAACCAATTTAAAGTTAACTATATATTTATCTTTTTACTAAACATATAACTACATAAAAGTATATTTGTTTTTATGTTCAATACTTATTACAATAGTTATTCAATTACTTCAAATTTAGGACATGCAAACACCCTAGATTTAAAGATCAAGGTTGCATACTCTCATACACATTACGCTAAACATTAACAGACATTATTATGTGTTTTGAGAATAATTAAAAAAGGCTAGACAACACAACCTAGCTCCGAAGCAGTAACTCCGCCTGGCACTAAATGCTGCCAAGTCACAACTCTGCTATAAATACATTGCTTGGCTGGCAAGGTTATCAATCTTGCTCAACATAATGCCAAATCACACCACTTTGAAAACATGGAAACAACATAATTTAAACATATATACAGCTATAAACAAATATGGTTTCCTATAACACATTTGATTAATAATCTTTTCAATTTGATGAAGAGTAGCTTGTTCAGCTATTAGAAGTGGGACTGAGTGGTGAATGAAATCTTCCATCATAAAAAATTTGTATGTATTCCAGAGATGTAAAGAATTGTCAGGTTCACAAAAGGTCAAAATAATTGAAATCAATTGTCTAATTTTCTTTGGCATATGTGTTAAAACCGCCTCAAAAAGAGTATTCTGCCATTCAGTGTCATCTTGCAACAGACTTTTCAAAACACATGCTTCACGAAACGTTTCAAGGACAATACCATTAACAGTATGCACATCCTCCCAAGATGTTGCTCCTTTTGCTTGTAAAAGTAACAGTCTAAGAAAAAACAATACTCCAGTTTGATTAACTTTATACATTCTTACTATCACCTTATTACCACCCCTTTATCTAACCTTCCATTTACAATGTTTATCATCAAATATAAAGTGATAAGGAATGTCTACATACGAATAGCAATATGCTCTTTCATTTTCAGTATTTAACTTAAACCATGCCATTAGGTGCATATCACGCTGAGCTGCACGATCTAAAGCCATATGTTCTGCTCCTTCTCTAAAATACAACAATTGATTTTCAGGTAGATGTTTACCAAGTCACAGCACTTTAAAAACACGGAAAGAGCATAACATAAACATATGTACAAACTATAAGCACAATAAATGTGTTTAAATATGTATATAAGGTTAAATATATACTAAAATAAATAAATACCATATATACATATTTAAACACATTTTTAAAACAATTATGTAACACATATTAACACATACACAAACAGTAAAAAAACACTTTACATTATTATAAAAACACATTGATAAAACAACTATAAAGCGCTTATTACCACACACACATACATATGAAAAAAGCATATATGTAAACAATAAACGTGTGCAAACAAAAATTCTAAAAATGACGCAAGAAAATATAAAAAGATACAAAATATATATTTACAAACAATTCTCTTTACCTTCTTTTTTTTCTCATAAGAACTGTAATCTTCATAACAACATTTAACCTTTACATACAATAACATGTGACATGCCATATCAGTGTTGGCACAAAAGTTTAATTTATTTTTCTAAATTTTCTAAAGAAGAAAAAAAATAGTTAATAGCATCACAGAAATTTCAAAGTATTAATAACCCTTTTATGGAAATAGCATTAGTATAACTTTAAATAACATCCATTCCCCTATTTTCTTTCTAAAAAATAAAATAATAAAAATAAAACTGCTAAAAGAAAAACTAAAACAAACAAAATCTATACGATTTAAAAAATTAAAATCCTTTCTTCTTTAGATCCTTTCTACTTTATCTAATAAAAATTTAAATCCTTTCTACTTTATCTGATAAAAATGTATATATAACTATTTCATATACTTACTTCAATTATAATATGATATATAATTGATTAAGATGATTCTTTATGTAATATATCTAAACTAATAATTAAGTTCCAAAAGGAAAAAAGTTTTAACTCGCTCAAAAGATCTTTCTCCAATGGCCGCGTGCATTTGAAGAACGCGCTCTTTCAAAGCCTAGTAACTAATTCAAAGCCTAGTAACTAATGACGAAACGACGTTAAACGTTAAACGTTAAACGTTAAACGTTAAACGTTTCTGTACTAATTATATTATAGATAATAATAATAATAATAATAATAATAATAATAATAATAATAATAATAATAATAATAATAATAATAATAATAATAGTAATAATAATAATAATAATAATAATAATAATAATAATAATAATAATAATAATAATAATAATAATAATAATAATAATAATAATAATAACAGTAATAATAATAATAATAATAATAATAAAAATAATAATAATAATAATAATAATAATAATAATAATAATAATAATAATAATAATAATATTAATAATAATAATAATAGTAATAATAATAATAATAATAATAATAATAATAATAATAATAATAATAATAATAATAATAATAATAATAATAATAATAATAATAATAATAATAATAATAATATTTCTAGATCATACATTTATCATCATAATCATACTATATGTTCACTATTATTGATCTTTTAGATAAGCTTTTTGGTGATGCTAAAGAACTACAGGAAAGTTTAGAATGACATTAGCAATACCACTATTTTACAGGAGAGTAAACCTTTTACTAATTGTCAATATTGTGAGGCGGGTCTTCTTACGTTGATGTGAGATTTATTTATGTTTTTTACTTTGGTTAGGGTTTTTAGGGATGCCTTAAGGAAGGGCTGGATATTGGTAAGCCTCAAAGTTCTGTGTAATGGAAGCACGGAGGCTTATTTCTCTAAGAACAATTTTTTTCTTTGCGCGCAATACTTTCTATCGTTACTGATAATAATAATCCTTTTCAACAGATAACGTTACCATTAGCAACAAAAGCTCAACTTTGAAATAAAAGAAAACTACTTTTACGTCTTTTTTTACTTAATTTAATCGTTCATTAAATCATTCTATCTGACAGCATATCTTCCAACTGCATACCCGGTGATATTTCCCTTCAATTTTAACTCATCTTCCTGACTTCTTTCTCTCAAAACCAAATCTTTGAATCCTCATTACTGGCCCTTCTTTTATCTCTTCATGTTTAGACTATTTCAATTTGTTTTCTTTGTATTTGTATTTGGGGTCTTTTCACAGTTGTTTGTTGGTGTGTAAAATAATAAGTATATTGGGTTTTGGACGTAAAAATTTTCCAGCGAGCAGTTTCCAACTACACTTTTGAAATTTTTATTGATATGTGGAATTTCGTTTGAGCATATATCCAGTAAAATATCCATAAAAGTAGGAAAAAAGGCTCACTAAGTATTGCCAATCTATTAAAAGGATTTTGGAATACTTTTGAAGATCAAATTATTGTCATGTTAAATGTAGCTACAGTAAATCAACATGAGGAAAATAGTTTAGAAGTACTTTAAACAAACCTCTTAAATGTTCCTTTTAGATGGTAGATGATTGCGGTTATAAGAAGGTAAATAGCAATAAAATGTATAACTGAAATGATTTTCCATATTTTGTTAGTACCACAAGTTGAACTGTTTTATATATTTGTTCAGCCAACTTAAGGTCAAGTACATTATAGAGAACTGCTGCGTTCATCATAGTTTTGGTTGGAGCTAAATTCTAATACTTTTATGTACATAGTTATTTCTAAGAATGTGGGAAACTAAAGTTCTAAATATTAATCCTTTTGCTAACTTTTTCAAAGAATTTCACACAAAAAACTAAGTTACTTTAACTTGGGCTTAAAATACTAAAAATCTTAACCAAAAAAAACAATCAGAATTTTCAAAAAAAAAATGCAGGGGCAAAACAATCAATTTTTATTTTTTAAAAAAAAGAAGGATCCTGATTGTTTATCCAAGGACCGACCTTCAGCATAAAATAAAGTTTTCAGGCTGCGTCAGACAAAACTAGATGCTTTAATTACAACATTCAAGGGTTAAATAAATGTTCAAAACAAATTTCTAGCTGCTGGTCCACTGTAATTAAAAGAAGTTTCAGTTTAATTATCTATGGATTTAGTTCAAGCAAGAATATGAATGGATTGCATAATTGTTTATATCAAGATTTTTTACTACATTAAAATGATGCATCTCAAGTGCTTTGTCATCTTCCTCTCAATTGCGCACAAAACGTTGAAAGTTTATCTGTTAAAATGCTGTGATATAAAAAGGTATGCCTGTTGTATTATTGTCTAAACCTAAGTTAAACTAAATCTATACAAACTTCTCAGCTGTTTATCTATGTTTTTTAAGCTGTTTTGTAATTTAGTATATCCATAATTTTAATCTTTGATTTCAAAAATATCTGTACTTTTGAACAAAACGATAAACTGTCTTAATTTTAAATTCTTAAAAAGTCAAGTTCTTAAACTTCTAATGATAGAAGTATAATAAAAAAAACTGCGTTTTCTTGCGCAGACAGTGTTAGCCAGAGTTTTTGCGATGAGGTATTTTATCCCAAAGACTATTGCACTTATGACTATCAATTTTTTTGAATGATTTTTGTTTAATAACAATAAAAAAAGAATAAATATAAGAGTAAGAATATTAATATTAAAACAGCAATTTTTAATATGAATATAATTAGTAATAATAATAACAATAATAATAATAATAATAATAACAACAACAATAATAATAATAATAATAATAATAATAATAATAATAATAATAATAATAATAATAATAATAATAATAATAATAATAATAATAATAATAATAATAATAATAATAATAATAATAATAATAATAATAATAATAATAATAATAATAATAAAAATAGTAATAATAATAATAATAATAATAATAATAATAATAATAATAATAATAATAATAATAATAATAATAATAATAATAATAATAATAATAATAATAATAATAATAATAATAATAATAATAATAATAATAATAATAATAATAATAATAATAATAATAATAATAATAATAAAAATAGTAATAATAATAATAATAATAATAATAATAATAATAATAATAATAATAATAATAATAATAATAATAATAATAATAAAAATAGTAATAATAATAATAATAATAATAATAATAATAATAATAATAATAATAATAATAATAATAATAATAATAATAATAATAATAATAATAATAATAATAATAATAATAATAATAAATGTAAAGAAAACCTGTCATATTGGTTTAGATCAAACTATAGAAAGATTGGACTCATGATTAGTATGATTTTACACATAAGTCTCCGAAGCTATAATTTTACGTTTGCAGAAGATGTTAAAGAGGCCGCGCTGCAGTGGTTCATATCACTTCCAGCTGATCAATTTAGAATAGAAGTAAAACGTTTGGAAGATTATTGTAAAGATATCATAATATGTGATGAAGACAGAGTTTCTTTGAGAATAAACGCTTTTTATAAATTTCTCTCCGTCTTTCTCTTTAAGTTTGCATTAAAAATATATTTTCTCTTTTCAAAAAACTTTACGACAAAGAACCTTTTTTTTTTCATCTGCTATACCTCGTAATTTAATTCCCTGCAAGATTTTCCTAACCCTGCAAGAATTTCCCAAACCTGCTTTTTCTATGAGTTCGCTTATGCTACTTAAACCAGGTATAATTCCAGTATAACCAATAATTTCTAATGCACATTTTCTTTATGCGATTTGATTTCAATAACGAAATCATGGTTCATTGAACAGGTTTCGCCTTAGTTATTTAATTTATGTAAATGTATATTTTTCATTAGCAAAAATCAAAAAGTTACTATCAAAAATGTCGCCATGCTTTAAACTGATTCATTTTCAATTTGGCATCGTTTTGATGTAAATATTATTGCATTTCTAAGTTGTTATTGCAAAACAAAGTTTCAATTGTATGATTGTTTATCTTTCATGCCATTATACAGGTGCGTCCTCGTTGTGTTTTGGCTGTCTCGTACTTTTAATTGTTCGATGATATTATATCGCTGTTAAGTTATAAACTTATTTTTACAGTTTCTTTCGTTTCCCTTTCGAATAGAAGCATGGATTAGCGAGTGCACAAGAAATTTTTTTTATAATGAATAAATACTAAATTAAAGTAGCATTTTTTGTTATCGAAAAGTCAATAAAGTTAATAAAACAAGATCCTTATTTTGATTGTCTTGTGTAAATATGGAGCAATAATCTCCAATGATAAGTACCAAACAAGTGAGGTAATGGTTGCAATTTTGATTATGTTGGCGTGACACTTTAAATTTGTTCTTTGTATCAAAGGGTAATTATAGACTAATTTAGACTCATTAGATTTATTATTTTTGCTTACTAAGAAAGAATTCTGAACCAGTTTACCGTAGTTTATTACATCACTTCAGCTTATCTATGGTGCCGAGCGGCTTTAGGAATGAACAAAAACTGACTCAAAATGAGAATTGAGGCTCTTTGTAAGAGAAGTTTAATATATCGATAAATTTTAAATTTTAAAGATGGTAATTTTAATAAAATGAAAATCTTACTTATTCTGAAATGTGTCAAGTTTTGGTGTATTCTAATTTAAAGAAATTTAAAGTCAATATATCTTCAGCGATGGAACTCAATATTGTGCTTTGTAAAACAGTTTAAAGTGTTCTTTTATGTCAATAGTTTTTTATTCTTTTATGAAACAGATGACTTAAGAGAAACTCATCACCATGCAAGAACTAACTTTACTTTTGGGTCTCTCTGTTCATCATTCTGTTTGCTTTGTTTTAAAATTTCTTTTAGAATCCAATTATGCCTACTTTTGCACCGATGCTTTTCCTGGAGAATTTTTATCGACATACTTGATTTTTTAAAAGTGTACAAAGTAGTTGGTTCTACGTTAGCTTTAAATTTTTAATTCTATGAAAACTACGTGTTATAATAATTTTTATTTGCAGGAATCTTGAACCCATAAAGAGTCATATTTTTAGAGTCACTATGTTATATAATTTTATGTCACTTTGTTGTGGTACTGCACTGCACCTTTAATCTTTTCTTTAATTCGCTAAATCTGCCATTCACCATTACTACGCCTTTAAAGGTAATTATTTCAATACCTTCTTTTTGTTCTATCATCATAATGATCTGCGTAATAACTCATATACAGAGAGATTTTGATTCGTTTTTGCATAATTCATAATGTTATGTGTAAGTTGTTGAACAAAATACGCTAGTTCAAAAGAGAATGTGGCATTTTTATTATAAGCTAGTTCAAAAGAGTATGTGGCATTTTTATTATATACTAGCGAAAGAGGTTTTTTGAAATGCAACTTCATAAAATTTTTAATTAATATAAACCAAAGTCATGAGCAGGATTATCGATGATAATTCTTTCTTTATTTTCATTTTGCTTTAAGAACTGAGTTGTAGGGAAGTGATTCAGTCTGCTTTGATAATAAAAAAAAATTGGGATATTTTTACATGTTAAATGAGTTTTTTTGTCAAAAAAAGGAAAAAAAGCACTATACAGAATACTGATCATACTATACAGAATACTGATCAATAAGTTATAAAAAACAACCTGAATGAGAAACAGCAGAAAAAGATTTATTAATTTTGCGAAAGCTCACTAGTGATGGACGATTTATTCTATATTATGCTATTAAACTAATTGTTAAAAAAGAGTTAATTATTAATGCATTGCTTGAATTAAACGGTAAGCGTTTAAGTTCTGCATATCAAAAATTATGTTTTCTCGCCAACTTTTACATAAACAAATTATTGTTTAATTGAAAAATGCGTAAAGGCTAACTTTAGCTGCTGCATTTAATTAAATCATTATTAAAACAGGTATTATAAAAGCGTTAGTTAAATATTAATTATAAATATTGATTATTATCATAAAATTAATTTATAACTATTTTTAAGTATTAAGTATATCCAAATATAATAATTAAATTTCACAACTTTAATTCTATTTTAAAGTTGTTGAAAATAAATGTTTAGTTATAGTATATTGAATTCTACATTTATTTAAAATCTAGGTAAACTTATGTGTATGTTTGTATGTATGCATATATATATATATATATATATATATATATATATATATATATATATATATATATATATATATATATATATATATATATATATATATATATATATATATTTGTAAATTGTATATCTCAAAGATTTAATAATATTTAAAAATACATATTAAATATGTATTTTTAAATAATATTAAATATGTAAATTATATATTAAATATGTATTTCAAATACTTAATAAATAAAATCTTTTTATAGCATGAAGATACAATTGTACTCTTTTGTATTTTACAAGTCTTGATTGAAATGGAGTTTTTTAGCAATGCAATGAAATCTGACGATCAAGTCCTTGGTCAAATTGCAAGTGAAATATCCCGCACAGGCATGGTTTTAAAGGAGCAAAAAAAAAACACTTCAGAAATTTTTATTAAATAACCGTGAAAATTGTCGTCCCATTCGGTTCATCGAGTTTGTTGAAAAAGATGGTTGTAATAGAGTTCCAACTCAAAATCTTTTATGCTTTGGATCTTGCTCATTAAAACCAGCTAATGTTAGCACTAATCTCCATATCTTTGGAAGTTGCAGGCCCTTGAAAACTTCATCACGAATTTTGTCTATGGATTGCTCAAACAAAATGATTAAGAGCTTCATCAGTCACAATATCACCAGCGAATGTGGTTGCTCTTACAAATGAACGGCAATAACAGTTGGCTGTTTTTTCCTGTTACAATAATCAGTTTTTATCACTATAATCTTAATATTATAAACGCTGGCAAAAAATATCTTGCTCCATTATTACTTTAAATTGTATTTTCAGTAAATCAAGTTTTGAATAGAGTTCTTGATTAGATATAAAAACTCTTGGGATCAAAAGTTTGCTAATAAAGAGTTACTTATGTGTTTTTGGTGACAAAGTTGTAATAATTAGTAATTCCTTTATGTGCATCCTTGTAACACGGTCGTTGGCTTAAAAAAGATATGTTTTTTAAGAGGTATGTTTTTTCATAATACAGAATCTTCAAGGAAACATTTATTTGGTATATATTATAATCTATGACATTAGCAAAGCCAATTTTTTGTAAGCTTCATAAATCTAAGTAAAGAATCCTGTTTTCGTCAATCTTAAGACGTTTGTAAAGATCACTGATATGTATCTTGGCAGTATCACCGTGACCAGCAGTTAACGCCTATATTTTGCGAGTGGCTAAATGAGAGGATGTCCTGAGCACAGTTACTGTAATCGAGCGGATAATATGGACTCTGCAGCACTAAGAATGAAAGAGCGTTGTTAATGCAACAGCATTAATTTTGAGCTGGAAATCTTTAACACGCAATATACGTACTATTGTATTATATCATAGAAATAATCATTATAAGTTTAGACTAATCAGCAACCATTAATTTTCCTTAAAACGTTTGTTTCATTACATTAAGACCTTTTCTTTAGATAAGCATGATCTTTAATTGCCTGACAGTAGAAATTGAGCCTTATCAAATTACTAAAGAGATGCCAACTGCTATTTCATTTTTAACCGCTTTGTTTCTAGCTTTATGCTAAGCTTTGCTCATCTTAATGTTTTGTTTCTAGCTTTATGCTAAGCTTTGCTCATCCTAAAAGCTAAGATCTTTAATAATAGTATTCCACTCGTCCCATGTTGTGAATATTTCTTTGTTTTTAACTGACTAAGGAAGATCGACTCAACGCCTTTTTTGTAACTTGTTTATATATATTCTTATTAAGAAAACAGCGTTATTTATACTAAATCTGACATAGTTGACAATTATTCGTAACTAAAAATAAGATAATAATTACCAACTTCATACCATATATTAATTACTGTAAAAATACTTGACGTCATCGCGTGGTTTAATAAATGTTTATGACACACTCCCCCAATTTGTAGAGAACATCTACAAATTCTCATCAAAATGTTCATCAAGGGCTGTTATTTTAATAAGTTCCTTAGCCTTTGATTTCGCCATTCGTGAAGGTCTTTGTTTCAGAGTTTTTGTTTGCTCTGCTGATATGTTTTCGCAAGGTTTAGAATCGTTTGAGAATTCCTCGATCTCAGTAGGATCTTGGCAAATTTCCATCGGATAAAGCATCTGAATCGGTCTTTCCACTACTTGATTATTTCCCGTTCTTAATTTAACACCGCGGATTATATTATCTTCTCCGCGTACAAGTTTCGTTACCATACCAATTTTCCACTCACCTCTATTCTTTTCTTCTCCTTTAAGCAAGAAAATCTCTCCCACTGCTATGTCCTTTTGATTATAGCCTCCTTTGCGCTGATGATTTTCTCGTAATGATCTTAAGTACTCGTTTGTCCACCTTTTCCACGCTAAGTTCTTGCATTTCGTGATATACCGCATTGCTCGTGTAGTCGATTTGTTGTTAAAATCTTCATCATCGTCATCTTCTGCATTTTCGGAAGGGATCGTAATACCTTTCCCATGTAAAATCATGTTTGGTGTTAATATCGGAAGTTGAATATCGTTCTCGATATAACCTAATGGTCGGTTATTCAAAGTATTTTCAATATCAATCAAAACTTCTTTAAGTCGTTCGAAAGTCAGACGAATCCTTCCAGTTGCTTTGTGTAATGATCTTTTTACCAAACCCACCATTCTTTCAAAGAAACCTCCCCCACCATGGGTTTCTTGCTAAATTAAACTTCCATTTTATGTTCATTTCACCTAAGTAATTGTTTATCAGCGGGTCTTTCTGCAATCGTCGGATCCACCTTGCAGTACTTACAAATGTTTTGGCATTGTCGCTTATTATGAGTGCAGGTGTGCCCCTTCTTGCAATCATTTCTTTTATACTTCGACGGAATTCTTCATTTTCCATTGTTTTTAGTAGATCCAAATGGATTGCTCTTGAAGTTGCACAAGTATAAAGTACAATGTATGATTTTTTATAACACTCTTTGCTTACTTTATATTCGATTGGGCCAGCGAAATCCAAACCAATAGTTTCAAAGGGGTATTTGCTTTTAGTTCGATACTTGGGCAAATCAGCTGTTAATGGAGCTAGTAATGGTTTGCACCTGAATCTTTTACACCAATTGCAATCGTATATAATTGTTTTGACTTGGCTACGTAAGGTATCTGTCCAATAATGCTCACGAAACTTGGACATTGTCAGACCAACCATCCCATGGTGAGTCTGTGCATGTGCTCTTTGAATAACCAAGTTTGTAAAGGGATGCTTGCGAGGTAAAAATATTGGGTGCTCACCTTGTATACGACCCATGCAAACTAAAAGCCAATTGTGATTTCTATGTTATCGTAATCTTTCTGAAGTTTCTTTAAATTGTTCGGATTTTTCAAATTCGTATTGAGCAATTTTGATCAGCTTCTGCATCGCGTTGTTCCTTTCAGTAGCTGATAGCACACCTCGACATTTTCTTTTACTTTTGAGATTGATAATGATTCTAAAGATCCATGCCATTATTCTTATAACTTTTGGTAGTTGATACTTGTTCATAAGTTCATCAAAGTAGTTAAACGTCTCTGCTGTGGCAAGGTTATGTATTTTTGTTGGATTAACTTCTTTCATTACTTCATCCATTTGTGTATGAACTATATTGGTTGGCCACTCATTCTTTTTGGTAAGCCATGTTGGACCGTTGAACCATATTTGTGGAATTTTTCCATTTTTAATTCCTCTACTTCCAATATCAGCTGGGTTCTGATTGGTTGGACAGTGACGCCAGATAATCCAACTTCGTTTATTGATTTCTTTGACACGATTTGATACAAACTGCTTCCATTTACGATTGTCATTAAGGATCCAATGCAGTGCTACTGAACTATCAAGCCAACCGTATATTTCCATAACTGGGTATCCTTCAAGTGCCAATTTAACGTTTGTAAGAGCATTAGCTACCATGTGTCCAGAAATCAATTCAAGTCTGGGAATAGAACAACCTCGTTTTGATATGCGTGATTTGGCTGTAAACAATCCTTGAGTTACTTTGTCTCCTTGATGTACTACTACGTATATTGCACTGCAGCAGCCATCTTTGCTTGCATCACCAAATCCATGGATTTCAATCTTTTTTATTATATGATTCAAAACAGTTATACTTCTTGGTATTGGTGTAAGGTCTGGTAACGTATATTTCCAAAGCATCCATTCCTTTGATAATTCAGGTGAAAGTTTTTTATCCCAAGCAAATTTTAAATCACAAATTTGCCGATATATAAGTTTTGCTGTTAGTGTTATTGGGGAAATCACACCAAGTGGATCAAAAACTCTAGCCAAACTTTCTAAAATTCCTCTTTTGGTTATGATGTTTGTTTGGCGAGTTGGTCTGCAATCCACTAATAAAGTGTCATCATTTTTGTCCCACAACAAACCAAGAATTTTTGAATAACGTTTATTTTGTTCATTGATGGTAACTTCATGATTGTTCTCTTTTGAATCATTGGTTTCTAATGCAGGAAAATTCGAGTGCCATTTGTGAAGCTGGAATCCTCCCATTTCGAACAGATGAATTGCTGTTTGTTTCAATTTTTCGACACATTCCAGGTCAACTCCCCCAGTGATTATATCATCAACATATATGCCCCTGTTGATTATCTGAATTTCATTCTTTTTATGCGGATAATGTTTTTCATACGTCATTAAATGTTGCTTGATTACTCCCCCAAGAATAAAGGGACTAGATGCACAGCCAAACGGGATTCGAGTAAATCTTAGAGTTATTACTTCTTTACTTTTCAAGTCCGATATCCAATAGAAACGGAAAACATCACGATCTTTAGTATCAACTCTTATTTGTAGGAACGCTTGTTTAATGTCTCCAGTAAGACAAACAGGTTGCAATCTGTTTTGTAAAATAACATTGAGTAGTAAGGGTTGTAATGGAGGACCAATATGTAAACAGTCGTTAAGTGAGGGTGATCCGCACTCTTTAGCTGACGCGTCAAAAACAATCCTTAGCTTGGTTGTTTCGGAGTCCTCTTTTATCACTGCTCGATGAGGCATGTAGAATATTCTCTTGCCAGTTGGTTTGTTTGGTGCATACTCAATTATCCCATCCTTGAGTTGTTCTTGAATAATAGCATTATATTTTATGAGATCATTTGGTTTCTTTTCCAGTTTTCTAAGTACGCTATGAAACCTTGAGATACTCCCATCTGAATAGGATGCTAGTTTTGAATGTTCTACTTTCCATGGTAATCCAGTGTGATAAGAACCAGTCGAGTCTTGTTGTAGCTGTTCTTTAAATTCTTCATATACTTCATTTTGATTCCCTTCGCTTTGATCTTCTAGACCAAGAACATCCAAGCTATATAGTTCTTTGTAACAGTCGTTGGTTGACTTTGTAAAATATAAACAGTCCGAGGTGCTTTGTCCTGGTCCCATAACCGTCCATCCAAATATGGTTTCTTCTGCAATAGCTTCTCCATCATTTCCAGTCCTGAAACCTTTCAACTTTATTCTTGCAATATCACCAGCACCAATTATAAGATGAATTTTATGATCATCGTAGTCATCTTCATTATGAAAATGTAATCCCTCTAAGTGTTTGAATTTCTTTTTTAGGACGGATATCCTCGGATTTTGTAGTACTGTAAGCACTTTCCTTTCTAGCTTGTAGAGTTTAATATCAAGGCTGTTGCGTCCGTTTATTGAATATAGAGTTGTGTAGAACAACGGAAGGTTTTGATGTACTGATCCAGTCATTGTTTCAATGTTTTTCGATTCCCAATTATTTGGCTCTAACTTTAGGTACTTGATTAGCGTAGATGAAGCATACGAACTACCAGCTCCTGTATCCAAGAGTGCTCTCACTTTATATTTGCCAACGTTCACAACGACTGTGGGATGAATAGTTTGTCCTTCGTATCCAGCCATAAGGATACCCTTTTTTGATTCGTCTTTATTAACCCCAGTGCATATAGATGAATGATGCCTTCCTTGACAATTGTAGCAAGAACGTTTGCTACGACAGCTGGATACTGTGTGGTTTGTTGACGTGCAGTTGAAGCAGCGATGGTTTTCTTTAAGATATTGTTTCCTTTGCTGTGTTGAATGAAGTTTCGTACATTCGTGACTACGATGATTTTGCGAACTGCAGTAGACACAGCCAATGTTTTTAGTTTCGTTATGTTGGAAGTGTTTTTCCATTTGATTTTTGTGCTCCCAATTATTGTGGGGTTTTGAATTTTTTTTTCTGATATTATTTTTTGTTCGTCCAATAGATGATTCTGGGTTTCGTAATGTATATTCACGTAGAGCTTCAATTAGCTGTTCAAAGCCCCATTCCTGCCATTTTGGATCTGTTCGAGTAATATCAGCTTTAACAGGGCCCAGTTTGTCGAGAGTTTCACGTACCAGTATTTCTGCTGTTTCCAATTTGTTTAAAGTTTTCAACGAGTTTATGCTTACATTTAATTTTCTGTAAAAATGATGTATTTGATCCACGTCGGTATTTTTTATGTAGAGAAGATCCATGATATCACGACCATGCTGGCGTATAATTTCAGAAGTGATTCCATATTTTTGATTTAGAATCATTTTTGCTTTTTCATAACCATTTGCATTAAAAGGGAGTCCAGCAATTTCCTCTTTTGGCGTGTTTGATAATAGTTCACGTAAGTACGATAATTTAGTTACTGGAGGATAGCTTCTGTTGTCAATTTCTGTGCTGAATTGTTCCCAGAACCGCACCCAATCCAGAATAGTCCCATCAAATTTTGAAATTTGTAGTCTGGGAAGTTTTGCTTTACAATCATTTGTGTGTGCACTGTGCATGCTTTGAGTTGTTTCTTGTTTTTGTTCATTTAGTTCTTCTTTTACACGAGCGATTTCTTCGTGCATTTTCTTCTTTTTCGTAATTTCTCTTTCTACGCGGTATTCTTCCAGCGAGGTCAGAAGTTCGCTTTGCTGTTTAATTAAGTTGTTCTGTTGTTCGTACCAGTTGTCGATTTCTTGATTGTCGGCGTTTTCTTCGTCTCTTTTTAATTCTTCTATGTTTTGGATTAAGTTAAAAGTCTCCGACAGTTTTGCTTTGATGGTTGGTTCTAATCTATCTAGTGTGTGTATATCGTTATTGTTCAATGATATGCGTACTTCCAGACCAAGTCGCTCAACTTTTGTTAATGTTAGTTCCAATTTCCTTGATAGTGTAGCGATTGGATCTTCAGTTGCTTCGGAGGCATTTTAAATTCTATTGTAATCTTTGATTCCTTACGTCGGTTGATAGCTTGAAGAGTGTTCCGTAGATTCCAGTGTCCTGGCAGGGTCGCCACTTTGTGTTGTGAATATTTCTTTGTTTTTAACTGACTAAGGAAGATCGACTCAACGCCTTTTTTGTAACTTGTTTATATATATTCTTATTAAGAAAACAGCGTTATTTATACTAAATCTGACATTGTTGACAATTATTCGTAACTAAAAATAAGATAATAATTACCAACTTCATACCATATATTAATTACTGTAAAAATACTTGACGTCATCGCGTGGTTTAATAAATGTTTATGACATCCCAACGCGTGATGGTTTTATTCTTAAAAACAGACGGGGATTTATGAGTGCGATGTTTTTGTGATTGTGGAGTTTGAGCGCGAAGACGGTGTGAGAGTGGAGATTATTTAACAAGAATTTTAATGAGTATAGTAACAATATACTTTTTTTTTTTCTCACATTACTAAACAAATATTCTCAATTACTTATTTCATTAATATATTCTTTTGATAGTAAAATAAAAATAATATTATATAAATGCCGGTGATAATATGCAAGCAAAGTCATTTGAACATTTTCTCTTACACCCTTTGAAGTCTTGGTCAAAGCGTTTTTCTTCATTAGAATTTTTTCTCACTTTAACATTTTCTCTTTCTCTGTTTTCCAAAAATCTCTTTTTAAATCCTTCCTGAAAAAAGGAATCTCCAAAGAGATTCTGTTTGATTTTCTTATTAGCTGTTTTTCTACATGTCTGCAAATGTTTCCTAAACCAGTTGCTGTTCTAGCATAAGCGATGATTTTTATTTTAAATTTTTTAGTTTATTTATTTCAATCTCTGAGTCATGGTTCTCTAAAACAGAATTTACCAGTTTTCTTTTGATTAGCGTTTGTCTCTGGTCTCGACTTGATTGTAAAAGTTAAAAAAGATTTACAGAACTGTCGCGTGCCTTACTAATTGAACTATTACCATTTATCGGTGCAGTTACCATTAAACTTCTGGTTGTCATTGTGAAAACAATTTTAAATTGCAATGGTGTCACTGATTTATTTAATACGCAAATATAATTGTGTTTCCACATGGTATTTCGGTACAAAACTCGCTCTTTCCTTCGATCAAATGTTATATGTTTTAGTTGGGTAAAACTTAAAAATGATGTTTAAATTTTCTTTCGTTTTCTCTCCTCACACGTCTCATTAATTTTGAAGCGAATATTAGGCCACCAGAAGATTTTAGGAATGATATATATGTAAACGTCAATGAGTTTTAATTCCGCATTTGAAAAGAAAGTTGATACGGCACTCTCTATGCTGCCAAGAAATCCATTATTCATAATAGACCAGAATAACATCAGTCTTTTCGTCACTCCATCTTTTGGAAAAATAGACATTGTATACTCAATATTATTTAGTGCCCTTTGAGTTTGTAATATTTGTTATAATATTTGTATCTAAACTAACCTCTAATTTTATCTGATTTAAAATATTTTATTATCAATTTGATTTATCTCACTGGTCAGCATATCTTTTATTGTTGAAAAAGTGAGAACTGATTCAGCGTCCCAAATTTGTCTAGAAAATGTTTCTGGAGAATTTTGGGATGCTTTATCAGATTAGTTATATTTATTTTCATTGTCTATCGTGTCTATCTATGTCTATTTCTACTTTACTTGCTATACAAGAAGTCTTAGTTATACTAAATTCCTTTTTTCTCAATTGATAGTAAATTCTAAAGGTATTTTAGGTATGATAAACATATAAGTTTGCATGCAGACATTAAGAATGATTGCCAATTAGTTATACACTCCATAGGACAGAGATAGAGATAATTTATATACAAGATGTGCAGTAAAAAAACTTCGTTTTGAATTCCGAAGTTTTTAATTTTGATGAAAATACTTTTAAGTAGTGAGAAAATCCCAAAAATATAAATTAAAAATATAATGAAAAATTTACCAAATTCCTTTTAAACAATAATATTCTTGGCACTAAGATAAAAAAGTTCTTTTGTAGGTCTTAGGAATTTCTTTTAGTAGTATAGTTGATGAGAGAATCAGGAAAAAAATTCTATAAACTTCAATAATAGAAAAAAAAGCTTATATGAGATTTCTTAGAAAGGGTTATCCGAAATTCGATTATAGAGCTATTTAATAGACTAAATAAGCCCCAGAAAGGGCATTAAATAGCAGAGCGTAGAGCTAGTGAATAGTCTTGTTAGTAATCTAAGGTAATCTAAATGGCCGTGGGCTAAGATCTGCAACTTAGTAAGGCTTGTGTTCTATAATTAGTCGACACTCTTAACTAAATCGTTCGACACTCTTAACTAAATCGTTCGGCGCGGCTTGCGAGTAGCTTTAGGAATGCGTTTCATACATCAATAATATTTTTTTTTTACTGTTAGAGATTATATACAGTATAGATAATAACCATAAAACATAGACAGCGCCTTAGAACAAGAACTAAAGAGGTTGCTCAGAGATAAAATAATAACTTGAGACAAGTACCTGGAAATCTTCAAGAAATAGGTAACTTTATCAACCAGCCAAAAAAAAGAGTCTTAGCATGTTCTTGCAACCGATCAGAGACACTAGTCTCTAGATTAGAAGCTCACCAAGGAAGAACCTGAGTCAATAGGATTAACACCTGGAGAGTTGCCATCGACCGATCAAAAAAATGAGCCTAATCAGAAGCTGAGCAAGGAAGAGCGTAAGTTGTAAGAATTGAAACCAGAAGTGTTGCCATCAGCCGATCAAATAAAATGAGCCTGAGCCAACCGATCCGAAATACGAGTCTTAAGATCAGCAAGGAAGAGTTGGCAAACTTCGAAATTTACAAGAGTACTGACAAACTTAAGAATTATAAAGCCACCATACCACAAGGACATAAGATTGAGTTATTTCCAACTGAACTGATGTTAACCATAAAATCAAAATCAGTTGATCCTTTGGAGAACGAGATAGAGGAGGAAGGGCGGAAATTTTCGTATATGCTTGCTTTAGTGTTTGAAAGGGAAGACAAGATATCTGAGGATGACTCCGATATTACATCCACAACTGCATATCTGGGGGCCGCAGGTGTACCAATACTAAATAAAGACGATACCAAGGATTCTCACAAAATATTCGAAAAAGTGATAACGGAAAATATGATTTCTTTTACGTCTACTAACACTGGCTGGTCAATAAAATGATGCAAATTTATAATCATTAGCTCTGCCGAGTACAGACCTTTCCGCGGTAGTAGCTTTTATGAGACATCTAGTGGTATACTAAGGAGATGTGTTATCATAGTGAGGAACACGGATAAATGATGCGTTGAATGGGCCATACTATCCAAGAAATTTCAAGCGAATTACCATAAAAAATGTGAGAGCAATTACAGGAGGCACCTGAGTGAGCTAAACTTCAAAGGGATTGATACCAGTGTGAAGGTCACAGATGTTTAAAAACTTGAATGTCTTTACCCAGGGCTATTTGATAATGTCTTCGGATGGAGTAAGGGGTTTTACCCAACGTATATTAGCAAGATGGAAGGGTATTTTAGAGAGCAGGAAGACAAAAAAGGCGAGAAGGAAGACCCCATTATAAACCTCTTACTAATGTCAGATAAGGCAAATCCAGAAAAGAATCACTAAGTTTTGATCAGTAGCCTAGCGGGTATGTGCTATCAGCATAATAAGCATTATGGAGTAAAGCACCCTTGTGAGCGCTGCTTGCATTCAAAGAAAAAAAGAAAAAAATTGGGAAAGCATAAAAAAAGTATTCTAAAATTTGTAAATAAATACAAGCAGACACCAGTGCTATTCATAAGTGACTAACTTGCCAGTGCCTTTGCCAATCCTGAAAAGAGCTAAACGTATTTCTTATCAAAGCAGGTCCCGTGTAACTTATGTTATGTAGAAGTTACCAGCAATGGAAAAATTAAAGGAACATTCTTATACCATGGAGAGGAAGTTGTAGAACACCTCATGCACAGCCTACAGACAGAGGTGACTTAGACTACTGAATTCTTTGAGAGTTTAGATAAGTCGATGAGCCCTCGAGAACAGTATTTCCGTGGTAAAGAGAAAAAATGCTTTATATGTGATAAACCTCTGGTGAATCAAAAGCTACATCACCACACCTACATCAGTGGTAAGTGTAGGGGGGCAGCCCATTCAAATATAGCTCTATAAAGACCGAGACTGAGCGTAATAATACAAAGCTTCCTGTTATATTCCACAACCTAAGAGCCTATGACGGGCATATCATCTTGCAGCTTCTAGGTAAAGATACGGTAAATGATAAAATTACCTGCATCCCTAACAACATTGAAAAATATATGTCCTTCTTTAAAGGGTAGCTAAAATTTAAAGATTCTATGCAATTCCTAAACTCATCACTCGATTGATTATCTAAGAATCTGGGGATTAGGGAGCTGAGGGTAACGAGAAAAGGTCTTACTAAAGCTGAGTCTTCTACGGCAGAAAGTGTTCATCCCTATAAGAAAGTTAACAGCTTTGACAGGTTCGATGAGACCTGTTTACCACCCAAGGAGGATTCTATTCTAGACTTAAAAAGAATGGGATAAAGAATGGAGACTATGCACTCGCACAATAGGTTTGCAAAACGCTTAAATGAGAGCTACATAATATACACAACGACTATCCTATTGCCCCAGAGAAAATGATAGTTCCAGAAGAATGGCTAAGCAATTACCATAGAAAGCTAAACGAGGAGAGTAATCATAAAAATAAGGGGTTTGAGAAGCTGGTATCAAATCTTTGGAGTAAGAAGCGCTATGTTGTGCGCTATCGCAGCGAAAAGCTCTACCAATCGCTAGGTATGGTGATAACAAAGATCCATAGAGGTATAAAGTTTAGGCAGGAGCCTTGGATGGCTGATTGCATCAATATGAACACCGAGTTGAGGAAAAAAGCCAATTCGTTGGGCTAAGACCAAAATTTATTCAGTTCTGAAAGCGGGAAAAAATATCAAAAACGCAAAGAGGGTTGGAAAGATGAGCAAGTGAAGACATCTCTTAACCCAAGTGATGCAGAAAGATGGATAGAGTCTAATAGTATCATAACCCACACCTGAAGCCAGCCACTATACGTTAAGTGAGCCTTTCAGGTGGAAACTCTGTCCTCCCTGGAACTTTGTATAACTCTTCACGGACGAAGCGTCTGGCTGGCCCATCGGTGAGACTCTAAAGGGCGGGCTGACCGTCACGTCTCAGGACTGAGTCTATAGTATGTGTAGTAATAGACCAGATGGGTTAGTAGCGCAACGATGCCAACCTTCAAGCTCACCTAGTGCGTATAGATAACACGAGAGAGCGCCAGGAGATATTTGGGCTCCTTGAGACCAGGAACCTTTCGAGCTGGTTGTGAGGGTATGTGATAGACCTTCACAGTGTTGTTGGCGTCTTTTGGTTTAACAACTAAAAATCTGGACGGCTCACCGTTGAGGGAGACTGATGGTAGCAATCTCACCTACTAATTAGATCTTTCCGAAGAGCGATGCGCCGTCAACAGTATCTCTTTAACATACTGCACATACTACAAAAAGTCTCTCAGTAAAAAGGCGATTGAAACGCTCTACTCTTCCTTGCCCGCGATGATTTCCGGCAGCTGCTACATGCAACTGAACACCGTGCTTCTTGAGTATCTGAGTAGAAGCACCAAGAAACTGGCAGCCGGGTTCAAACATAAAAATTAATTTCAAGGTTCGTTGGAGGCGCCCTTGCGAGCTCAATGCTCTAAGACAATCGTCTCACAAACTTTCATAAGACCGTAGAGAGCGTAAAGAAGTATGGGATACTCTTGATAATTCTTCATAAGGTGTCTACAGTTGAGATGACTCTTAGCAGAAAATAATGGCAACAGCTGTGATAAGTAATGGTAACAGCTGTGATAATCTTCAGAACCGCTTCTTGAAGTTCGTGGAGGCTGAATTTCAGCGCCATGACAACCTCAAGACAGCACATGATCAATCCCACGCACAATAGCAGTCAACCGTGATCACGCGCCTAGGAAAAATCAACACAGCCCTCGTATCATTGGGACAGCCCGGGAATCATATAGATTTAGCTAACGCAATCCAGGCATACAGAAACGCTCTGTAAAGTTTGGCCTTGCAGTTCATTTTTATTTTTATTTTTTGTGTTTCGCGTCTTATGTGAAATACCATCCAGCGAGTCCACCAGGAACTGCGACTGCGGCGACGTAACGCGCTTGGTCTTTGATGTTACACCACGAGGGGGACTAACCTTACTGCTCGTTTCTTAACCGTAGTCTTGCATTCTCCTGTCATCCCTAAACATATAATAATCCGAGAATTTGAATTATTTAGGAACACTGAGAAGTTCTTGGTTGGGCATCTCTCCTCTGGCACTCATCATTTTGCGATGGTGACCGTTCGCCATGACATATTTGTCGAGTCGAGACTTGGATGCATCCTCAGCTGCTAGGCGAGTGTTTAGTTTATCGAGGTTCTCGGGGCGGTTCTTTGCGTAATCTTGTTACGTCGTAGTAAGAGCCTCCATGGCTTTGTTGTGTCGTTAAATCTTATCATTAGTCTCGTCCTCTGAGAGCTTTTGTGCATTAACTTGGCCACCTATAAAAGCTGACGAGCTCGCAATGGCGCTGAATATAGCCATTCCAATAGCTGCCGTCATGCTCGCAAAACGCTATGAGTCTCACATTGATTTTTCAATTGCTAGGAGCAAGGCTAGCAGAGATCTATTTCTTATCGATCATGATCTGCCGAGGCAACTCACCGAACATTAAGTAGCCGATCAACTTCCCAGCGTCTCGCATATCAAATCTTGGCTCAGTCCTCGACACTAGCCTTTTTTCTCCGAGGCATAAGAGATGGCTAGTGCTCCGACGTCAACCACTGCGCTGAGATAAACAACGTCAGCTACTGCTTTCTTGTAGTCAGGTGTTGGAGTAGACATCTAGAAGGAAAGATGTAGCTATTATTGCCAATATATCAAGACTTGAAATGGAACCCAGTGACTTTTAAAGACCAGTCTTGGCGTGGACATCAACGTTCTTACCAAAGATTGCCCCAAACTCCAGGTATTGTCTGGTCGAGATACCTATCTGTTCTCTAAAGAACTTGCTTGAACCAAGTGTTCCAAGGGTGTGATAAAGAAATTGGGAAATAATTGGTCTGTAACACGTTCTTATATTTTTCGCGGAAGGAGAACCCTTGATTAACATAGATCGACGGAGACTCGATGTCTTAGATGGTAAGAGAACAGCAAAAAATTCCATTAGTAAGCGCTGATGTCAATGCATAAGCAGCAATCCTACGAGCCAGAGCAGCGCGTCTTTAATCCTGTCCATGGTTCTTTTTCTCTCGGTTCAGGTTCTGGAGGCTTGAAACCAGGATCAGGTGACGCTATAGCTGAAGCGTTAGGTAGTACTCTACCGAGACTAGTAACTAACCAATCTATTGTTGTGGCGATAGCTGTCAGCACCGCGCCTATCATAATCCCCTGCTCGCGGAATATCGCTCTTATTTTTTAATTTAATGCCAATGCCTTACCTTTTTTTCCAGTAATCCGTTCAGTTAGGTCGCATATCTGCGCGAACTGTCTTTTCAATCATTTCTTTAATTCTTTTACCCGAGCTTCTGCGTCAGCGAATCTTTTTTTTGGTTTCTAAAATTTTATTTTCATGTCCAATGTCGCTGAACCTCCCTTCAAAATCTTCCTCGTTGATCATCTGGATTTTTAGGACAATCCTTTTTGTTTCTTTTTCAGCTAAGTCTTTTTTAATATTCTCATTATCTATGAGCTGGCTGATACTCTTCACTTATTTTGAGGCTTTACCTATGGAATCAGCCTTAGTCCCCACTTCAATGAGTGATTCGTAGATTTAATCAAGGCTAACAGGGACTATATCCAAACTTTTAGTTTCATTAGATGGGTTGTCGATAGCAACAATTGTTTTATCCAACTCAATATCATTCTTAATGAACATTCTCCAAATATTGTAACTGTAATTAGCCAAGATGGCTTATTCGGCATGTATGGCACACAGCTCAACCCCCTGGGGGATAAGCTGGTGTGGCACGCTATCCGTGGCGAAATCATTTGGGTCAGACATTACTGGTTCGGTTCCCTAGTCTAAGTCATGATATGGTTGTGGTGCCTGGCACCGTGCGCTTGGTCTTTGATGTTACACCACGAGGGGGACTAACCTTACTGCTCGTTTCTTAAGCAATCTTGGCCGAGCTATAGGAGAAAAGATGAGTATATGGAGGCAGGGACAAGAACTTCAGAGACTTATGTATTATGGTGACAACTGGGAAATGCGTGACCTATTTCTGTCTCCAATAAAAATCTAATCTCAGCGTACCTCTCCTGATCGTTTGATTCAAGGATGTGACGATCAAGCTGATCCTGGTAATCTTACCTTGCTAAGGTGTCGTTCATTCTTAGTTGTAAGCACCGGGGCTAATGCCAGTGCAGCTAACGCTTACGGTATGAATCCCTGAAAGTACTACACACCTCTTGACTTTGAGTAGGTCTCAGGTAGAAGTCCATTACACCCTTCAAGCTTTGAAGACTATTATGAGTATGAGATTGCGTTCAGCAATCGACCTCAGGTCATAATCTCGACTGACACAGGTGTTGCTGTCAACTATAGTCTAAATAATATCGCTCTTGAGTGAGACTGCTTCATCCGCCTCGCTGCCTGCTGATGTCGCTTCGGCGCACAAGGTTGTTTTTTTCTGGCTTTCAATAAAATTATTAGCCATTGGAGGATTGAGCATTTTTGGTACACTAACCAGCTGGCTGTTTGATGTTAATATTGGTTGTGAAAGCTTAAAGTATGTTAAAATCTCAAGCCATAGCTTTATTACTTTTGCACGCCAGCCAGATAAGACTCAGCCAAGTCTCAACCTTGTGAGAGTAGACATAGAGGGAAGGAGTAATTTGCTATACTCAAATGGCTTAAACCCCACAAATGTACGAAGAAACTTTCCAACGCATTTCTGGAACGAACCGCGTAGTCTCAGCCGTTACGAAAATGGTTTCCAATAAGCAGAATAATCAAACCATAACCTTTAATGATTGATATCTACCTCCTTAGCACTATCGATCAACACCACCATGGCTCAGGATTTAAGATTGGGAACAATAGAACTAGCTACAAATAAACTTGAATAGACGTAAGTGTTTTGTATGGGGACGGCTCTTTTTTTTTTTTTTTTTTCTTAAGTAAGAAAGCTTTTATGAAAAAGTAAATTATGTATATAATTGTGAAGATTAAAAAAAATTCAAATTTGAAAATGGCTTACTTTTATAAACTGTAAAAAGGGGGCCAAGGAAAACACATTTTATTTGAAATACTCAAGTATATTAACTTTTATGTGATAAAATACGCAGGAAAATCGGAAATTATTTTATGGTCATCCTTTCTACTAAAACATAACAATTAAGCGTTTGTTAGAATATTTATGCTTTAAAGCTGTATATATTTAAAAAAAAGATGGTTTTAACTTTATAATAAAAAAAAAACAGAGTATGGTTACTTTTTTAAGTTTAAAAATTTTGTACATCAAATCTTATATTTCAGCAATAAAAAAACACGTAAAAATGACTGAGTCTCATGAAATAAAACTAAAAAAATTATGCAAAATATGTTGAGAAAGTCTAGATAATGAAAGTGTTCTTTTAACAAAACGTATCGTTACAAGAGAATTGTTTTTTTATCCGAATCGATAAGGACCACCCAAATATGCATCCTCAAAAAATGCGTTATAGATGCGTTTCAATATTAACAAATATTGAATAAGGTTCAAACACTGAACTAAAATAAAGATCTTAGCCTGAAAATTGCAATATAACTGAATGTGTTTGCTTTAAAGCCAATAAAGGAAGAATAAAAAAGAAAAAGATAAGTGGAAGACTTTTAAATATTAGTTATAGTGAAAATATTTGGACAAGACATGTAATAAATAACTTCCCAGCAAGCACACAACGTTGAAACAACGTTGAAATAACGTTGATCGACGTTGATCAACGTTATTTCGACGTTGATCAACGTTATTTTAACGTTGATTCAACGTCGTGTGCTTGCTGAGATACAATCTAAACTTTTACCTCAAACAAAATTTAATCTCAAGCTGCAAGATATTAACTGCATCTTAAAACCTCATGTGCATCTTTATGTGTGTACTATTTGCAACGACATTATGCATAAACCATTTATTATAAAAAAATGTCTTCATTCATTCTGCGCACCATGTCTGTTACCACTTTTCATTGGCAAACTAATATCAAAAACAAAATGCCCTTAATGTTCCTTTTCAATTCCAAGTGATGGGGTAATTTCATCAATCAATATCTTTGAAATGATAGGAAATTTGCAAGAAGTATGCAAGTAAGGTTATGGTAAATTGTTTAAAGTCACACAACTGTCAGAACAAAAGAAACATCAAAAAACTTGTCAAACAACTACGATATCAAGTTCAACAACATCAATATTATCATCATCAACTTCACAATAAACCTTTCAGATATATTTGCATTGGATTCAATAAATGCTATACCAAGAAATATTGAAGGTGCTGCTCTGCATGTAATAAAACAAAAAATCTTTCAAACAACATCCAATGTAATTGAATTTCCGACAGGTGGACCAAGGATAATACAATCTTTACAAAAACAGAGACTGTAAAATTACTATAACAAAGCAAAAATGTTTTTATTTTTTTATTAGGAAACTATGGTATGTTTTTTTTAATATTTTAAAAAAAATTACACAACGTTTTAGCCCTTATGCTTTACATCAACACCAAGAGCCTTCAAAGAAAGTTCAGATGTATGTTTACGCATAATTTGCAGACGACAGTTACAGCTAAAACATATGACCAAAACATGTGGAGAAAGCATCATTTCTACAATCAAGCAAACTGTTACTCTTTCGAAATCTTTTAATGAAAATGAAAAAGAATATATTCTGAACAAATCAAATATTTCAAAAGCCAAATTATCTGCTGAAGAAATGGTCAGTTTAAAAGCAAACATGAGCAGTACTTATGTCAATATGAAAATATTATCTAGGTACACAAGATTGCAATTATTATACAGAAATCTTGAAAAGACAAATTCAATACTTTTAATAGTTATTGTTAATAAAAAAAAATTTATCATTTTAGGTGGTTGAAAAAAAACAATATAATACGAGCTTCTAATGCAAAACAAAGAAATGTGGCTAAGAAATGGTCATGTGATGATCTTATTGTTAAAAACGCTCCATTTATGGTTGAAAAAAAAGATTCAAAAAGTTCTTACGAAATCAAGGAATTGCCATGTGCATATATTGAAAATATACAAGGGCATATAAAATATGTACTAGATAGACTAGAAAGGTACAAACAAACTTTTTTTAAAAACAGCTTTAACATACTACAATTAGTTAAATTACTTTAAAATACTACAATAAATTAAATGCAATACTATAAAAACAAAAACTAATTTTTCTTGTTATAATTTTAGCAACAACCAGTAATTATAATTTAGCAACAAATTATTATACAACAAGATTAACGACAACTAATTCCATATCAAAATAGAAGGTGACCATGGAGGTGATTCCTTCAAAATGTTTTATCAAGTAGCAAATGTGGAAAAGCCTAATAACAAAACTAATACAACAATATTTTTATACTTGAAGAAATATATAGAGAAATCATTTTTGTTATTTGATCTTAATCTTTTTTTCTTTAAATCATTGTGTTATATATATATATATATATATATATATATATATATATTAAGGTGCTCCAAAAAAATGACTTTTTTGAATTTCAACTAACATTAATTTTCATAAGGTGCCCCAACCTTGATATTACTAATAAATTTTTTTTTTTCATGATTAGATCACTCCATTACTTCCCTCAATGGGTCCAAAGGTCATTTTTTGCCCCTTTTTTGCCCATATTTCGGACTAACTGAGGGGAGTGTTACCATTATCTAAATTGATTTTTCTTTCTTTTTTTTTGTTGTTTTATCTTTTTGAAAGAAATTAAAGTATAATGTTAAGCTTTTTTTTTTTTACTTGAACAATGAAGATCAAAAATTCAAAAATATTGACTTATTTTACAATATTTTACTATCTTTGTCCTATGTACCATTTTAATGTGTTTTTTGTTAAATTCTAAATACACATATATTTGCTTCATTTTGTGAGCAATTATATTTTACCTTGAGTACGCAATTTGATTTTTAACTTACTTTATATTTTGGTTATCATTTATCTTTTCAGTAACTAATTAACTTAAAAAAAGTTACTTAATAGTAAAATGCCTCCTAAAAAGAAGTTGAAGCTTACTCGAAATAAGGCTGAAGTATTTCTAGTAAAGATAGTTAGAGAAAATCTTTCATGTTATAAACTTCCTACTGGCATAGAGGTTCTGCAATACTTCCTTTATCTAAGAAACTTGAATCCCAAAGTAAAGAAAACGGTTTTAATTAGTTGTCATTTCGAAATTAATTCATTTGAGCTCAGATGCCTTCCACAAGCTGACTGTTGCGTAATGTCTAAGTTGGTAAGGCCATGGAATCTTGCAGGATTCCCTATCATAACCTTAGAAAATATCAGGTAAATTATGAATTCAAAATTTATCAACAAGTTTATTTCTATCTTTATTTCAAATTTTGAATAAATTTTCCATTTTAAAGAAAGAAGATTGATAAAATGGTGAACAACTGTTACAAGTTAAAGAAGAATAGCAAACGGAACAGCCCAACAGATACAAAAAAGAATGAGGAATTTTTTGAAGAAATATTAAAATGCTTTTGGATTAGTAAAAACAAAGAAGAACTAATTGAAGATATTATGAAAGACAGGAGAAGGACATCCAAAGCCAAAAATGAAGATATTGCGTTTATCTTGGACCAACTTGGAAATAGGATGGGAAGAATAGAAACAAATGATAAAAGGTTTACATACACTATTAAGAGATCCCACACAAAATTGTGTTCCATGTTAAACATGGAAAATAAACTAAACAATGGTAAAAATCTTTATAGTTTAGAAAACTCTTCAAGCAGTGATAATAATTCTGACTGTGAATATGTGCAGATATAAAAAAAGAACAATCTACCTGTGTTGTTTTGTTACCAAAAAATATTTTAAAAAAAACAGCTCTCACAGCAATAGGTGAGGGACTTTCAGTTAGACAACACACTGCAATAGTGGCAAGTGTTATTGCAAATTCAGGAGTGATGTTACTAATTTTGCAATATCTTCTTCAACTGCGTTTAGAGTTGCAGAGGAAGCTAAAGAAGGAGAAAAGATTAAAAAACACATTACTGAACTTGTTAAATCTTCATCATTTTCAATTATTCTCCATTTTGATGGATAAATAGTTAAAGAGTTTACAAACGGAATAGAACATCAACTTGACAGACTGGCTGTTTCCATCAGAATAGATGGACAGAGTGAGCTTCTTGGGATTCCTCATTTGAACTTTTGCACTGGAGAAACACAGAAGAATACAATCATAAAACTTCTTCATCAATTTGATATTTTTGATAAATTACAAGGAGGCGTTTTTGAAACAACTTCTGTAAATACTGGTAATAAAAAGGGTGCGTGCATTAGATTAGCTGCAGAGCTTGATAGACCTCTACTTCTCCTAGCATGTAGGCATCACATCTATGAAAGGCATATTATTCACTGCTGGAACATTTATCCTAGCAGTAAAACAAATGGCCCAGATAATCCATTGTTTAAGAAGCTTAAAGATGTATGGAACTCAATTGATCTAAATTCCCATGTGTTAAACAAAGTAAAAACTAAAGACATTTCTGATAGCTGGCTGCAAGTACAGTTCAAGGAAGCCTTATCTTTCTCTCAAAATGTTATTAGAATGAAAACAATGAAAAAGGTATTTAAAATTTTGAATAAACTGAATTTTCTGTAATAAAATAAGTTTAGTACTGTTTTGTGTCTAAATAAATAGTTTTTTTTAGGATGGATGTAGGTCTGATTATCTAGAGTTAGTGGAATTGACAACAATGGTTTTATATGGTGATGAACAGTACAAACTAAGGAAACCTGGGCCTGTACACCATGCCAGATTTATGGCAAAAGGAATAAACCTTTTGAAAATGTATCTCCTTCTATTCAACATTTCTAGCTTGACAGGTTTCGAGAAGAAAGAAATAAATGATATGGCATTCTTCACAGCTGTATTTTACACTGAGTGGTTTATAAAGGCTGAAACTCCTGCTATCGCTCCATATCAGGTGACATTTCTATGTTTTAAAAGTTTTTAATCATTTCTTTGAAAATTTTGTGTAATATTTAATAGTCTAAAAATCTTTAGGATATGAAAGCTCTTTAGCAGATGGTGAGATACTCAAAAATCAATCCTGTCCAGGCAAAACCTGTTATAGAGTCTCTAAAGAGACACACCTGGTACATAGAACAATATTCTAGTTATGTCTCTTGTTGACAAAAATGTACAAAAACGGAGTGACATTGCCAAGAAGTTGTACTCAACCCCAAGACCAACAACTTATGCCGTAGAGAGACATCAATTTATTTTAAATATACTGAACTCCCTTATGTTTGATGATGATACTCCCCCAAGTTTGATCCCGCTTATAACTGACCAGATTTGGTTAACTTTTCATATCTTAAACCATGCAAATGCTGAAGTACAGTGGCTTAAGACTCCATCTGAGACATGGGATCGAAATGACTATTACCTAGAATTCAAACAATTTGTGAATAATCTTGAAGTAGTAAATGCCTGTAGTGAGAGAGCTATAAAACTAGTTCAGGTATCTATTTTTTATGTTTGGTACTTACTTTTTATGTTAAAAATCTCAATTTATTTCACAAGCTCATTACTTTTAAATATTGTTAAATATGAGCTGATCAATAAATCGCACAATGAGGATAAAAGACAAAGTACTTACCTTGCATCAAACAAATATAAGAAGTGAAAGAACAATTAAAAAAAAATCTGATTATGTAAAAAACTCTTTGTTTACAAAATAAGTTTATAAGCATAAACTATATTTGACAACTAATTACTTAAGAAACTAATCATAAATATTATTTTATTACGTAAATATAAATATTTTAAAAAGTAAATTATCTTGTTAACAAGCAGAACACTAATATAGTGCAAAAAAGCTTAAAAAAACCTTTTTTTTTTTTGAAGTTTTTGATCTTCATTGTTCAAGTAAAAAAAAAAAATTAAGCTTAACATTATACTTTAATTTCTTTCAAAAAGATAAAACAACAAAAAAAAAAGAAAGAAAAATCAATTTGGATAATGGTAACACTCCCCTCAGTTAGTCCGAAATATGGGCAAAAAAGGGGCGAAAAATGACCTTTGGACCCATTGAGGGAAGTAATGGAGTGATCTAATCATGAAAAAAAAAAATTTTATTAGTAATACTAAGGTTGGGGCACCTTATGAAAAGTAATGTTAGTTGAAATTCAAAAAAGTCATTTTTTTGGAACACCCTAATATATATATACATATAAGTTACAGAAAATTGAATCAAAGATTTCATGAAGTACTTCTGTGAAAATTGGCCAAACGCTTCAATCACACCCAAGCTTCAAATGCTGGAGTACCATGCATTAAATTTCATTAGAAAATGGGGAGTAGGACTAGGTACTTAAGTAGAGCAAAGGGAGAAAGTATTCATGCTGAAATCAACCGCATGAAGAGTACCTACTACCATATGAAAAGACTAAGTAGATTAAAAACCATAATGAATGAGCATTTCATAAAAAACAACCCAACAGTAAAAAAATACCAAAACAAAGTTCAACCAAGAAAAAGGAAAATTGTAGATACTAAAAATAATCCAATAAAATACTGCAAAATGATTTAAAGAAAATAAACGGCAGTATTAAAGCCTACATAATATTTCTGTCAGTATTTTTAACCTTTCAAATAAAAAGAAAACTTACAAATCTTTAAAAGCATCATATTATCACAAAAAAAAGTAACCGGTTTTTGATTTTTGCTTTAAATGATTCACAAACTTTTATATTTTCAAAAAAAAATCAGGATAGTCACTAAAAAATTTAAAACTTTAGAATATAGACTAAAATGTAAGCACAGATTAAACTTAGCCAAAAAAAACAGCTAAGTTTCACTTTAATCCCACTTCTATTCTCTTTTTAAAATTATTCAAATTATAGCTTTGATGACACATACCATACCTAAAGTATTGTTTTGATATCATTTCTTAGAGACTATTTAGAAATATCTACAAATAAATCTAATTTGAAGTTTAGGCAGCTTTATTAGTTGTTCTCTGTTTACTTGCGAACATTATTGTTTACCAATATTTGAGCAAAATGTAACGCATGCGCAAAATAAATGTCCGTTACTAAACCACCGTGTGTTATAAATAACGCTGTTTTCTTAATAAGAATATATATATGCAAGTTATAAAAAAGGTAGATTAGAGCCAACAATCAAAATAAAGCTGTCGGAGATTTTCAACTTAACACAAAACATAGAAGAATTAAAAAGAGACGAAAGAAACGCCGACAATGAAGAAATTGACAACTGGTAAGAAAAACAGAACAACTTAATTAAACAGCAAAGTGAACTTCTCACCTCACTGGAAGAACACCGTATGGAAAGAGAAATTACGATAAAGAAGATGCACGAAGAAATTGCTCGTGTAAAAGAAGAACTAAATAAATGAAAACAAGAAACAACTCAAAGCGTGAACGTAGTACACACAAACAATTTTAAAGCAAAACATCCCGGAGTACAAATTAAACATTTGATGGGACTATTCTAGATTGGGTACGGTTCTTGGAACAATTAAGCCCAGAAATCGACAACACAAGCTTTTCTCCGGTTACTAAATTATCATACATACGTGAACTATTATCAAACACGCCGAAAGAGGAAATTTCTGGACTCCCTTTTAATTCAAATGATTATAAAAAAGCAAATATGATTCTAAGTCAAAAATATGGAATCACTTCTGAAATTATGCGGCAGCATGGTGGTGATATCATGGATCTTCCCTATATAAAAAAATACCGACGTGGATCAAATTCATCTTTTTTACATTAAATGTAACCGTAAACTCATTGAAAACTTTAAACAAATAGGATACAGCGGAAATACTGGTACGCGAAACTCTCGACGAACTTGGCGCCGTTAAATGATATTACTCGAACAGATTCAAAATGACAGGAATGGGGCTTTGAACACCTAATTGAAGCTCTACGTGAATATACTTTACGAGACCCGGAATCATCTATTGGACGACCAAGTAAAAATATCAGAAAAGAAAACTCAAAACCTCACTATAATTTGGAGCACAAACATCAAATGGAAAAACACTTCCAACCTAACGAAACTAAAACCATTGGATGTGTCTATTGCAGTTCGCAAAATCATGGCAGTCACAAAAGTAAGAAACTTCATTCAACACAGCAAAGGAAACAATATCTTAAAGAAAACCATCGCTCCTTCAACTTCAACAAACCATACAGTAACTGTTGTAGCAAACCTTCTTGCTACCATTGTCAAAGAAGGCATCATTCATCTATATGCACAAGGGTTAATAAAAACGAATCAAAAAAGGGAATCCTTATGAGTGGATACGAAGGGCAAACTATTCACCCCACAGTTGTTGTGAACGTTGGCAAATAAAAAGTGAGAGCACTCTTGGATATGGGAGCTGGTAGTTCTTATGCTTCATATAAGCTAACTAAGTACCTAAGGTTAGAGCCAAATAATTGGGAATCAAAAAACATTGAAACAATGATTGGATCAGTACATAAAAACTTTCCGTTGTTCTACGCAAATCTATATTCAACAAACGACTGCTACAAAGAACTGTACAGCTTGGATGTTCTTGGTCTAGAAGATCAAACCGAAGGAAATCAAAATAAAGTGTATGAAGAATTTAAAGAACAGCTACAACAACACTCGACTGGTTTTTATCACACTGGTTTACCATGGAAATAGAAACGTTCAAAACTGACATCTTATTCAGATGGGAGTATCTCAAGGTTGCATAGCTTATTAAGGAAACTGGAAAGAAACCGAATGATCTTATAAAATATAACGCTATTATTCAAGAACAACTCAAAGATGGAAAAATTTAGTATCCACCAAACAAACCAACTGCCAAGAAAATATTCTACATGCCTCATCGAACAGTCATAAAAGAGGATTCCGAAACAACTAAGCTAAGGATTGCTTTTGATGCGTCAGCTAAAGAGTACGGATCACCCTCACTTAAAGACTGTTTACATATTGGTCCTCCATTACAACCCTTACTAAATCCTATTTTACAAAACAGATTGCAACCTGTTTGTCTAACTGGAGACATTAAACAAGTCTTTCTACAAATAAGATTTGACACTAAAGACCGTGATGTTTTCCGTTTCTATTGGATATCAGACTTAAAAAGTAAAGAAGTAATAATTCTAAGATTTACTTGAATCCATTTGGCTGTGCATCTTGCCCCTTTATTCTTGGGGGAGTAATCAAGCAACATTTATTGACATATAAAAAATATTATCAGCATAAAAAGAATGAAATTCAGATAATCAACAAGGGCATATATGTTGATGATATAACTACAGGAGGAGTTGACCTGGAATATGTCAAAAAAATGAAAGAAACAGCAATTCATATTTTTCGAAAAGGGAGGATTCCAGCTTCACAAATGGCACTCGAACTTTTCTGTATTAGAAACCAATAATTCAAAAGAGAACTATCATGAAGTCACCATCAATAAACGAAATCAAAGTTATTCAAAAGTTCTTGGTTTATTGTGGGACAAAACACTTTCACCTGAATTAACAAAGGAACGGATGCTTTGGAAAAATACATTACAAGACCTAACACCAAGAACCAAATACCAAGAAGTGTAAAAGAAATGACAACAAGAAAAGGCACAACTGAAATCATAAGCGACAATGCTAGTACATTTATAAAACATTTGTTGGTGGATCTAAAAATTGCAAAAGGACTCGCTGATAAACTAATACTTAAGTGAAATAAACATAAAGTGGAAGTTCGATTTAGCAAGCCCATGATGGGGAGGTTTCTTTGAAAGAATGGTGGTTTTGGTAAAAAGATCATTACACAAACTAGCTGGAAGGATTCGTCTGACATTGTATTCTCAATATCAATCAAAACTTCTTTAAACCAAACATCAATCAAAACTTCTCAACATAACATCAATCTTAACATCAATCAAAACTTCTTTAAACCGAACATCCATAACAAAAACCGAACAAACATAACAAAACATAACATCAATCTCAATATCAATCAAAACTTCTTTAGAGAAGTTTTGATTGATGTTGAGAATACATTGAATAATAGACCATTCGGATAAATCGAAAACAATATTCAACTTCCAATATTAACACCAAATTTGATTTTACATGGGAAAGGTATTACGATCCCTTCCGAAAATGCAGAAGATGACGGTGATGAAGATTTTAACGGCGCGACTGCAGTTTCTCCCCCCCCCCCCCTATTTTTTATGAATGATTCTGATAGAAAATTTTATGCTGATTCAGAAAAATATAAAAACATAGACCTGGAAATCAACGGAAAGTGCTCTAATTCGAAGTCAAAGTTGTCAAAATTCCTAATAAAAACCCTAATATTTGCCATTTTGAAAATAATAAGTTAATAATCTTTTTGCTGACAAAAGCAGTATATTAATAGCATGGTTTTTACATTTAAAAAGTCGTAAAAGTATGTTTATCTAGCGCAATTTTTTGTGGCAATAAAAATAGCCGTTTTTTGATTTATTAGAGAATATACTATAATGCAGGTAATGTACTTTTGTAATAAATTTTAAAAAAGAATTCAACAGTTTTTTTTCCTAAAAGAAGAACTTTTGAAACTTAGTTCATTGTTGTTTTATCACATGTAAAATTTAGAAATAGTAACCTTTAAACGGTTTTTTTTTAACAAAATAAAACCTGTGTACAATAAAATGATAATTATTCATCAGTTTGTCTACATCCTCAAATTCTACGTTCAACCTTTATTTGAAATCTTCCATTAATTTCATTTTGTTATAACACTTTCGTTAAAATACTTTAAAACAATAATGCAAAGGCTAATGGAAACCAGGTCTGTTTATTGCGCAATGTAACGGTAATTAATTTTCGTTAAAAATGAAAGTGTTTTGAAAAAAAATTTTACAACTTTTTTATTAAGAATAAATATAAAAAAGTTATAAGAAAATGTTGAGTCGATCGTCCTTAGTCACTTGAACACAAAGAAATATTCACAACATTTGGTCAACATTTTCATTGAAAGGATATTGTATAAAAGAATGAAATGCTGTAAAAAAAAAAACTTGCATAAAAGCACAGTTAATTTAGTTAAGGGCGGAAATTAGTCTTAACAGTTTTAGATATTTTTTCCCGGTCCACCTTAAAATTATCAATTATCGACTCCAGTCTGTGATTATGTTAACAATTAAAACCATTTCTAACGCTGGAACAGTATCATACTTGCTATGAAAACCATTGTTAGAGGCTGGTTAAAAAAAAAAAAAAAGTCAATACCTGACCGAAATAGGAACATTTTACTTGTCTTAGAGTTGGAACAGTTATCTTTTTTTGAAATTTTCAAAATATCTTCTTGAAAAAAAACCTCCCGGAATGCCTAAATAGTTAGCACCATTTTATCATTGTATCAGCTTTTTTCCTGATACGTTTTTAATGTTTAAGTTTTTAAATTTGTTACTTTTTAATTTTTCTTTAATAGACTGATTTTTTTCGAATTAGTACAGGGTAGTGTACGTATATTGACTGACCGTTTGGAGAAAATTCACGAAATAGTACAGACAGCAACAAATGGTTAGGACTTGGGAAGGCAGTCTTTTAATTTAAAGAGAAGTATTTTTTTGGACTGGGGGTTTTATCATTTTTTTATTTCGAGGGGCGGGGGGGGGGGGTAGTTTCTAGGGGATTTTTTCTTTAACCAATTTAGAAATGGCCTAAGCATAGTAGTAAGGAAAAAACGCATATAATCTGCTAGACACCCATTTCATAGAAGAGATTCTTTGAAAAACAAATTTATCTCTAGTTTTTGTAAAGATTTTATGTGTTATTTAAAAACTATAAGCACACTCTAAATATAATAAGGGAATATAAAAACAGATTATAATAAAAGCATTTACACTGGCCAGCACAATTGTAATTTTCTCGCATTAAATATATATAATAACAATAGCCTCAAAAAAATCTCTCTTTACATTTTTTTTTCATTCATTTATACCGGATATTTTTCCGAAAATGTCCATCAATAATCGTTATAAGACACCACTAACACATATTTACAACTTTAACTGGTGAAAACAATTGAAATTACTAAATCTGCAAGGCCATTGAACATGTTTGCGTTTTCGGTGACGGAATTACATTTATAAATTATATTTTGCTGGCGCATAGAAAAGTTTTTCTTTTGACAACCATTTTTAAAAAATTAGTTAACGGAAAATTTCTGCTTCGATAACTTATTACTTATTCTGCCGAAATTTCGGTTCAAACCACTACCGTAATAAACGGTAACTTTTATGAGGAGACTTTTTTAAAGTCTAGATTAAGTTTAATTAAGTGTGGAATCATGATAAAATCCTAAATTTAATCGCGTGGGTAATCAATTTTTGATTTTAGTAATTTTAATTGAAATTACATAACATAAGTTGCTGTTCTGAAATCATTCTTCAAGCGATTTTTTCACGTTTTACTTTTTATTTAATTATGTCATATAGATATCGTTTAATTACCTTATGTCCCATAAATTCAACCATTCTGTGTGGGACATCGAAACCATAAAAATGATTGAGGAAACAAAATACAATCAGGGTCTTTATTAAAGATTTGAATCTGAGACTTCTCGTATATAAAGCGAGTACCACATTAATTTAGTTTAACTTTTTCGACAGCAATGACTGGAAAAAAAAAATAAAAAAAGTAAATTATCTAAAAGACCTTTACATGGAACGTAAGAATTTATATATCGTCGGATGAACAGCTTGAAAGGCACGACTTAAACAATCAAGTAGAAAGTGCGTGTACCTAAGACGCAGAAAACTTGAGCTCAGATGATGATAAAAGTAGCAAGGAAAAAGTATCAACATATGAAACTGTAAATTAGTTAATTAAATTTTCATCCATAATATTATTTAGGATAAGAAAGAATTTAGCTCTTGTGAAAAGATCTTCAATTTTCCGATCATTTGTTTTTGATGCGATTAAGAAACCGGGGGACTAAAAACAAATACTTATCACCAGATATTCATGTTGGAACTCAAAAGATTTTTAATAACTGATAAGATAATTAAAGCTAAAAATGTTTATAATAAAATTGTTATAGATCCAGGTATTATTAATGGGTTAACAGAAAAACAGATAAGTAAAATCAAGAAACTAAATCTGTCATCAGAAGATTGGAAGTTCTTAGAAATTTAACCTTAAAATGTTGCGCCATTCTTTGAAGAAACTAAACTTCTCTCTACTAGAAATTTTCCTACACTTTTGTCGGCTAAATTTGTCCAAAATAAGTTAATGAACTTTCTTGAAAATGAATCTTCAGCTTAATGTTTTTTTATCACAATCATCCTCTACGGTCGAGAAAGAAAAACATGTTACGAAGTAGTCTTTTCAAACTCAAAAAGGTTTATTGAAAAGATATCTTCGTAAAAAAAGTTAAAAACTTTGCTAGCATGTTTCTTTGATCCAAGAACTAACGTGTGTCTTGCAGAAAAATAAAATCAGGAAGCAGAAAGTAAACTATTGAAAACATTTTCAAATAGAATGCTCCAACAATATCCTGGAAGGTCAACGTTTGTAAACACTTGTTTGCAAAATGACCAAAACCAACCGAGAAGTGGTTAGTTATAAAAGGTTTTTAGTTTTTAAATTTAAATATGTTTAAGCTAATGTTAATGATCTTTTGAAACACTATTATAAAAAGATTTCCATATAAACAAATATTATTTATTTTCAATTGTAGAAGAGACAGATTCAAATATTGGATTCGAACTTCAAGATTCATCTCAACAGCCTGTGAAACACAAAAATGGACTTGCTAAACTTGCAACATTGTGTGGTGTTAATCCATCATAGAGAAAACAAAATCAAAAATTTTTTTTTCAATTACGCTTTAAAACAAAAAAATTGGAAATTTGATGAGTTTATGTACAAATATGAAAAAGATATTACAATATGAGCCTCTAATGCAAGCGTGGTTTGTACTTCGCCTGCTAGTTTGATAGGGCCGTAATACTACGGGTTTGTAAAATGCATTTTAAATGGAGTTCGGTAATATGGTTAGTTGATGCTTTTTTCTCGCTTCAACGATTGATTTTGTTATATAATTGTATATTGTTTACATTCTTAAACAAAATTAATCAAATCTTATTAGATTTTTAATTAGCTTAAAAAGTGTGAAAATTTTCGTTGTAATTTTTTTCAAAAAAATTACTAGTTCTTTGTTTTTGTTTTAGACTTTTCATGCAGTTAGATTAAATTGGTCCGTATAACAGCGTAAATATGGTTGTTGTTATTCAGGATGGTTGTAGTTAGCAACCACAATGACCAAAATGAAAATTATTAGGGTGCATAAACCTTTACTAGAACGTTTATCGGCCCCTTATGCTCCTGACTGAAATCATTTTAGTAGATTTTGCTTGGTAGGTGTTGCCGTTCTCGATAAAATAGCCCCCTTTCTATTACGGAATTTTAATGTTACGCCGAAATGGCAGAAAATGCGGCCTAAGACTTGTATAGACCAGATATACTTTATATTCCATGAGGCTCATAATATTGCAGTTGTCCTTGCAAAAGCTATACTTGTGTTCGAGACGAGAACTTTAGGACCGCTCTCAACGGGACCGCTCTCAACGAGAGTACTGCTGCCGTTCGATAATATATTCTGAAAGTGTGTGATAGGCGTTTCTTTTCGGGCATTTACGAACTCCGCCTGAGCAGCCAGTGCGCTGGCTGTAGAACCTACGATGGTTCCGTGAGCCGTTAACTGCACTGACAGGGCACATATATTATTAGTAATATAAAACATTAGTAGACCTTATAGGTCTAATAAAATTTTTAGATTGCTCTGAAGCCATCTTTAGAAATCCCGTTTGTTAATTTGGAGATATAACCGGCAGCAATGAAAGTCGCCGGTTTTTTCCATCCTGTAAGAAGCGCCTTTCATCAAAATGCCATGCCCGTGACTGCAGCTCCGACCCGGCTGGAACTCCAACGTCTTTTTTCATCTCCTCTAGCGCTAAAGAATCAACTCTTACATGGATCGAAATTTTTAGAAAAAGGTAGCTCAGCGCCCAATTGTCAGAGAATCTTCGTTACTATGTAATAAAGGTAGAACCTGTTTAAGGCTCTCATGAATGGGTCGCACGAATATAGCATAACCGTTGAGACTCCACACGGAGCTGTTTCCAAGCTTACTGCGAAATTTAAAACGACTGTATATATAATAAATTCAAGGGGTTTTTCCATTAAGATGGAGGAAAGATGTTGATGTAATCGGGCGGAGGATAGTAGTATTTGCCTCCACCAAGATAATTACTGTGGAAGATCTAGGCGATAATAGAACCTAATATGCGAGGAAATGCGTAAGCAGCCTTACCCGCGAATCAGCGAAGCGCATCTTTAGAATTCGGACCTGGCTCAGGTGATTGCGTCTTTATAATGTTTTTTGATGGCTTCAATCCCGAGAGTGGTCTTCTCACCATTTTTAAGGTTTTTCCACTCATGGAATCTAAATTTCCAATCAGTTGTTTTATTTCGATATCCAATAGCTATTTAACTTAACTACCTACACAAAGAATCGTTATGTTCGAGTCCAAATACTAAAACCATTTTAGCACTGTCCTTTAACACAAATTATCCTTTTGCTTTACCAAGATAAATAAAGATTGAGGAATAATTCTCATGCGCGCAGTAAACGAAGATGCTGTTGGCGGCGCACGGCTTTTTAGAAAGCTCGACCGAATGGATGAAGTCACTGTCATCAGTGTTAGTTTCCCTTAACAACGAGCCAACCAGATGGTTTGGTTTGAAAAGAAAAGACGCCATAAAGACTGAAGGTCTCTAAACACATTCACAACCAACTGAGGGGGCTGTCGGTCATGATAAAGCTGTAATATCTTTAGGCTCTCTCATGCGTTACCTGTACGCGCTGAGCGAGCTGGAAGGTGGGCATTGCTGCGCTACCGGCCCTATCGGTTCTCTGACTATACACAATATTGATTTAGTCATGAAACAAGAAGGGCAGCCCGCCCTTTATAGTCTTACTTACGGACTTGACAGACGTTTTGCCCACGAAGAGCAATCAATTGTTTCTGACGCGACTGACTTACCTGTATATAGGATCATGCTACACACGCTTAGTGACTGTAGGCCAGGGTCCTCACACCGTCAAACTCAATCCGTAGCTCATTTTTAACGAAGATCTTGCTGAACCCCTTCGCCTTCTTTATACTATTTCTGGCTTAAAGAGCGGAGTACATCTTGGTTCTCAGCCCGACGAATTCATTGTTAAGGTTTCTCTTATGCTCAACCTTAAACTTACCAACATGAAGCTCGTTTTGAATATCAAAACATCGTTATTTTTTCGGGTACTCATTGAAGTCATAGAAATCAGATTTCTACATTATATCTTTGTGGAGGTCTCAAATTCATGCAGTAACAACCACGGAAAACCTTATCGAAGATCTTACACAGTATTGGGCAAGACATTTGCAACCAAATAATGCTAATTTAGTTTCTTTATATAAAAGTGCTGCATTTTTTCAGTTTAGAGAAATAACTATGTAACTGTTTAGAGACAAAGTTCTTCAAGTTTTATTCATCACAAAGTTCATTATTTGCACACGAAAATTAATAAATTAATCAAAAGTATTAAAAAAAGTTGATTTCCTTCTGGACAAAACAAGTGCAACTCAACAAAATCTTGAGAAAGCTGTATTTCGCTATCAATATTTCGTGGCGAATCCTTTGTTGTCGATCACAGCCTTGCATCTTCGAGCCATAGATTCGATCAGGTGATCAATGAAACTTTGTGAAATCGCTGCCCAGGCCTTTTGGATTTGTTCAAATAGTTGATCCTTATTACGAACACCTTCACGATTAATTCTGCGGTTGACGATCTCCCACAGGTTCTCGATAAGGTAGAGATCCGGAGATTGAGGCAGCCAATCCATCAACGATAGGTGGTTGTCTTGAAACCACTGCTTGACTACTTTTGCAGTGTGTTTTGGATTGTTGTCTTGCTGAAAAACCCATTTTATTGGCATATTCCATTCAGCATGAGGTAACATAACATCTTTCAGGATATTTTTATACATGAAACGGTCCATTATTCCATCGTTTCGATGTATTGGATCTAGACCGTTAGCAGAAAAACACCCCCAGACCATTACATTGCCTCCACCATGCTTCACGGTCTTATGGCAGTAACGTAAATCGAGGCGTTTTCCGGCCGGTTGACGTACACGGCAAATGCCATCGCTCCCAATGATGTTGAACTTTAATTCATCACTGAACAGGACAGTTCGCCATTTCTGCACATTCCAGTCAATATGAGATGTAGCAAACAGGAGTCTTTTCTTCTGGTTTTTTAGTGAAATCAGCGGTTTCTTAACAGGGCGTCGAGAAAACAATCCGGCTTCAACAGCACGTCGTCTGATTGTTCGGTCCGATACAGGCAGCTCTAATTGCTTTTGTATCTCGACTGATGATATCCAGAGATCTTTCTTGACGGATTTGACGATTATAGAATCCTCTGTAGAAGTGGTGGATAGCGGTCTTCCACCTTTGTTATCTGCTGCCAACTTCCCTGTAGAACGATGTTTGGAACATAGTCTTGATACGGTCCATTTTTTCACGCGATATTTATCACAAATACTTTTTTGTGACATTCCACTTACGTAATCGCCAATAATTTTCTTTCTTAGTTCCAATTCAAGACTGTCGGGAGCCATTTTTGCACTTGAAGTCATAAAAATATTTCTGGATGCTACTGGATGCTTCCAGATGCTTCTTCTGGAAACTTCTGGAAGCTTCTGCATGCTTCTGGAAACTTCTGGAAACTTCTGGAAACTTCTGGAAACTTCTGGAAACTTCTGGAAACTTCTGGAAACTTCTGGAAACTTCTGGAAACTTCTGGAAACTTCTGGAAACTTCTGGAAACTTCTGGAAACTTCTGGAAACTTCTGGAAACTTCTGGAAACTTCTGGAAACTTCTGGAAACTTCTGGAAACTTCTGGAAACTTCTGGAAACTTCTCGAAACTTCTGGAAACTTCTCGAAACTTCGGGAAACTTCTGGATACTTCCTTTGATTATTAAAAAACTTCCGTGACGTTGACACGGACCAGCCTTAAGAAAATGAAACAATCTAAAAAAGTTGCACTTGTTTTGTCCGCTGCAAAATGGCACTTGTCAACGATATTCTGCCTCTGTGCTGTCACCTGTCAGCTGATTGCTCATGTCATGGCATGCTATGACTCCAGATTCCTGAACTGTTAGCTGTGGTAGTGTAGTTCGTTTCGTTTTTAAGGCATGTAAAATTAGGAACACTTTTTAGCATTGTTCGATGTTGGTTGCAAATGTTTTGTCCAATACTGTATGTCCATGTTTATACAATTATTATAATAGATAAAATATTAAGATTGGGCGAAAAACATGTTAATAGTTTTAGAAGAGTTACGTAACTCACAATGAACAATGATGTATGGCATGTCACCAGAATTTACTATTAGGCAAATAAGGTACATGCTTTGGGCACCAAACGTTTGGGGGCACCACAAGTCCTCAAGAAAAATATTCTTATGAACAATTTTAAGTCCAGAAAGAACTGAAAATTGAACAAGTAATTTGAAAATGAATCAGCACATAAGAAATTAAATTCACATTCCACTTTCTTACAATCTTGAATACTTAAAAATTAACCGCATAAAAATTTTAAAAATAATTTTGTTTGTTATCTAGCTAGAAATTATTTAATTAACTGCAACATTTTGGTATAAGTAAAAGAATATTTAAAATTTCATTTGAGTGCAAATTGTTATTCTGTTTTATAACTGATAACTCTATAACTTTTAAATTATATACCCTAAGATGAAAATGATATATAAAATATAGGTTTTTTAAAAAGCGAATCTTTTTGTTTATTGTAAAATAACGTTACTTTATTTTTCGTTGCATTCATGCTATTCGGTTAACACACATCATTATTGTAACTATTAAATTATAAGAGGTAAAACATTTTTGAGGAGGCTCCATTTATATCATTTATTCATTTTCATTTACATCTTCTCCCATACTCTCTTTCATTTTCAGACCCCAAAATGAAACGTGTTCAGTTAAGTGATGCACAAACGAAAAAACTAGCTAAAGAAAGAGAGCATACTATTGTTGTGAAAGCTACGAGCAGAAAAGTAACAAGAAATTTAGTTTCAGATAAGCAATAGGAAAAACATAATTTTAATGACACCATCGGCTCTCTTGATAATTATCTTTAGGCTGTTTTGTAAATCCAGACATTGTAACAGAGATTGACTATGATGTTTGTTGTAAGTGTAACCCACTTAAGTCTGCTGAAGGTGAAGATGATGCTGACGAAGATGCTGATGATAAAGATGAAAATGATAACAGATCCGACACTGCAGATTGACTTTTCCGTAAAAATAACAACTTCGCCTTCAATTTATACATCACCTTAAATACGCTCATAAAAAAAACCGCTTAAAGTACATTTACCATACTTCAAGGAATTTATGTCTATCAAACTTCTTCCACGCCATTCAATTGCACTCTGGGCTCGCTTCCTCTTTTTCAATTGAGACATTGTACAATTAAATAGCCTCCGGTATTGATATAATTAATCGCTTCGTCATTCTCTTGACAGTTCGCTGGTTTCTCTCAATGATATCTTTCCCCGAAGGACAGTAAACTGCTTCAAACGAACCTAAGCTTCAAACAGACCCCGAGCTTTAAAGAAATCTTCTAATCACTTCACTTCTTAATACAGTGGCATATAGTCCTGCTCTGCCATATTTATGTGTACTTCAGATCTGTCTTAATGCAGCTATGTTGTGTCTTCAACGTTGAACTCCTAGGACTTGAACAAGAGCTCTTAATGCCAAACAGTTAGCATCAACCCATGCTTTACCCTCATCAGAACGCACTTCCCATTCTCCATGAGCAGGGTCATTTTCTCCCACCTTCTTTAACACTTCTTCCAGCACACGCCTTACCCCCATATCATGAACCTCATTATCCCACCCACTTTAAGAGAAACTACCTTCCGGTTAGTAATGCCGCAGACAATTCGCAACCAATCACACACCGGCAACCTGAACTGCCCGCAAATGGAGAAAACCGCCCTCCTGGATAATTTCCGCGGATTTCCTTCAGCTAATTGCCTCTCAACCGCATTTGGTTTTTGCCAATCTTCTTCACGGCCAATCCGAGCCTTCGTGTCACAATACCATCGATCCTTTCGCCATCCTTACTTTTCAAACCATACTTATAAAAATGTTTTTTTAACGTATTCTATGTTAACTACATTCTCATTAACAAAAATATCTTTCTCACTTTGTGATCTTGTTCAAAAATAGCTCTCACTACGGATTTCATGATCATTGGTGCTTCATTAAGACAAAAGCCAAGTTGCTCTTAATCATCACTATTTGATACCGCCAGAGTATCGCTTCCGTAAACAGCATGAGATATGCTTTGTGCAAGTCAATAATTGGTTTTCACCCATTCGTCTTCACTGCCTTATTTGCGATGTGGTTTAACCTTGGACAATTACAGCATACTAAAGGCTCAGATGATCCGAAGAAAATACTTGGAACAAGACATCCTTAATTTTACTTGCATGTTTCTTGTCTTCTTCTCCCAAGCTTTAGTAGACTGCGTAAGCATCATTTTGCAACTAGATATGTTGATAATCACGAACAAAGCGCAACTGATAAACACTAGTATACCTAAAAATGCTGGAAGAGCAAATAAATAAGGAGTATAGTTACTGGAAACATGTTTTGAGGCGAGCAGTAGCGGTTATTTGCACTACAGCTGGGAACGGTCTAGATTTTAAAGGGGCAAGAAAAGTTTTATTCTTTAAAAAAATAAAAATTTTTTAGGGTAATTGAGTTGGTCAGTCAGTTTGATCCAAAAACTTAGCATCAGAAAAATTTTGCATCAGGCATTGCGATATCGCTTGACAGTAGTACAAACTACAAACATATTTGCTTATAACTGTTTCCTTTGCAAAATATTAAACATGCTGGTGATTACGGTAGGTGAAGGATCAGGGGCCCCGGGCAGAAAGGGGCATCTATGTGGGTATGTGCCATAGGCACTAAAATGGCCATATCCAACCCTGCATGTTACTTATAAAATGTCTTAACACTTTCGCTAGTACATACTATTTTAATGTTGGTGGTATAATAAGTTTCTTGGGACTCCAGGAGAAAGAATTGTAAATTTACTCATAGAAATAGATTTATGAGTAATATTTTTTCTTTTACAAACGAAAAGCACAACAGAAAAGTTTGGCGGTGGTATGTCCAAAATAAATTCAAGTGAAGATATCACTATCATTCGTAGAAAATTCTGCATTAAAAATTATGGGGAAACTATGACTTGAGAGTAAAACATAAGTGGTCATAAAGTAGCACGTGTATTAAATCCTAGTAGTTCACAAGACGCTGTCACTAATAATTATGGTCATAATACTTCATTGTTTTTAAAAACGATTGGTGGTACAATGACTGATCCTTTAGTTATGAATATCAATAGAATAGCATTTTTAGGAATTCCTATCAATGCTAATGATGTAACAACCAAAATGTTGATGAAGTTGTGATGAAGATTTTAATGTATCAGTTTTTAATGTATAAGTTTTATATATCAAATAATTGCTGAATATCTATATGACTTGGATGATGTTTATGTACAGAATTAACTTAAGGCACTACTACTAGAAAAATCTCTAGCTTAATTAATAGAACTCTTAGAGGTTTGAATGCTACGCAATCCATAAGCCCAAACCAACCTACTTTGTCCACAGATAAAAATCATGAGATACTACTTAAAATTCAAAGAATTTCGTGCACAAAAAATTTTTCCTTTAATTAGTCGGTATAGATGATAAAGTTTACATATTTAGAGTTTATTGATTATTGTTTGTTTGTTCAAAATAATATAAGGTGGGATGAATATAATGATGCACCTGTAGTTGAAAACAAGACTTAAGCAGATGCTGGAACTCTAAGCAAATGGATATATACTGGTTGAACTCTGATTAGCATTGTATGGTGCAATTGAAAACAATTACGAAGTTTTGCTTCAAGTTCATCTACTGGTAATACTTAATCAACATTTCGTGATTTAAGTCCAACAAGTATTGCACCATTAGATGGAAATATTCAACTATTTTCACTTTATAAAGGATTCGTTATTACGTCAGACACAATAGAAACACTAAATTAGGCATTTTGTGCTAGATATTTGCTTGATTGTGACTCCATTATAATTTAGTGCTTTTGCATAATCACGCGAAACGCAACACTTTGCGTCATGGATTTAGAGTATTCAATGTTATATTAGTTGTATTAAATGATATAACAAACTAAGAGTTTTTTTAAACAGTTTTAAATTATTCTGCAACACTTATTTAGTGAAACTACAACATCTCCACTTTATAAGACCTTGTTCTTTTTTTTTCTCACCAATTACAATACCACTCTCACCAATTACAATAGCCTAAAACTTTAAGTTAATAACAAATGATCTTTCAGTTATTTCTTCAATTGTATTTGTTTCATAATTTGATTTATACTTGATACTATTGTTGTTGAAATATCTCTACAAACATTTTAAGTCTTTAATTCTTGTCCGCAATTCTTTTACTGTTCCATTCTCTTATACTTCTCGTATATTGTCCGCATTTTTTATAAGTAAAAAAAGTTTTCATAGCAATGTCAAAAAGCAAAGTTTACATCTATATATTTATCTCTTCACACATTAAATTTCGCTCATTAGATCAAGCGCTAGTGAGTAATAATCTAAAATAGTTACTCATTGATGAGTTTTGAGCATATATGTAAAACTATGCAAAAATGATAGTGGAAAATCCTAAATAGCAATAATATAAAATAGTTACTGATTGCTGAGTTCGATGGTTAAAATGACGATTAAAAATGATGGTTTAAAATAATGGTTAAAAATGATGGTTAAAAATGATGGTTAAAAATGATGGTTAAAAATGATGGTTAAAAATGATGGTTAAAAATGATGGTTAAAAATGATGGTTAAAAATGATGGTTAAAAATGATGGTTAAAAATGATGGTTAAAAATGATGGTTAAAAATGATGGTTAAAAATGATGGTTAAAAATGATGGTTAAAAATGATGGTTAAAAATGATGGTTAAAAATGATGGTTAAAAATGATGGTTAAAAATGATGGTTAAAAATGATGGTTAAAAATGATGGTTAAAAATGATGGTTAAAAATGATGTTTAAAAATGATGGTTAAAAATGATGGTTAAAAATGATGGTTAAAAATGATGGTTAAAAATGATGGTTAAAAATGATGGTTAAAAATGATGGTTAAAAATGATGGTTAAAAATGATGGTTAAAAATGATGGTTAAAAATGATGGTTAAAAATGATGTTTAAAAATGATGTTTAAAAATGATGGTTAAAAATGATGGTTAAAAATGATGGTTAAAAATGATGGTTAAAAATGATGGTTAAAAATGATGGTTAAAAATGATGGTTAAAAATGATGGTTAAAAATGATGGTTAAAAATGATGGTTAAAAATGATGGTTAAAAATGATGGTTAAAAATGATGGTTAAAAATGATGGTTAAAAATGATGGTTAAAAATGATGGTTAAAAATGATAGTTAAAAATGATGGTTAAAAATGATGGTTAAAAATGATGGTTAAAAATGATGGTTAAAAATGATGGTTAAAAATGATGGTTAAAAATGATGGTTAAAAATGATGGTTAAAAATGATGGTTAAAAATGATGGTTAAAAATGATGGTTAAAAATGATGGTTAAAAATGATGGTTAAAAATGATGGTTAAAAATGATGGTTAAAAATGATGGTTAAAAATGATGGTTAAAAATGATGGTTAAAAATGATGGTTAAAAATGATGGTTAAAAATGATGGTTAAAAATGATGTTTAAAAATGATGTTTAAAAATGATGGTTAAAAATGATGGATGAAAATTTATAATATTAAAACAATAATATAAAATAGTTACTCATTGCTGATTTCGATGCTAAAAAATGATACTTAAAAATGGTAGTTTAAAAAACTAATGATTTAGTAATGATAGTTACTAAGTCTCAGGTACTTTAGTCTAGTCAAGTTTTTAACAACCCTACTAAATAATAAAAAATCGCTTTAAAAAAAAATTTATAATCTAGTGAAAAGGCAAATGTAACAGAACTTGTTAAAAATGATTTTAATCAGAAGGGTATCGTTTGAACCTTCTCTTATTTGGTAGCTTTTAAAAAGAGCAGTCACAATATGTTCATAAACATAATTCAAAAAATCTTCATTCAAAGTAGGATAGCAGATAGGTGTTTGTGTTAGTAGGGAAATAGTTTTAGAGCGCATAATAAAAATCTGATTGTTAATTTTTGTTCCTAAAATAATATTCTAGGTCCCATCGCTTTATTTCTAAGCTTGTAAGCATTGTATAAATCTGGTTAAAGAAAGATCTTTTTCATGTACATCATAAAACGTTTTCAGGATTTATCCCCTTCTGTAACATCATTATCACTTTTGGCAAACTCAATCGAAGGTAACTTCTTACGATTTAACCGATCGCTTCTCAAAATCCACATCGCCATAAAATGTTTTTTTCTGCAATCGAATTGGATTACAGTTTTCATATGACGATTACAGTTTATAAAAAACAAGTGCTGTAAAATTAGTCAATAATTTTAAAATATTCCGAGAGATTTTGATATACTTAAGCCAGTGTTATAAGAACAATGCTTAGTAGATCATCCTTTAAAACTTTAGGATTATTGATTCTAGCGCATTTTCATTACTTAACCGCTTGTTTAATTTTCCTTCCTATGTCTGCGACGGCTTTCCTTATTTTCTCAAAGAAACAAGTCTCCATTCTCCTAAGAACATGTGGATTTTTTTCTGCATCATAGGTTAAAGTTTGATCCATTGAATATATATTAATTATTCTCTGCTTAAACTTTTAAGAACTTACAGAAATTTTTCTACTGGTTTCGCCTTCATTTTAAATTTTAGATGAAGCTTTATATCTTTATACCTGCTTTCTTTATAAATTATTTTATTTTTTTCCTATCATTAAGAAAAAAATTAATCATTAATACTTAATATCAATCCTATTTGTTTATTACTAATTTCGAGTAAGAATAATTACCTCTATTCGTAATTTTTCAATCTTATGCACGACATTCTAAACAAAAAGTCTTGCGTTCGAGGTGGAAAACAAGGTATGCAATTCCAATAACTTTTATTCGGATACAGCAAATGTTGCTGGTCTTGCAATATGCTTCCAATTTCGGTTAGTTTTTCTTTTATTCGCTTATCTTCCTCACAGATACATAATCATACATCGTTTCGATTGACCAAATATTCTTTCGGTCTTCCGTTACTGTGTCTTTCCCTTATAAAACTATGTCCGTAATCGCTCCAATACTACATATCGTTCAAAAGTTTATTTTGAGTCAAACTTGTAATAATATTTCACACCCGTATCATATTTAGAACGAGTAATAATTTCGTGGAACAAACTTGCAAATGATGTTGGAACAAACACCGGAAAAGAAAATTCTGTTTTGGAAACTTCGCCAAAAACGTGTCCCACATTTGAAACACGAACAATTATTCGAATTTCACTCACATCTCCGTGTTTTTTAGATTTATCTCGAGGTTCAATTCGAACTGAAAACAATTAAGTAAGTTTTCTTCGTTCAGGGTTGATTATGTCTAAAACAGCGTCTTCACTCGGATTGTTATCATGCTTCACAAAAAACAGAAAAAGTAAGTTGTGATATTCGAGAGAATTTCTCAAAACGTACTAGTCTTGCGAAATTGTGCAAATTGTTCGGATTACATTGAAAGTCGTGATATTGCTGAAACGGAAACGCTTTACACATTGTATCTTGCGAATGAGTCGGAATGAAAGAGAAATTCATCACGCTTTTCACTGTCTTAGGCACGGGGCTCGGCAGCGGGTTCGGTAACGAAAAATAAAACTGATTCCGAGAAACTTGTCGGGTTCTGGCTCGCTTGCTTTACGTGTGTCTTTCGAAATAGGAATCTCATCGTACCGAAAAAAATTATTTTGTCTTAATCCTTGCATTCGAAAATTGATCGTTGCTTTGTTTGCTTTTTTATTTAATTCCAGCTCGCAGAAGTTTTTTTTCTTACGGAACGTAACTTTCATTTTTCAACGCACTCGCAGAAATCCCACAAAAAAACGCACCGTTCCATATTCGAAACGGTAAATACGAAAACGGAACAATTGGAAAGTTCATGTTTCACCAACTATTGTTGATTTCACTCCGCAAATCATTCCACTTTAGCCATTTCGTTTCGTCGTTCAAAAAGGTTCTCTTCATAAACGCGTTATCTTCGTCAGTCCTTTTCAAATATTCGTAATTTATTAACTTCACAATGCTGTGATATATATTAGGTTTATTACGGATTTCTTTTCGAAAGTCAATCACTTTTATGTTACATTCGTGAACCACAAACCGGGGCGAGAAAAAAACTCAAGAATATTGTTTTTATAATAATCACTCACCTTTTGAATACATGGATCATTTTTTCTGTCTTCTTCTTTTTCCATCTGTGACAAGTTAGTCGGATTGGACATGGACTGCAAGTGTATCATAAAATATTTTTTCAATATGTTTCGCACCATGCTTTTTCTGAAATCCACAAAAGGTAAGGAAAATTCGTTTACCACGCTAAAATGATTTTTCTTTACCGAAGAATCACCACGAATTTCCGAATAGTAAAAATGAGTTGATTCGTACAACGAATCGCCTAACACTTCTTTCAACAACATTTTTTTCAATGTTTCTTTGAACTATTTTTTTTATTATTATTCTTCTGCATAACATTCAAATTCAACCTTTAAGCACCACTCTTAATTAACTTGCTTCTATTTTTAAGAAAAATAAAATACTTTTACACTCTTCTACTTTTATTTAACCCCCGTTACAATTAAAGTATATCTTATTTAATTATTTTACCCCCGATTTTATTTGTATTTTCACATTTTGTTTTTATAAGCTCAATTCTGATTGGTCAATTTCTCTATGTTTACTTTCCCTGCAATCTGATTGGTAAGTTTAATTTTTTGCATTTTGATTGATCGGTTTTATTTACTTAGCTTACTCCCAGTTTTGTTTAATTAACTCAAAACCATTAATGATAAAATACTTGCAAAAATGAAAAACGTTCATTTGGGCAAACCTCAAAAGAAAAAGGAAGTGGAAGTTTTGCTCAAATTTTCAACATACAACATTTACATGGCGGCGAAAGAAAGATAAAAAAAAGGTAAGTTTCATTTTAGGACTGGGAACTAGTTTTCTGCTTTTACAGGGAAACTTTTTATTAATTTGACGATGTTTTTTTCACTTTTTTTCATTTAAATGATGCCGTTTCTGATGTTATTTCATTTTTTGCTTAAATTTTTCGTTTTCAAACGGACATATTGTTGTTTTTTATGCTGTATTTTTTTTTCATTTTTTAACGGTTGTTTATTCTACACTTTTACAGTTTACAGGAGGCTGTTTCTGAGGTCAGTTATCATTTCAGCTTTTATTTTGAAAAGCCGTTTTTTTCTTTCCAAAAGCGAGAAGTAACGATCTTTTGTTTTGAAAAGAAACTGTTAATTAGTTTCATTTCAAATGCAAAAACACTGCACAATCATGCCGTCGTGGACTTGTGGAAAATATGAACACTTGTCCAACACATGCAAAATCGAAGTGGTTCAAATCCAATGGAGAAAATAGAGAAAATTCATGCCGGTAGGTATAATATCTGTTATTTAAAACCAGCCTGTATACAGAGTCTGAGTTTTCCAGTTTCCTCCACTGTGTAAGCACAGCTTCTTAAGCTGCGGTGAATGATGTTATTGATCACTTGATTAGAACCATCCAAACAGAAAGGTGCAGATAACGAAAAAATCAGGCTCAGTATACACATCATCACACAGGAAAGACAGAAACGGGAACCCAGAGGCAATAAAATTAAAAATTTATATTTAAACGTAAAATTAAAAATTGAATTTTAAAAGTAAAATTAAAAACTGAAATTGAAACGTAAAATAAAAAATTGAAATTAAACGTTAAATTTAAATGTAAAATCCTAACTTAAAGTTATAAAAAGGGATAGGCAATTTGGTAATCACAAAATGATGTACAGTTTGCAAATGGAAAGGCAAAAGGGATGTGTTTTCTATATCTAACGCACATGTTCTACAAATGGTGAAAGCCACCAATTTCTTTGGAGAAGAAAAAGAAAAACAAAATACTATCCGAGACTAAAATAACTCAATATCAGGAATTGATCGAAGTGACTAGAAATTATCCTTTCACCAAGGTCTCCGAAAAAGTTTAAGGTGTTACATTAGGAAGGAGTGCATATCCTCAAAGAATTGTTTACTAATTCTTTTTATCTTTATACAAAATTTCCAAATAATAAAGAATTTCGCCATCTTGTTGACTTTCCAGAAAACTTTAAAAAAAATTTTCGCCATGAGCTAAAATTGTCTAAAACCAACTTTTTCGATGAGTTTCAGTTTAGCATGTATAACAACACTGATTTGCACAACTTTTGTGACAGTTATTTGGAACAAATTTTAGCTAGGAAATCTCAATAGGGTCATGGCAAGCCTGAGTTTAGCTTAATACTCATGTTGCAGCCTAGTGCTTTGAAGCTCTTCAATAGTTATTGTGAATAAATTCCACATGCATTTGCAAGAAAGTTCTTCATAACATCTTTTTAGCGATAACCAAGCATCCTTTTTAAGGTCTAACATGCCCTAGCGAAATGTTCATTTTTGATAAGTAACAAAAGTTATGGACCATCAAACATACTGGTCTTGATTTTTTTAATTGAAATTTGTGGAAGTCGCAAGGTTTGTACTTGAAATATTTCAATTATGACAAGACTTTAACATATTTGTTCATGAAGCCTAGATTTACTTGCGGGAGTGGGTATATTGATTTCTTTCTGCCAACAAGTGTCGGACCTTGGAGGCCAATACGCTTTAACTCATTCTCATCATGAGCTCTGCACAACTATGTCCAGAGGTATTTTTAAAACAGAAATATTTTTTGTGCCATAACGCTAAGCAGAGGACATAAAGTACCAAGTAGAACAGTTACTTGCTATGAAAACTAAAAATAAGCAGCGTAAAACAAATTAAAACTTGCATATATAATATTGACTTATAACACTTGCATACAATATGTTGACTAGGATTTCGGTATTACAATTACAAGAAATAAACACTTTGACTCAGATGGATTTTAAGAAAATTGAAGATGCCCCCCCCCCCCCTCCTCTCCCACTTTGCTCAAGTTTAAGCACACAAATGAATATAGAGATGAGGAAGCGAATGGCAGTTATTTGTGAAGACAGAAGGTACAATGTTAACGGTGACCGAGGCAATATGCACTATCTTCCTGAGCTTATTCCACACCTAATAAAATAGGGAGGATACCTACCACTCTAGAACGGAGTAATTAGAAAAAAACTTCACTGCAACTTCAGTTCATTTGAAGCTGATTTCAAGAACATTAAACATGGCCTGTTCAAGCATAAAAAATTTTCCTATTACAGGTGAAAAACTAGTTGCACGAAATCTGGTTTCATTGAAGGTAACATGAAGATCTGTTCTGCAAAAGGTTAAGTGGAACAAAAAAATGATAAAAAAAAGCCCAAATTGACCCAGATTGACACATCAAGCCTTTTTTTGTTGTTGTTTGTGATGATAATTACTTGCTCATGTCAGCTAAAAGACAACAGCTATCTTTCTTTGTAACATCAGAATCACTAACTTTTTTAGTGATAAGTAATATATTAACACACAAGTCAGTATCATATAACTTGCAAGTCGGTATCATATTTTTTGCTTGCTCTAATAACGCCTATTAATCAAACCTCATAACCCTTACCACTTCCACAAATTTCCTCAAAATTATAAATACAAAAATATCAATCACAGTATCATACAAGTAATCAAAATCAGTAGCTTTTAAATTTAGTTCTACATCAGAATAAAATTCAGCTACCGCTTTTTCCATTCTACATTTTAGAACTTTTTAATCTTTGTTTTTGTTTTATTAGATAGATGTTTACAATTGATCTTGCGGATTTCAAGAAAGATTGGAAATTTCTATTTATTGATATTTTGCGCAACATTAACATATATAGTAATATCATTTGAAAATTTTTGCCAAGCAATTTTTTTTCTTGATTGGTAATACTCTTGAAATTTTCTTTCATCTATCTCGCTTTTTGTATCTTTTGGCTAGCTTGCTTCATATAATCTGATTTTGGAGCAATTGTAAATCATGCTTAACAACTTTCTTTGCTTTTTTATTTTATTATCAGCACCAACTTACCACTCATCCCAGTCAGTACCAGTAGCGCGTTTAGCGCAATTGCTTAAAGCACTATTTGTTATTTCATACAGCACTGAAGGTGCAATGTTGCGTGTCGATCCTAAGGTTACACGGCATACCTCTTGATTTTATATACTTTTCGCATCTGATTAGAAGTTAATCAGGTAAAGTTTTTCAGTTTTTAATGGCCAGTCAGACCTGAGTTTTGAATAACCAGCTATACCTAAGCTTTTTATACCACTTCGAGATGTTTTCATTGTCGGCGTTTTTAATTGTGCAGATTTAAATTTTTATTAGCAAAAAAGATTTATATACCATTTCCGTTTAACAAATTAAATGAAAACTTTAGTGATTCACAAACTACCAAAGATTTACACTAATTGTCATTCGGATCTTTAACTAATTGCATATTTATATTCATTTTACGTATCCTTAGATACTGTTTTAGATTCTTTACTTATATATTTACAAGCTTTATGCAAACTAGGAAAAGTATACTCTTCTCCAGCTTCTACAGATGTTAATAAGTAAGATTTTGGATTTTTTCTTGCATCGCAAAGCTAACGACAAGATTTTTTATGTTCCGAAGTTGCCTGGCGCAATACGCTCAAGCCTTCTTTATCAGTAAAATTTGACAAATGTATCTTTGAATCTGAAGGAATTAAATTTTAACCTTTGTGAAAATCTATAATTTGTTTTTATTTAAACTTGATCGACCTTGCTTTAACCTTGCTTTCTCTTCATATTTTCTTCTAGTTGTGATTATATCATTCAAAGAAACAGAATTTATCTTAGAACCATCAGGTTAATTGCGCATAGCGCTATAATTTTTTTAAACTCAGCATTGGATTTAAACGCAGCTTCGAATCCATACTAGCGCAAAGTAGTTCTTGCGCTCCGCGCCCAGGCTCTTCAGATTAGGGCATGGAGCGCAAGACCAAAATTTTCTCCATCTTATTAACAGTTGACAAGTCCATCACTACTAACAGCTGAAAAAACCCGATTAATTACTAGAACATTTTGTGAGAAATAATAAATTTAAGTTAAAGATGGCTTTACTCTTTCTTCTTACTTGCTAACATCAAGAAAAAAGATTGGGAAGAGAGTTTCATAATCAGATGGTGTTTTATGGATTTGATGCAAGTTCATCGCTATTGAAAAACTTCGATCTGAATGAAAAAGCATCTCCACAAATACGATCAATACTTTGTTACACAAAATTAATTTCATAGTCAGCAACAGAATATCGAGTATTTTTTAATGTGACAGAGATGTTTGTCAAACTTATATGATCAAAGATGACAAGACTCTGCTGCTGACCATTATCTAAAACAGTTTGAACTCCAACCAAAAGTAATATTTGCTGATAATTTTAAAAAGAGTATCCAAGTAAAGTTAGTTGAAGTAGGTTCTTGAAGCAGGTTCAAAATACACGAAATTTAAAGATGTGTCGTAAAGGTACTTTAAACTAAATGTACCCTTTGTAAAAGGACGGTGAGTGATATAGACTTGTCTCACAGCAAAACCAATATTAGCTGGTGTGGTTAATGCTATTGCTGTATCTTTTTGTCGTAACTGATTTAATCCTATAGCCCTTGAAAGGTCAATAGTATATTTTAATAAACCAAGTACAGCTGTGCATCTATCAGAATAGTTTATAGATTCAATATCTTGATCTCCTAGTAGATACTTGATATCGCTAAAAAGATAGACTAAACTATTATAAGGAGTAACATCAGCATTAGCATAATCAGTACCATACATTTTACTAAAACTCACTTTGATAATTATACATATCTTGTAACTCAATATTTATACGTAAATCACCATGGCTGTTTAGTTTTGTACCATTTTCTGATTCATATGACCTATACTCATTAAGCATGGGAATTTCGAAGTTCGAAATTCGATGATTTCGTAATTTCGGATGTTTCGATCTAAATTTCGGTCCGAAATGTATTCAAAATTGGATCGAAACTAATTTCGAGTCGAAATTTTTCCACCAGTTTTAGGTCGAAATAAATTTCGTATCGAAGTTTATATTGAATTTCGAAAGACGAAATTTCGAATTTATCAGAAAAATAAATTTCGCGAATTTCGAAAGAACGAGACTGGCAGGTAAATCGAATTTCGCAATTTCGTGAAATTAGAAAAAAACAAAAATCGAAATTTGAAACATACCGAATTTTCGCCTAAATTTCGTCAAATTTGGAACTAATTCGCCTATTTCGTCTTATCTCGTCAATTTTGATTTTATTTTGATACTTTCGAAATAATTTTGTTGATTTCGTGCAATAATTAATAAAACGTCGAAATTAATTTTATTACTTTTGGTAGATTAAATTTTTCATTAAATTTCAACCAGTGGGAGTATTAATTTCGCCTCATGAGTATTAATTTCGCCTCTTTTTTTTAATTTCGATAGGTTCGTTTTAATCTTGCTGGTTTCTTATTAATTTCGATAATTTTGATTTAATTTCGCTGGTTTTGTATTAAATTCGATTTGAATATAAATATTGACAATTTTAACTTAAAACTCATTATCATTTTGTTAACCAAAACTACTACTACTAGTTTCTCTGTGCTACTAATGCTACAGTGCTACTTTTTGGATTTATTTCTACACTACTTTCTACACTACGGAAAAAACACATACTACAATTTAGTCACTGTGTATTAAGATAATATTTCATTAATGGCTACATACGCTGAATCAACTAAAAAGCATTATGCCTCGCGAATGGAAAGAGTCGTGGATATTAATATTTATATGGATCCATCAGAATCGCTAAATCGTAAATATCTCGAAAGTTGAGCGAAAGAAATAAATGACGAAATACATCGAATCGTTGGTAGAATGAAAGTTTCGAGCCTCACTTACAAAAACCGAGGTCAATGGATCATCGAATTTCACAACACTAATGACGCTGATGCTTTTATAAAATCCGATATCAAAATAAGTAAATGCAACAAGAGCATAGCAAAGAGAAAAAGAACCGATATAGGATTTTTAATAACAATAAAGTGTGACCCCTTGATTTACGATAAGGAGATACTCGAAGCACTCGACCCTTTCGTAGAAGAATTCTACAACATAACACACACTACATATGAATTCGATAAGAGCCTAAGAGACGGTAGGAGATTATTTCGAGTTAGACTTAGTGTTACATTAGAAGAATTACCACATTTCATTGAAATTGGGGGTGTACGTATCGCGTTGCACTTTGCTGGGAAATCTTTCCTCTGCGGAGTGTGCAAGAACTCACATCCCCCAAACATCATATGCATCGCGATGAAGAAAAATGAACCCCAGATGAATGAAAGCATAGATACAGAGATAGATGAACCCGACCATCCTGAGAAAAATATGAAAATCAATGAACCTACAAAAACAGAAACTCTAAACGACTCTACATTAGAATCAAAATATAGAGCAACGAGTTCACCAAAGAACACCGAAAAAACTACCACGAAAACAAAGCCTACCGCAGATGAAATAATAGATGAACTAGTTTCTAAAACGTTTACATCGATTCCCGAAGAAGAACTCAATGCAGAACTTAGAAAACTAACCAGAGAAAATTTCAATTTATATGTACAAAAAGTAAACAAGAGATGCGACAGAGATGAAAGAGAAAGAGAAATAGACTTCACGACAGTAAAATCAAGAACAGAAATTAAAAAAGAGAAACAACAGAAAGAAATACAACAAAAGGCGATAGAAAACAATGAAAAATTTTCAAATAAAAGATCTGGACCTCCACCGACACCATCAAAAAAGGACAGTAAAAGATACAATACCTCGTAATAAAAAGACATGAAAACAAAAACGCTAAATATTATTCGACAGTCACTAAATATTCTCTATTTTTATCTTTATTAACGTATATATTATAATAACAACAATTTTTTTAATCAGAGGAGGAGATACCAACAGCAAGCAAAAACTCCATAAAAGGCGCTTATTCTCAATGAATTATTCATTCAGAATGAGCGCTCTCCCAAAATGAAGCATCAAAAATTTCGACATATAAAAAATTTGGAGAACTTTGAGAGGTTCTCTCTGTGGTGATCAACCCCTCTGAAATTTTTATGACGGAGTTCTGTTGTTTACCGAATTATTATTATTTTATTTTATTATTTTCTCATTACTATTTCACTTTATTTTATTTTAATTTTTCTCTAACTCCGGTAATAGTTAGGCATATAATTGTATTTGTGTGACGAATTATTAACGGAGACGTCAGTAAGGCAAGTAGCCGGATGACGGAAAAAACTGCAATACCATTTCTACACTATTTCTTCAAATAGGACAATTTCCTTTGTTTTTTGATTTATTTTATTTTAATTTCTACTCAATTATTATAAGGCATACAGTATATAACACTAATAATATAGTAGTAAGTATATCCAACTTTATCTAGCTATCTTTTAATTGGACATTGACTTTATTAAATTATTTAGGGAGATTATATATTTAAGTTAAGATAGTTATTGTTAAAAACTTTGAGTTGTTTAATTAATTTATATAACATAATAGTAGGTATTACTATTTACTATTTTCCAAGATGCAACGCCATCTATCGAAATTGAATCGAAATATACGAAATTATGACGAAATATACAAAACGTAGACGAAATCAACGAAATTAGTTCGAATTTACTATTTATATTTATATTTTAATTTAATAAAACCTATGTACAAGTAATAAGTACTTTTATGTTATGTTATATTAATTAATTAAACAGGTCAATGTCCAATTAAAAGATAGCTAGATAAAGTTGGATATACTTTATAATGTGACACAATTGCTGACTTTAACTATGTCACATAATTTAATTTTCAACTTTATATTGGCATCTGGTAATTGGACCTAGACCTTAAAAAATTATTACTTGACTTTAAATTTTTTAAGTTAAGACAGTTATTGTTAGAACCTAGAACTTGTTTAATTAATAAATATTAAATAATAAGAGGTAATTGTATTAGATAAATTAAATAGTAAATTCGAACTAATTTCGTTGATTTCGTCTGCGTTTTGTATATTTCGTCACAATTTCGTTTATTTCGATTCAACTTCGATATATTTATTTAAATAATTTAATTAAACAAGTTCTAGTTTCCTTTGTTTTTTGATTTAATTTACTAATTTTTTTTTCCTTTCACAGATCACTTATTCAACATGCCAAGAGCTTCAACCAATCCAATTTGGAATTATTTCACTCAGTCTGAGGAAACTGCTCCAGCACCTAAAACCAACAAACATGCAAAGCCAACTAAACTTGCTTCTTGCAATACTTGTAAGAAGACCATAAAAAGGAATGATGGAGCAACTTCTGGATTAATTACACACTTGAGGTAGGCATTTATTTAATTTTTTTTAAATAAATAAATTTATTGTAATTTTAAGTAGGGGGGCATCCATAAAGTACGTACGCAGGTATGGGGGGAGGGGGGGTTACCAAAAAACGTACAAATGCGTACAAGGGGAGGGGGGGGGTTTCAAGACAGCGAGTACGTACGCGGTTTGACTATCTTTCTCGGGAGATGTTTTTAAAACTTGATCTGTACAAAAAGCAATGAACTTTTCGAATATAAAAAATCTTTTTTTTTATATACGCAACCTGGTTTTTATCTTTTCAATTAAAACGTTACAACAAGTTAATTTTTTATTATTTTAAATTAATATTTTATTATTAACTTTTTATTAACAATGTACTACTTCAAATTTTAATGCTAATAGAAACCAACACCTTTTATTGCGAAATGTGACTGCAATTAATTTGGGTCAGGTTATTTTTTTTACGTTCTTCGCTTTAACGACATTGAATATTATGATTAAATCGTTTATTTCCAAATAAACAAAAACTTTTATCTTTCCATTCAAATAACTGAATACGTTGCAACAAAAAAAACTGCTTATTTCCAAGATGTCGAACGAATTTGTTGGGAACGAGGAAAAGTATCTTCAGCTTCTTGAGTTATATAAGAAAGCATATTCAACACTTGAAAAACAAAAGCAGTATCAGCACGCACAGAAATTGTGGAAAATAGTAAAATATGATCAGTCTTTGTATGAAAAAAAAGTAAACGAATTAAAAGTGAAAGCAACAAAGTCAAAAGGATCAATCATGTCATTCTGGGGAAATACTTTATCACCGCCTAGCAAAAAGAAAAAAGATATCCATCCAGTGCCGTCTTCGTCAAATAAAATACAAAGTTTTCCGAACGCAACTACGGCAGAACCTGAAAGGATTGAACTTAGTAAGCCATTTTTTGTGATAATTTACAAACTTTTTCTCTCGTGATTTTTTATATATTGAAATCAACCGAATTGGTAATTAAACTACATTGTACGACTATATTGCAATCGCATAGTTTTATTCATTACAATTGGACAACTTGACCAATTTCTCTACATCCAATCTCTATAACTGTCAAGAATTTATAATAGTTTATTTTTGGGTATTTCCTAATTTAGATTTAACCTCAAACGAGAAGGAAAGAGCAAATCCGGCGCAAGTTAAAAGTCGGAAGAAAATCTCAGATCTTGAATCACAGCTTTCATCCTTGATAATCTTTCGCGATTCTGGTTTGTCTACCGTAACGAGGAAACAATTAGACAATGTGAAAGAAAGCATAAGAAGAGAAAAAACAAACTTGGACAGGTAAATGTTAAGCGATATATCGAATAGAGCTTAGAAGTATAGAAAGACGTCTTGGCCATAAAAACCAAACTTTTAAGCAGGCAGCAACTTTCAAAATTTTGTTTTTCAAATTGTCAATAAGAATTTCTAATTGAGGATTTACAAAGTTCGCAGAACCCAGGTAACCTTAAGTATAGAAGGTTTTATAACGGAATCAAAGATTTGTGTAATATTTTGTTTTCAGATTGATTCGTGAATCGGCACGACAAAGAAAACGGAGACAAAAACTTAAAGAGGGCATCGAAACAGTTTGTCAAAACAACCCTGAAGTATCAAGTGCTTTGAAACAGTTTATGCAAAACCATCCTGGACGACCACGGCTCGAAATTGATCAACCAGAACTTTTATCAACAATCATAAAAGTTGTGCAAAGTTCATCAGCAGCAGACGAGCGTCGAAGAACAGAATGTCTTCGCAGTGTCTCCACTTTGGATGATCTTCAGAAAGAGCTGACGAAAATAGGCTTCAACTTGAGTAGAAGTGGTTTGTACCTTCGTCTTTTACCACGACGTGAAAACACTTCTGAAGGAAAAAAGCATGTAAGCACAGTTCCTGTGAAGCTACTACGTCCAGAAAATTCACTGCGAAAAAGAAATGATGATAGAATGTTTGCCAAATCTTTTATTGATGACATGTTTGAAGTTTGCAAATTGTTTGGACCAAAAGCTGTGCTTTTCATGTCCAATGATGATAAAGCCAGGGTACCGTTGGGTCTTACTGCTGCAAGCCTTCAAGCGCCATTGCTGATGCTTATAGAATACAAGGTCAAACTTATGGATCATGACTTTGTCGTTGGCCCACAGCACAAGTTAATCCCATCGGTGTATGGCATATGCGAATTTAACAATAATGGAAATGTATCCTACAGTGGAGACACTTTCATACGCATAAGAAGTGGGAAACACGATACATCGAATGCTTTTAAACATGCTTTTGATGTTAGGGAGCTTTTTGAAACCAAGTTGGTTAGACGTAAACCAATTATGTTAATGGAGACTGATGTAGCTCAAGATGAGGCACCACGCTTCCCTAAAACGTTAGCAACTGCTGTTGATCTCTTCCGCTTGCTGGATTTAGATGTCTTGCTTCATGGTGTGAATGCAGCTGGGCTTTCAGCCTTCAACCCCATTGAAAGAAGAATGGCACTTCTTTCTCGTGATTTGGCTGGAATAGTTCTTCCCCATGATTATTTTGGCAATCACCTTGATTCTTCTGGGAAGACAATCAACCAAGAACTGGAGGTAGAAAATTTTCAAAAAGCGGCTGACGTTTTATCCCAAGTTTGGGAGAAAACCGTCATCGACGGTTACCATGTTAATTGACGGGCAGTACCAGTTGGAAAAGCATATAAACCGCCGAATCCTGATCCTGTTTGGGTAGAGAAACATTGCCAGCAATCGCGATATTGTCTACAAATTGTGAAATGCCAGGACAAGTTATGTTGTTCATCGTTTGAAACAAATTGGCTGAATACCATCCCCCAACGTTTCATTCCATTTCCGGCCATCTACGAGTACCGCGAGAATGGTTACAAAGCGATGGAACCATCTCGATTTTTTAAAAACGTATCAAACCATTCAAACTTTGCACCTCTGACGCATAGGCTTTTGCTACAAGACATACCTACAGAAGGCTTAAAGTACAAAATTATACCATTTGATCTGTATTGTCCATCATTGGAAAAAAAGATTTTAAACGGAATTTGCGACAAATGCAATAAATACTGGCCGAGCGAGGCAGCAATGAAACGGCACAAGAAAGCACACAAAAAACAAAAGATAAAGATTGATATGGAGAGTGATTTAAGTGTAAGTGAAGAAGTCAGTAAGAAGATTACTAATGAAAGATTAGAAGCAGAGTTCATGCCTGTTTTCCATAACATTTTCAATTTATTTAAGTCACCATTTGTGGAAATATAAATAGCTAAATTTAAAATACTCGCAACACGAATCCTTTCTAAATCATTTTTTTTTCCTTTCGTTAATAACTGCCCATTTTTTAGTTAAGTACAGAAAAATCTCTAACTAAAAATGTTGATCTTTTTTGTATTTAATGTTTTGAAAACTTTTTTTTTTTTGGGTGGGTGGGGAGGTCATACTTTTTTAATAAATAACGCGTACGTACGCAGAGGGGGAGGGGGTGGTTAAAAGCGTACAAGTGCGTACAAAGGGGGAGGGGGGGTCCAAAAGCATTAGGTTTACTGCGTACGTAATTTATGGACGTCCCCTAGGCATTTATGACATTTTTTTTAATAATTGTTATATAATTTTAAGTAGGCATTTATGTAATTAATTTTTTAGTAACTTTAGTAACTTTAATGTAATTTAAAACTAATTTTTAAACTAATTAGGTTATTTTTAAATTTTATTAAATTTCGATCTAATTTCGTTTATTTCGTCTGAGTTTCGTGTATTTCGATATAATTTCGTTTATTTCGTTTCAATTTCATTAATATTTTTTTTTTTTTTTACAGAACTTGTCATGAACACACCCAGTATTTGGCTTACTGCAAAGAATATGATTTGATTAAGAAAGAAGATGAAAGAAAGAGAGTAAGGCAGGAGGAGGAAGCTGCTGAAAAGAATACTCAGTCTCAAAAAGGTGTAGTTAAAAGAAGTCAGTCTCAAGGCACTTTGGAGGACTACACAAGGAGCATCAAGTATTCCATGCAGAGCAAGCAGCAGTTAATGTTTGACTCCCAACTTGTGATTTTGCTAGCATCTTTAAATTTGTCATTTAATGTGGTTGAGAAGCCTGCTTTTAAGAACTTTTGTCAACAATTTTTGCCCAAATATCACATCAAAACAAGAAAAACATTTGCAGAATCAAAGCTTAATAATGTTTATGAGAACTTACTGAAAAATGTCAATGAAGAGCTTAAATATGACCTAAAAAATATTCAGATGGTTTGTTTCACTACTGATGGCTGGACCGCCCAAAATGGAGACCCATTTGTCTCCCTTAGTGTACACTATACAACAGAGGAGTTTGAATTGAAAAAAATTGCTTTGGCTATTGAAAATTTCACAGAAAAGAAAGCTGCAGCAAACATTTCAGATGCATTTGACAGCATGATTGAACAATTCCCAGCATTGAATGGACAAAACCTGATCAGACAAGTGGTGACAGATGCAGCCAACACCATGAAATCTGCCATGACACAAGAAAGTGACAAAGTGCATGAACATTTTATTTGCCTTGCCCACATCCTCAACACATGTCTCAAACATGCTTGCAAAGCATCTCCAGCAATTGATGCTGCCATTCAAAAATGTAAGGAACTAGCAAGGAAAACACATCAGAGCTTTAAGGATCACAAAGAAATTGTCAAGTACTGTATTGAAAAAAATGTTAAAGCAAGAAAGATCATCCAATCATGTGAAACCAGGTGGAACTCAAATTGCATGATGTTGGACTCAATTATACAGATGAAAGATGGGCTGCTACATGCAAAGAGGTCATTGGGTACCTTTGCAGAAGGTCATTTCACCACCTTCATACCCACAGAAGATGAATTTGATGTGCTACATAAATTGACTAAGTTCCTCATGAAGGTAAAAACTAGTTCAGAAATGTTATCAGCTGATGAGAAACCAACTTTGCATCAAGTGATTTTTTTGTTAACAGCACTCAAAGAAAACATTGATGCTGTGCTAGAAGAAATTGTTGGCATACAAAGGTATGTCCCCCTGGCTGTGTTTCTTGAAAGTTTTAAAGGACCCCTACTTCAAAGAGTGAGCAATTATGGAGCTGACAACCTAGCCTATGCCATTTGTTCACTGCTTCACCCACTGTTCAGAGGACACGATCTTGAAGTGGAAAGAAAAGTCTGGAATAAAACAACAAATAACTTTGAAGGTACTGGTCAAAATTACAAAGATTACTGGCAGTCTTATTTCGTAAAAGGTCATCCCTCTACTCGTGAATGGAAGTAACAGAGAGATAAATCTCTTGAAGAAATGAGTGCAAGTGCTACAGACTTGGAGCTGGATGATTCACAAGACGATAATTTCCTTGGTAGCGCTCTAAAGAACTTCCAAAAAAGTCAAAACCCAACAACATCAAAGTCAAAAGGGCTAAGCGGTAAACCACCTTTGCAGCACGAATTTGAAATGTTTGAATTATTGCCTAGAGATTATGATCATAAGGTTGATCCTTTGATGTGGTGGAAAAATAAAGCAGACCTTCTACCAAAGCTTGCAAAATTGGCAAGGCATTGGCTATGCATTCCAGCCACCTCAGCCACCTCAGAAAGAATGTTTTCAACTGGTGGCAAAATTGTTACAGACACAAGACACAACATAGACCCAGAAACTACCAGCAAATTGTTATTTATTAATGAAAATTATCACAGGGTTGATGCAAACATTAATGAATAGGATCTTAAATGTGTGGAGGAAATACCTGCCTCTCAAGAAGAACAGAGAAATCAAAATAACAAAAGACAAGCACCACCAAATTCACCAAATGCAAGTGTTACTATGAGCCCTCCTAAAAAAAGGGCTTTGTCTGAAGTCATGAAGAAAAAAAAGAGACACAATCCAGACTACAGTGCATCAGCAGAATTAGTGGATGACCCAGACACTCCAACTCAATCTGCTGAGTCTCAATCTCAACCTGAATGTTCTCAATCTCAATCTATTTTGCAGAAATCCACTTCATCAAAAAGAAAGACAATGGATAAAAAAAAAATGAACAGATCTAAAACATTTGACACAAGTAAAGATGAAGGGAAAAGGAGCATCCTTGATGCTTTAGATGATGATGATTTTATTGATGATGATGATTTGATTTAAATTTGATTTGATTTAAATGTTTCTACTGCAAAAGAAATAATAAATTACAATTTATTTGATTTAATTTCATTTCATTTTATTTCATTTTATAATAAATTAAGGTGAAAATGGGGAAAATAACAAAATTAAATCGAAATATACGAAATTAGAACGAAATTAAAACAAAATAAACGAAACTATTATTTCTTTTAATAATTTTGTATCTTGTAGGGGAAAATTTTGGGTTTTAAGGGGATTTCGCGAAATTAACAAAATTAACTGAACTAACGAAATAATTTCGATCTTCCAAAATTATATCGAAATCAACGAAATTAGATCAAAATTGTCGAATTTTACTTCAATATGCTGAGTTCTTTCTAATTTTGGTGATTTCGATTTCGAATACCGTCAATCCGAAAATGTGGGTAAAGTACAATTTCGCGAATTTCGAAAAACCGAAATTTTTAAACATTACAAATTCACGAATTTCGAAATCACGAAATTAAAACTTATGTTTAATTTCGTGTCAATTTCGTTACTTTCAATGACCCGAAATTATACGAAATTATTTCGCGATATTAAACAATCCAAAAAATCGAAATTTCGTTCTCAATTTCGATCCGAAATTGAAACACGAATTTCGTTTCGTTTAATTTCGTCGATTTCGAAGGCCGAAATTCCCATGCTTAATACTCATAAGAGTCAATACGCACTTAATCTCAAAACTTTCGAAAAAATTTTTAGCGTTAGTTAAGCTAAATAAGTCAAATCTGAAGAAATAGATTCTCATCATCGATAATATATATGCTATAAAGATTTCTTTGCATAATCATTTTTCCATTCAATAGAGTTATTGCTCCCAAGCCTTAAGATTCAAGATATTCATCCTAAGGTACTTTTATTTTTTTATCCTTTCTTTTTTCTTTTTGATATTTTTACAACTACTTTCAGGTATTCATACTCTGTATTCGTAACTTTTAATACCTCGCATCCTTTAAAGCTAGTCTAAGCATTCTTAATTACTACTGGATATGAATCAAATTTTTTAAAAAAACCGCGATAGAATTTCAATAATTTTATGTATCCGTAAGAATTTTGTTATAGAATTAGCAATTTTGAAAAGTTTTAAATTATAATTTACATTCAAGATCCCTTTGACCCATATGGTCTCTTCATCTTACCACTTCCATCCATAGATGAATTAGAATCTGTTAAACCAGCTTTTTGGTCTACATACTTTTGCAAAATATCATTTGCTCTATGTTTATCGAAACTCAGTCCAGTATATTTCTCTAATATAGATTGTGACTTTTGTGTCAAGACTTTTGCGGCAGCGTTATCAATTATTTTCCTGCCAGCATCAACTAGAGCAGCCCTACCAACATCTAAACCCTTTTTAACAATCTGATTAGCAGCATCTCTACTAGCATCAAATGCTGCAGATGCAATATGTTTTTCTCCCTTGCTTATTAACAGCCTAATAAACATTCTTGAACTGGTATTAAAGAATCCAGAACATCCTTGTGGACTACTTTCTTTTAAATGCATGTTTTTTTTTTGCTAATAAAATTATTTTTGTTGCAGCCGCATTAAATTTTTGTAAGAACTTGCATCTAAGACTTGCTGACTTTTTAAATTCATTGAATATCAAATCAATTTCATTCTTTAATCCTGTGTTATCAGCCTTTTTACTAGCTAATGCCTAGTCAAATCAGTTTAGTAATGCATTTGGATCATTTGGATCAGTTTGGTAATGCATTTGGATCAAATGCATTTAGTATTGCATTTGGATTACTAGATATAAAATTTTTCATACCTTTAACAAGTTTGGATTCATTCCAAATTGGTTTTAGTATACTATTCCATTTATATCTCTTATTCCCTTTTGGAGCTGTAATATCGTTGTTGTTATTTGTTTTAGAACATTTATACTTTTCATAATCCCTGAATAGTTTTTATAATCATCGGCCGTATGCATTTTTTCATTTGGCTTTTTCATCATAATTAATTCGCAAACACCATAAGTACTTTCATATTCCTTATTTCCAACTATAATGTTATCATTTTAGAAAGCAAATTCAGAATCACCAACAATTAATTTACCATTGCTGCTAATGCTCAAACTATTATATTCCATACCGGATGTCCATTTTAGGTGTAAATATATTAGAGCTAATAGATTCTTCACCCAATACAAGAGGCTTGAAATCAGAATCTTGAATATTAGTAATGGCAAACATTAAAATGTCTTTAGCTTTCTGTTGACCTTTTTTTTCAAGCGTAAACATATCTTTAGCATTTCGTTTCACGTTGAGATATTCCGTGACTAAATGATCTCTTTTTTCAAAGTTGTCAATCCTTAACAAAGGCATCTTTACTAAAAAAAGATAATTAAAAAATTTCAAATATGTTTCATGAATACAAAATATGTTACATGAAATTCAAAATTTATACTGTATTACAGAGTTTTCACTCGCACTTTAGATATGAATTTGTTACAATCATTATTATTTCACACAGAATTGTTTACATCACTCATAGCTTCTCATTCACTTTTACTTATGAGTGATGTTTTCTCATCTCTATTCTTTCGATTACTGCCTTATTTGTCGATACATTGTCAATTCTCTTTGAACAATAGAAAACTCTATCTTTAAAAAAAAGTTGTTACTAAATGGTTTTGAAACAATATCACTTATAGAATTCAACTTTGTCCTTGCTAATTTTTTTATCTTTACATGTTTATTGAAACAATATCACTTATAGAATTCAACTTTGTCCTTGCTAATTTTTTTATCTTTATATTAAAAAATTCACCAAACAGGTGATGACAAAAAAAATGAGGCTGCGTTTAAAAGAGCATAACTCCTTTATTTTAAATGTTTTTTTTTTAATTAAAAATGTATTAAGTAGAGAATTTTTCGAGCTTTCAAAACATATATTTAATTATCTTCTATTATTCCATTTCTACAAATATTATCGATTCGACCTTTTACCGATCCCATAAGGCGTTGTATGGCAGTAAAGTCGATCTTATTCAAACAATACTTTATTCTATTGCAAAGTTGATCAATAGTTTCTTGTATACTTCTCCTTTCAATTGAGATCAAAAGTCCTCAATAGGCCTGCATTCAGGTACGTTGAGAGGGTTGTATTCCTTTTCAACAAAAATGATGTTATTTTGTCTAAAACCCTCAACTACAGTTTTTGCGTAATGTGATGTTGCTAGGTCAGGCCAGAATATGTAATTATCGTCTAGATGATTTGCTTTGATGAAAGTAACAAGTCTTTTTTTGATGCACTTTTTCAGGTATAATTTTTGATTGATTGCTTAGAAGGTATAAAAAAAAAGGTATAGAAATACCTTTAGTCGAAATGCAACTCCAGACCAATACTTTATGCTCATATTTTTCAACTGGATCATATTTTACGCTTGGTGGTGTCAAAGCAGTGTTACTTGAGTAGAAATTTTGGTTTCCGTTAATGGTCCAATGCTTCAAAGTGATATAAGATTTATCATCAATTATCCAATCGTGATTTTTATATTTTTCGTATAATTAACTGCATCTGGTTCTTATTTTGCGTTTTTGTGACTCTGTTTTTAATGGAATTGTTTTTTTGTTTTTTTTTGCATTTAATATCTGTGTGTTTCTTCAATGTTTTGCAAATAAAGGACTGATCGCACACAAATTTTCTAGCTGCTTGTCTTTGTGAGACGCCATCCTTGTGGTCAAACATGTTCTTCAGCTTGGTTACTACTAGAAAAGGGGAGTTCTGGGACAAAACCATTTTTCATCGCCGTTATGAAATTTTTTGTATAATCGCGGGTTGAAAATTTTATGGGACAAAAATGATTTTTTTCATGATCGTTTTGAATTTTTTGATAATCGCGGGTGTGAAAACTTTTTCTGGGATAAAAATTCCCGACGACGACGAGAAAACTTTTTTTCTTTCTTGACGTGATAACGCGTAAATGAAAAAAAACTTTAATTTTTGTAAAGCTGTTTAAATCTTTAGAATTAGACATAATAATATGCTTGTCCGAGAAGAAGGTTAAAGCTTCCGGATTGACCGATTTGCGCGTCGCCGGAGTTGAGAAAGACAACGAGCCTTCTGCTGGCTGCGACGCTGGGCATGGAGTCTGCTTCTGCAAAGTTTCTGTAAAAAGAAATGGTGGTAGTGGAACCGATGGAAGCATTGGATTGTAACAGCAATCCAGTCGATGTGTTGTTGAACGAGGATATGTTTGATCCGTTCCACGAAGACAAATAAAAATCTTCCAATTCAGACGAGGAAAAGATACATTTGCAATGAACGGTTGAATCCAGTATGTGATGGAAGAGGTATTTTTGTTGACCAATTGGATGCTGATGTTTGTCCTGAACGGCATGTCAAGAGTAAAATATCCTCCCAACGAAGTGTTGCTTAAAACGTTGCATCCTTGCAAAGAATTGGCGTAAAAAGGTCCGCCAATGGGAGAAAAAAGCAAGATGCAAGCAAATCCAGTGTTGTCCACTCCTATTCCTTCCGTGGTTTCTGAATAATTTCCAACGTTAATTTCGCCATCTGTAAATATTCGAATGAAAACATTTCCAGGAAAGTTTCCACTGAGAGCCAACAGTAACCTTCTTAGAACACCAGGTCCATCCGAGTAAGTAAAAACTGTTGTCGTGGCGGCTGATGCTACCGTTTGCGATTTTAATTCTAAGGACGAAAAGCTTGAATTTGGAATAAGTCCTAAAAAGTTGGATTTTTGTAACAAAACGTCTGCGTAACTTTTTGTCGCGGCGTCTTGCGCATTTGATGGATTAAGTACATTGATTAATTTATGGGAATTCAAATCCAAGTCCGCTGTGCCAGCTGAAGTTCCTCCTCCTGTCGAATGCGTGTCAACGTAATTTTTTGTGGCGGCGTCGTGCGAGTTGGTTGGTTCTGCCAAATTAATGATTTTTTGAGAGTTAAAATCAATGTCTGCAGTGATGGTGCTGGACCCGTCCGTTTTAATATAAACATTGCTTGTTGAGTCTGCTGTAAGATTTTCGAAATAAGCGCTGAATTCGTTTCTGTTGAATTTGTCAATCATTTTTTAAAAGGGTAAATTTTTTTTTAAATTCAATTTGCAATCACCAAAGGGTGTTGACGACGTCTTGAAAGCTGTTTCCCTCTTCACATTTTTTCAAAACGTAAAGGCACAAATGATCACAATAAGACGTGTTGCCAAATTGAACCCTTTCACTGTTGTAAAAGACAGGGCTTTTTAAGTAATCGACTAGCTCGACGAGAGGGGATTGAGCGTAAGAGTCAAAGCTGAACTTTGCGTCTCCGTTTTTGTACCAGCACATCCAGTGCTCGAATCCCCAGTGCTGATAAACCCGCATTCTTTTTTTCTAGGTTTTTTTTGGCAATATGGCTCTGACAAAAACTCCTCTAAAGTTTTTTATTTTTAGTTTTTTTGCTGCTTCCATCAATTGAAAATTGGTCAAAGCCTCGTTCGGTAAAATAACTCCTTCTTTTGTTTATGTTTTTAATTTGTTAATTTTTTTTGTCACTTACCTTTTTTTCCTTTTTTTAATTTGCTTCCTCATTTTTGTCACTTACCCAGCAAGCACAACCATACGGAACCACATGGGAACTATCTGGGATGTCAAAAGGGAACCGTACGGGATTTGGCCGCGGGATCTACACGGGAACCATATGGGCAAAATAAAAAAAAAACGAAAAGTCTTTCTGCTGCTTTTTTCTTTTCCCCGTATTGACCCCAGATTTCTTCCAGATGTGTTTTAAATAGATCTAATTTATAGATTTTGTTTTAAATTTTGATTATTTATAATTTAAATTTTTTAGATTTGGTTGCTATTTTTATTATTATTTTTATTATTATTATTATTTTGTTATTGTTATTATTGTTATTATTATTATTATTATTGTTATTATTGTTATTATTATTATTATTATTATTATTATTATTATTATTATTATTATTATTATTATTATTATTATCATTATTATTATTGTTATTATTATTATTATTATTATTATTATTATTATTATTATTATTATTATTATTATTATTATTATTATTATTTTTAGTATTAGTAGTATTATTGTTATTATTATTATTATTATTATTATTATTATTATTATTATTATTATTATTATTATTATTATTATTATTATTATTATTAGTATTATTATTATTATTATCATCATTATTATTATTATTATTATTATTATTATTATTATTATTATTATTATTATTATTATTATTTTATTATTATTATTGTTATTCTTTTTACTATTATAATAACTAGCAATAAGCAACCCGTAAAACGGGTTATGGTCGGTCTGTTAATTTATGGTGGCTGTTTTCCACAATTTAAAGTTGCGAAACCATTACTAATACCCTTTTAGAAAAACGCCTTCAAATTTAAAAAATTAAACCATCAGTAAAATTAAAATAAAAAGTATGCGGAGGTAAAATAATTTACCAATTACTTAACATTATTTGAGAAATTTAAAACTGACATGTCATATCAGTGTAAGGCAGAACCATTTTCCTCGACTTTACTAAGTTCAAAACAATACGTTTTTAGTTACTGACAGAAAATAATAACACTTCATCATGCTTTAAATTGACGAAAAAAGCTAAATTTTTGTTATATTTTTTATAACATGAACTTTAATTAATAAGAGTAGTATAAAGCGAACGTTAATTATAAATGACTTATTAATTTTTTGGTATCCCCTTGATACATGTTTCTCTAAAAAAGGAAATTGTCTTTAAAACGTTTAATGCACACAACTAAATAAATTTATTAAAAATAACTGAACATTTGACCATTACTAATTATGACACAAATCTGACCATTTTTATATATGGCCTCTTTGTTTCAACAGTTTTTAATAAACGGTAATTTGCTACAATTTACTAAAAATTCCTTTTGTTACTCGAAATTTATTTCTCTTAAATGTTTTGACACTAATAAAGGACCTCCCTTCCCCGTTTTGGCCTTAATGGTGGTCAGGAGAATAGAGTTATTTTTATTAAGAGTAATCAAGTTTTTGATGAAGACCTTTTACCAGAATAATAAAATGTGAAACAATGATTTATGAATTTAACATATAAGAATTTATCTTTCCTCAAAATTAAGCTAATTAATTAGTTAAACACCTTATAAAATTTAAGTAACTCGATATTTGACAAATGCGCAAAACTACAATATTCACCCCCCCCCCCCCGTTTAAAAAGATCCCCTAAGTTACGTACAACAAATATTATTAGACATAAAATAGAGAAAATTTAAAAAAAATTGAACTAATTGCATATATTTATATCATTTTAACTGACAAAAATTTACAATAAAAGGTAATCAGGTTTTCTTTTTATAAATTGTATAAATGCGTCAATTGTAAATCTTAAAGAAAAAAAAAAAAAACCACATAAAAACTGAACATGGATTTACCTATTTATAGTAACCTATTTTGACATGGCAGTTAATATAAACATATATCGAAAATGTAAACATAAAATCTGTTTCGAAGTGCAAAGGATTGACAATACTAAAATAAATTAAAAAAAAAAAAAAAAAATCAAATTAAGATATAAACTGCATTTTTAGCATAATGTTGGCTTTTAGTAAATAAATAAAAGCAGTAAGTTCCAATAAAGAAACTACCTATTATTCATTTTTAAAAATAGACACCAACGTGAAGGTAAGCCAAGCAGTCTATCAACACAAAACATCACAACAATAACACATAGCAATAGAATATTTACACCCTTGATCCTAATATCCAGCGAAAATAACAAACCAAATTAAAATATGAAAGGCAAACCTAGAAAACCAAATTAAAGTTAACTATATATTTATCTTTTTACTAAATATTTAACTACATAAAAGTATATTTGTTTTTATGTTCAATATTAGTTATTCAATTACTTCAAATTTAGGACATGAAAACACCCTAGATTTAAAGATCAAGGTTGCATACACTCATACATATTACGCTAAACATTAACAGACATTATTATGTGTTTTGAGAATAATTAAAAAAGGCTAGACAACACAACCTAGCTCCAAAGCAGTAACTCCGCCTGGCACTAAATGCTGCCAAGTCACAACTCTGCTATAAGTACATCGCTTGGCTGGCAAGGTTATCAATCTTGCTCAACATAATGCCAAATCACACCACTTTGAAAGCATGGAAACAACATAATTTAAACATATATACAACTATAAACAAATATGGTTTTATATAACACATTTGATTAATAATCTTTTCAATTTGATGAAGAGCAGCTTGTTCAGCTATTATAAGTGGGACTGAGTGGTGAATGAAATCTTCCATCATAAAAAATTTGTATGTATTCTAGAGATCTAAAGGATTGTCAGGTTCACAAAAGGTCAAAATAATTGAAAACAACTGTCTAATTTTCTTTGGTATATGTGTTAAAACCGCCTCAAAAAGAGTATTCTGCCATTCAGTGTCATCTTGCAACAGACTTTTCAAAACACATGCTTCACAAAACGTTTCAAGGAAAATACCATCAACAGTATGCACATCCTCCCAAGATGTTGCTCCTTTTGCTTGTAAAAGTAACAGTCTAAGAAAAAACAATTCTCCAGTTTGATTAACTTTATACATTCTTACTATCACCTTATTACCACCCCTTTATCTAACCTTCCATTTACAATGTTTATCATCAAATATAAAGTGATAAGGAATGTCTACATACGAATAGCAATGTGCTCTTTCATTTTCAGTACTTAACTTAAACCATGCCATTAGGTGCATATCACGCTGAGCTGCACGATCTAAAGCCATATGTTCTGCTCCTTCTCTAAAATACAATAATTGATTTTCAGGTAGATGTTTACCAAGTTACAGCACTTTAAAAACACAGAAAGAGCATAACATAAACATATGTACAAACTATAAGCACAATAAATGTGTTTAAATATGTATGTAAGGTTAAATATATACTAAAATAAATAAATACCTTATATACATATTTAAACACATTTTTAAAACAATTATGTAACACATATTAACACATACACAAACAGTAAAAAAAACACTTTACATTATTATAAAAACACATTGATAAAACAACTATAAAGCACTTATTACCACACACACATACATATCAAAAAAGCATATAAGCAAACAATAAACGTGTGCAAACGAAAATTCTAAAAATGTCGCAAGAAAATATAAAAAGATACAAAATATATATTTACAAACAATTCTCTTTACCTTCTTTTTTTTCTCATAAGAACTGTAATCTTCATAACAAAATTTAACCTTTACATACAATAACATGTGACATGCCATGTCAGTGTTGGCACAAAAGTTTAATTTATTTTTCTAAACTTTCTAAAAAAGAAAAAAAATAGTTAATAGCATCACAGAAATTTCAAAGTATTAATAACCCTTCTATGGAAATAGCATTAGTATAACTTTAAATAACATCCATTCCCCTATTTTCTTTCTAAAAAATAAAATAATAAAAATAAAACTGCTAAAAGAAAAACTAAAACAAACAAAATCTATACAATTTAAAAAATTAAAATCCTTTCTTCTTTAGATCCTTTCTACTTTATCTAATAAAAATTTAAATCCTTTCTACTTTATCTGATAAAAATGTATATATAACTATTTCATATACTTACTTCAATTATAATATGATATATAATTGATTAAGATGATTCTTTATGTAATATATCTAAACTAATAATTAAGTTCCAAAAGGAAAAAAGTTTTAACTCGCTCAAAAGATCTTTCTCCAATGGCCGCGTGCATTTGAAGAACGCGCTCTTTCAAAGCCTAGTAACTAATTCAAAGCCTAGTAACTAATGACGAAACGACGTTAAACGTTAAACGTTAAACGTTAAACGTTAAACGTTTCTGTACTAATTATATTATAGATTATTATTACAGTTATAATTACTATCATTATTCTTATTATCATTATTATTATTATTATTATTGTTAATATAATTATGATTATTATTAATATTGTTCTTATTATTGTTATCAATATTATCATTATTGTTATTACTATTGTTATTATTATTATTGTTATTACTATTATTATTATCATTGTTATTATTGTTATTGTTATTGTTATTATTGTTTTTATTATTACTATTAAACAAATTACCACTTATTTAAATAATCACATACCACAATTTAAATGGTCATTTAATTTATTTAAAATGAAACAAATACACATTAAAATTTTAATGTTTATATATAAAAATTATTTATAATTTACATTTTCTTAGAGTTTGTTAACAAAATCTAAAAAGTTTAAATTATAAATAAACAAAATTGAAAACAAAATCTATAAATTAGATCTATTTAAAACAATCTGGAAGAAATCTGGGGTCAATACGGGGAAAAGAAAAAAGCAGCAGAAAGACTTTTCGTTTTTTTTTTTTTTTTGCCCTTATGGTTCCCGTGTAGATCCCGCGGCCAAATCCCGTACGGTTCCCTTTTGACACCCCAGATAGTCCCCGTGTGGGTCCCGTATGGTTGTGCTTGGTGGGTACCTTTTGTTCCTTTTCTTTTAATTTGTAGTGTCCATAAGCCAATGTGTGTTTCCCATCTTCCAAAATGATTCTTTTATCATCGTGGGAGCTGAGAGAGATTTTGTTAATTTCCTCCGTGTATATGTCGTGCAAATGGGATCGGATGACGTTCATTTTGTTTATTTTTTCTTTTTTGGTTTCGAGACATTTTTTGTAATCGTCGTGGGTAATGTATTTTTCCACGACCTTTGTTTTGACACCTTTGCATTTTTTTCATTTTTTTTCTTGTTTTTCTTGATGTATTTTGTAAGAGTACAATTTTGACCGGAGACCGACAAACTCTTCAATCTGTTTTCCTCCGGTTTCGTCTTTGAACATCCCAATGACCTTTTTGTTTAAGCCAACTTTGAACCCAACGTTTTGAATGGCTGGATGGCTTTTGCTAACATCACTCGTGTCGAATTTACTTTCCACATCGTCGGAAATATCTTTGTAAAAATCGTCCGTTTTTATTTCGTAAACTAGCGAGTCCGTGTCCGTCATCAACAATTTTGCTTTCCCGGGAAATTTTTTTTTGATGTAATCGTAGTGGAATTCAAACATTAAAGTTTTGTTCAAATCCAAAATGGACATCACCAAATAAATTGGTTTGTTGTAAAAAATATTTGTTCTTTTCATGTGAACGGCGAGCAAGTTTTCATCGAAAATCGTGTGCCGGTCGTAATTTGGTTTTGCCGGTAATTTTATTGCATCTTCTTTTTTTGTTACCAGTCTCACGTCCACTCGTTTTTCAATGTTTTCCATTGTTTTTCCAAACACCGAATTGTTCATCAGCTTGAAAAATTCCTTCTCAAATTCGCTGGTGGCTTTTGTTCTCAATTTGGTGTTTAGGTCAATGTATGGTTTCATCCAATCCCGTTGCTCAAATTTTATTCCACAATGAATTTTGGTGATGACTAGTCCCAATCGCTCGTACAAATTTAGGTTTTCGCAGTAAAAGACATAATTTTTTTTGTCGTTTAAATTTGGAACGAGTTTGTCCACTTTTCCAATTTTCATTCTTTCCGGTGCCAAAGGGTAATCGTTTTGTTCGTCGTGAAGGCTTTCCGGATAATCCAAATCAACCTCCAAAATGCACGGAACCGATCTCCAATTGGAGAGGTCATTTTCTGTCATCCATTCGAAACCGTGAGTGGGAAGTGGTTTACACATAGCCCATCCGTACAAATTGTTAGCGTCTAAGTATTTAATAAATTTAGACGGTTGGCTTGGATCGTACGAGTCTTCCATGTATTTGTAGTTCGATTCTCCATACCGGTTTGAAATCATGCTAATACCTCCACGGGTTCCTTTTTGGATCATTCGAAGCATGTCGGGGTCGCTTAACAATTCCAATTCTATTTTTGTTTTTTTTTAAACAAGCGTCCCAAGCAAACCCGGGAGACGTGTAATACCAGGCTGGATCGAGCTGGTAATGTTTTATGCAAACGTCCCTGAAATTTTCAAAGACATCCGCCAGAATCAAAACGTCTGACACGTTGTACAAATCATCTAACGTTTATCTATAACGATAATCTCTAAACGTTTTGCATTGAAATTCGTTCCAAACCGTTTGGGCATGCGCGTAATTTTCGTCGCTTATTTCCTCGTGGTTGAGTTTTGAGAAAAACGCTTCTTTTAGTGGCAATTGCGTTTCTTGAAATTTATCGAATGAGTTCATCCAATCATAAGGGTACACGCCTTTTTTACAAAGTAAATCGAATTTTTTTCCTTCATAATATTTTGAGAGGTTTTTGAACTGTTCCGGTGTTGTACAAATTTATTTCCCCCATAAATTTATTTCCGAGTCGCACGCCGATTGGCTTAAGAGGTCCGCCCGAAAACTTAAGAACACCCATATAAACTTAACAATAACACCCATAAATTTAATTCCGATATTGATTGAAAGTTTATAAATAAATAAATTGGCATATTCTGATATATTATTTTTACATTTATTCTTAAACAATGCCTAAGATCAATGTTAAAACTCAAGAGTTACGTCTTGAAGAGATTAGGCAATACGTAAGAGGGTAAGTATGCAAACACTGTTTTGAACAGTGAAAAACGAGGGCTATGATTAGCTGCAAAGAATTTTATAGGAATAGGCAAGTCAGTACTCATAACTTAATACTTGAGAACTTTCCATTCAATTTAAAATATTCAGTTTTAAGTTAAAACTTTTATTATATGTTTGAATTATATTTAAAAAATGGTTAAATTTTCAGATGGACTTTTGTACTATAATAGAGATGAATCTCTACGACTTGTCTTATATAGTCAAGAAGAAAGAAGGAGGGCTCTCAAAGAATGCCATAATGATGCTGGTGGGGCTTATCAAGGAATAGTAAGAACACAAATTAAAATTAAAGCTTTATACTATTGGATGTCAATTACATCTGATGTGGAAGCATGGGTTAAGTACATGTTTATTACTTGTTTTTTACGTAGGTTACCTGTTTATTTTTCTAATAACATCAAGAAAATAAACATGTAACCTACATTAATAATATACACTTTAAGTTGTATAAATTATATTTTTCTAATTAAATAATAGATAGTCTATATTATCTATAGATCAAGACATGTAAACAATCCCACTGAGAAAAATGAGCTCTTCAAAGAGCTCTTTTTATAGCAATTACTGTTAAAAGAGCTCTTTGAAGAGCTCATTTTTCTCAGTGGGATGTCAGTCATTTGAAAAAATAAAAACAATTGCACCACAACTACACCCAATTTAGGTTTCTGAAAGATGGGCAGTTTTAGGACTTGATCTAATTGGTCCATTTACAGAAACATTAAACGGCAATAAATATGTTTTAACAATAACAGATTTATTTACAAAATGGATTGTTGCTAGGGCATTGCCTGAATAATCTGCTGTTGCTTTAGCTACTGTTTCGGTTAACACTTTTCATATGTATGGTCCACCAAAAAAAGTAATCACTGATCAAGGAAGAGAATTTGTAAATAAGGTAAATGCTAAAAGGTTTTCTAAAACTTTTATCTTCTTTGTGGTAGTTAAATTTTTTTATTATTTTTAATTTTTTTGTTATACAGCTTAATCATAAAATTTTTCAATTAATGGGTATTAAACATTCTGTGACATCAGCATACCATCCTCAAAATAATGGTCAAGATGAACGCATAATTCAAACTTTTAAGCGTGCTTTAAGCAAGTATACTAATAATGAGATGAATGACTGGGATAGGTTTGATAGTCTTTATAATTTTAACTCATTTTCTCTAAAATGTACAATTTCATTTATTATTATTTTCTTTTTTGATGATTTATATTAGTTACACATCTGCAATTGCTTATGGACTGAACATATCATGCCAGAATTCTACAAAGATGACTCCATTTTATCTTATGTATTTAAGACACCCTCCAGGTATTGAAGTGATAAATGTTCAGAATGAGACTGATGATAGTTTAACTAGTAGTTTTTCTGAAAAATTATATGACTTTGCAGTAGAAAAGGTAGTTAATGATTGTAAAGCTATAGAGAAAAAAGTTAGAGAAAATATAAAAGTTGCTCAAGAAAAGCAGTGCAAGCACTTTAAAAAAATCTTAAGGGTGAAATTTTAAAGACAAAAGTAAATGTTTCTCAGTTTAAACCTTATTATCCATGTCAAGACATAGAAACTAATATTCAACTCATTTAGATTTGTTAAAAGCAACTCATTTAGATTTGTCATTTAGTAGTTACCCAGAAACAAATGTTGTCCAAAAGACTAGATCTAGTCAAACAATCTCATTACAAAATCAGTCAGATATTAGAAATATTGACCATATTCATTCTTATTTGCCAAAAAATAGCACTACAGTTAGTTTATCTGTGTTTGAGAGTATTTTGAATCAAAACATGTTAACAGATATTGAAATTAATGCTGCTCAAGCAATATTAAGAAATCAATTTCCTGCTATTCAAGGTATGCAAGACACTTTATTAGGAACACATCTTATGTTCAGCAAACAGTCACAGGAGATGCTACAAATTTTGCATGACGGATCCCTTCACTGGCTATTGGTTAGCACACATGGTTGCAGTGATGGAGTTATTAAAATTTATGACTCAATGAAGAAACAAATGCCAATTTTGCATGTACAAAACCAAATTGCTTCAACTATATCGTCTTCTAAAAATACAGTTATGTGTCTATACCAACCATGTCAGCAACAAATTGGAGGAATTGACTGTGGTTTGTTTGCAATTACATTTGCAGTAGATATTTGTATGGGACAAAATGTTGCATCCATTTCGTACAATCAATCTGCGATGCGCCAGCATTTGCACAGTTGCTTTAAAGCAAAGTATTTTACATCATTTCCAAGGTCATATTTGGAAAAGACAGTTCATAATTGTGAAAGTAGTTCTGCAATTTTTAATGTTTGTTAATTTGGATTGTCTGATAATTGTAGATTGTTGTGTAGATTGTCTAATAAAAGATTAGAAGTTCAGTATGGGTTAAAAAGTTATGCAGTTTAATAGCTGTAAAAATTATTTTCATGTTTCTTGTAAATCAGTGGCAGATGCTTAAAAAATTAGCGCATGGAAATGTCTGTTTTGTATTATTTGATAATTAACTTTTAATATAGCTTCAGATTATTTTAGTTTTCTACTAATTAGACAAGATGCTAAAGTTAAGTAATTTTAATAAATCAGTGTAACCTGAATATATGGCACCTGCCATCCCTTAATACCTAGTCCATGAATGGATCTATACTTTTTCATTATCATTTTTATATATCATATTTATTTTATTTCAGGTATTAATGTGAGGATTTGTCAAATCAAACATTAAGGGATCGACTTATATTAATGTTTTAATGGTAAAATGTGTTATGCATCAGGAATTAAGTTATTTTGATTTATTTTTACCATAGGGCATACCAAATATATTTTATTTTGTTTATTATTGCAAGGTTTTATCAGAGCATGCTGAAAGTTAGACTTTTGCTTCTGTGGATATTGATGCCTTCAGAAGACAAGATTAAACCTGTTTGAAGAATCTACATTTTCTATCTATGATGTCAATTCTGTATGGTAAATACAAAAGATGCGTCTTGTTTGGATTAGGCAGCACAATCATCACGAAAAAGGCTTTTTTCATAGCCACAATTCTGTTAAAAACATTATTAAGCATATGGGAAAAAAAGTGTTAGTGAAAAATTTTAGTGAAAAATTTCAATTTACCTTTTGTACTAAAACTTTTTCAGTTACCTGCTGGATTAGCATATTCGATGACAATTAGAGTCAAGAAATATGTTTGATAGGGTTTATATCCTGTAACACGTATAAGAAGAAGATAATTTTTTCGTTCTTCAAAGTTAATATATGAACATTGATTTATATTTATGGCAGGTGAACGAAGTAAATTACTTGATTCATATTTCATGAATCAGGCATCAGACCAAGAAGATTTTAATGACACGCCCGTTTAATACTTTTTGTTCTATTTTTTTAGATGGATAGAAAAGGCAACAGTGAAAAAGAAATTCATACTGTCAGTTTTGTAGATTTTGTAATGTAAAATATGTTTTTTTAGTTTAAATTTTTTGGAAAAAAGCTCTTGTATTATAATTGTGTATTCACTCACGTCACTGTTATGTTTTTTGAACGTTAAAGCTCAAGAATATTTGTGATTACTAAATTCAACGCTCAAAACATATTAAACATCTATTGAACGTTTAAAAGAAATTCTGAACGTCTTTTGAACGTTCAAAGACGTATTTTCGGGACCAAATGTCAGCTTGGATATTAGAATCAACTTTATACGCATATGGAACTTAATCGCCCAAAGAGGATATCGTTGAGCGTCTTTACTTGCATGCGTTTAGAACGCGTCCAAAACGTTAGTTACACGTTTTTTTGTACGTTCCCGTGCTGGCTAGGTTGTAATACTAGTCTTTTTGTCGATCTGGTCATATGATAATACATTTTAGATTTTTTAAATTGTTATTGATTTTTTTACTAATAATCCATGTAAAAGGTTGCTCACAGCTGCTAAAGTTAATATTATGAGAATATTTCAAAGGCACGGTTAAAAGTATTCAGACGCTCGGACTAAGTAATTCCAATAGGAGCTCTTTTGGCAGTATTAGTATAATAAATTTAAGAAAATATAGGAAAAACTAAAATACCAGTAAAAAATTAAACTAAATCAACCCCAAAAATCTATGGGCTCAGGTATTTTGCGCTCCCCCTTTAGATCTCCTTATATATTTGAGTGACTAGTTTACTATTGAGTTAAAAAGTTTTGCTATAAAATTACCTTCTTTACCTCGCAAATAAATAAAAAAAATTATTTTTTTTTCTGCAAATTTTTTTCCGCTACGGAAATAAATTTATATCGGGAAACAATTTTATGCGCAAGCCGCATAATTTTATTTCCTTAGTAACTGAAACTTGCGCCACGAAAATAAATTTATGGGGGAAATAAATTTGTACGACACCGGCTTTAAATTTTTAGACGAAGTATCCAAACTGAAGGAAAGGAATTTTATACTGTCGATGAACCTCAATTCAATTTTTTTTTCTTTTGTTTTTCCGTCTTTACCAATGTTTTTTTTCTTTTGTTTTTCCGTCTTTACCAATCCCCCACTTTGATTTTTTTCGAGAAGCTGATGTATTTTTCCTCGTTGCATGGAATGCAGGTTATTTCTCCTCCCAATTTTTTGATAAACAAATGGCTGTCGTAACCCGTCAAATTGTGAAAAACGACAGGAACGATTTTTGGAATTTTGTATTTTAAATTGCAATCGTTGTGTGCGGCTCTATAGAACCTATGGATCAACGAGAGAATTTATTTGGTTTAAACCGTTGGAGATAGCCGTTGTAATTTTTGAAAACCAGCCAGCTCTTGGTGCTGGAACCGAGCTTTCACGACCTGTCGGTTTTGGAGCAGAAACAGGATTTTGCAAATGGACAGGTTTTGGAGCAATAGGTGGTTTCTGTAGGACTGGTCTAGGTGGAATTGTTATTGGTTTTGGAGCGATGATAGGTTTTTGACGAGGAACCGGTCTTGTATCAGTCGTTCGTCTGCGTGCTACAGGATGAGGACCAATGACAGGCCTTGTTGTTTTTATAGCCTCAACGAGCTGTTCCCTGGTCATTTTTGAAAAACCTTTTATCGCCCGGTCTCTAGCCTGACTTTTCAATGTTGTCATTGAGACTTTTTTTTCTTTGACAGTTTTATTTTCCATTTTTTTATTGCCAAGAAAATTATCATTATTTTTCAGACAAATCAATTTGTCTGAAATGATCAATGCGAAAATAACGGTGCTGTCGGGTACTGCCGTTCGGAATTTTAGGTTGACAACCAATTCGGCTGTTTCAGAAACAACTCTTTCCTTTTGCTTGCTGATGTCGACAAAAAACAACGGATACAAATTTTTATATTCAAGCAGAGACAAACCTGATTGGCAAACAAGCTCATTTGTGCCGTAATATTTTTCGTCAAACAAGAACGCATTGGAATAAGACATAACAATTTTCTTTTCTCCAAAATTCAAATCGTAATTGTAATTTGGATATTTTATCCCATTGACGGTGACGAAGTAATTGCTTACATCGCAATGATCGAATATGGCTGGATTTGCGGTTTGGCTGGAAGGTTTGTTTGTTTGAAGGCCGAACACAATATATCTCGGAACGCTTTAGTCCGTTATCCTTCCAAGAGTCCAGGTGAATTATGTGAGACCAGCGGGAACGGCTTGTCTTTCGACTTTGTTTGCTTTTTAAGCCACTGGAACGGAAATTTTCTTTGTCATTAAATTCAAAAACTTGGATTTTTTCAAAACATCAAGCTCAAGTCTAGGCATGAAAAGTCGGAATTTTTTGATGTCGATCATTCCTGCAGCAACAGTTCCAGCTCTGTAAATAGCGTCATTGTATTCTTTTTTTGTAAAGGTTAATGTATGCCTAAATCCATAAACGACTTTGCTGTAAGTTTCGCAAAAAGCAAAAATGTGCTTTAAAGGCATCCTAAAAGAAAATGCTCCAATGCACGTGGTGTCTGCAAACAAATGGTCTCGTCTGACGGTGAACCCCGCGTTTCCAATGACGTTTGATGTGTCTTTATACGACATTTGTTTCAAACCATCCGTAATCTGAAAGCCGAAAGGATATTTCAATAATCTAAGCATGGTTGTTCCCTGACCTGGGTACATGGCTCTCTCCACTTGCTGCCCCGATAAGTCGTAAGTGACGTCGCTGAACAAATACATAATGGCGTTGTTTACCAGGGCAATGTTGTCTGTTGCTGTGTAAGCAGTTCCATCCGCTTTTTTCAAAACCATGATTCCTCCACCTCCGACGACGTTCTTTTTTATATATCTTCTGTTGTTCACAATGAGCATTTTTAAAATGAGAAAATATTTTTTTAATTCGCCATCGTGTTTCACGACTCAATGTATTTTTGAATCGATAGGTATTGCTCTTTGTTGATTCTCTCCTGCCTCAAAAGCTCGTCACAAATGGCAACAGCTTCGTTTCTAGATGCGATATTTCCAGCACGTCCTGCTGCGATGCTCAAGTCAAGTCTTTGCACAAGCGCATTCGGATCGCTCGGAAGAATGATCACTCCACGACCTTTTATTCCCCTTGTTTTTGTGTAATTTCTTTCCCAAAAATTTGAAACAATCTTATCCCACTTTTCGCTTCTCGAAGCTTTTGGTACGGTTGGTTTCCCTTCTCTCTCCATTGCCTGCGTTTCGACCAGTATTTTTTCATAATTTTCCAAGTCCTCGTTTGTTACCTTTGTTATATCAGGCCTGGATCTTGTGATCAACTCCCAAAAACCTATCGTCCCATTGTACTTTTCTCCATCAATAATGATGTCGTTTTCATCGATAAAAATTTCTTTGTTTCCAATAAACATTTTTCCGCGTTCATTTGCGTGAACTCCAAAATTTCTGTTTGCAGAAATTTTTTTGGCTGCGTATTTTGACAAATATTCCAATATTATATTTCCAACATTCATTTTTCCAAAAGTTTTTTCAGCACCTTTTAAACTTTCAGAAGGCGTCTCGCTTTCTGGGTAAGTTAAAGCCATTGGACTGTTTCCAACCTCTTTGTTTGTATGCGATGCTCTTTATCTCGTTTTTCACTTTTTCGTTGCTTTTGATGAGCGGCTTAAAAAACTTCGACAAATCAGTCTGATAATTTGCATCTGAAATGTTCGCGTTGAGGCTCTCATTGTAAATTTTTTCCCCGTTGGCCATATAATTTTTTACAATCTCATCTCTCTTTTTTGGGTAATGTATTTTAAAGAATTCCATTTTTTAAAATACTGAGAAAAAAAAACTTAAACAAAAACGAAAACTCGTTTGTGTTTTTTGTTTTTTCTCTTACAAATCCGTGAAAATAATTTTAATTTTTTTGAAAAAGGTTGTTAAATGCTTTAATGGCTTCTTCTCTTCCTTTTTGGATCAGTGACTCTTTAGCCAATTCATCAGTGCTGCTTTCTGTTTTTGTTCGGATTTCTTCAGTCATGGCTTTAAATTTTTGAAGCTCGCTGAAAATTAATTCGTATTCGGAATCGCTCAAAAATCCGTCCATGAGCGATTTTGAAATGTGATCGCTAATCGTATTCAATTTTGACTCGGAAAGAACTTTTAATTTTTCATGCTTTTCAGCCCTCAACATCATTTTTTTGTTTTGGTGATTTCCGAAAATGGACAAAGCCCCCATTCCAACCGCAATACCCTCCCACGCAATCGAAACTGGAGTGGCAACGACGGTTGACAAAAGTGCAATACCTGTAATTCCCAAACCAATGCACAACGTTTGCAACCCATCGTCAGCTAAACGAATAATTTTTGCCACTCGACGGTACTTTTTGCTCAAAGCCATTCTTTTCACTTTTTCATCCTCTATTTCTTTTTGGATCTCGCTTATTTTTTGAAGACGGTAAACGTGTCCTCCATCGGATGGTGCTGTTGGAAGAACTGGATAAATTTTTTCAGTGTTTTTTATTATCTCCATTTTTTTAACAAAGACAGATTTTTTTAATTCGAATCGATGTGATTTATTTTGCAAAGCTTTTCGCCTTTTTTGACTATAACGTAATTGGTACTGTTGTTGCTTACATCCAAAGTGACGTCGTCCACAGATTCTGAAAAAATAGCATCGTTTTTGTAAAAGTTTAATTGGTCGCTGATTTTGTTCATCAAAGTGACAACAACAATTCCTTTTTCAAAATTCAATCCAACGGACAACGATATTGGCGTGTGAGAAAGAGCAGCAAATTTAATGTCTTTCTGAGCAAAAATCTCATGATGACCGTTTATGTTAAAACAATTTGGATGATCCAAATTTTTTTTTACCACAATAATATTTTGCGATGTTTTTTTTTGCAAGTTTTTGATTATTTCCGCCAAATTTTCCAACTCTTTGATTCTTTCCACTAAATTTTCCAAATCTTTGAATCTTTCCAACTCTTTGATTCTTTCCAACTCTTTTATTCTCTCATCCATATGTCCCAAATACAACTTCGAAATTTCCAAATTCGAAGCAATGTGTTTTTCTGCTGAGGCAACATTTTTAAAAAACTTGTGAGGGGCATGCATTTTTTGATATGAAAAGAAAATGTTTTAAATCATTTCATTTTCAATTTTTTTTCGTGTTTTCACATTTCTTCGTTATCCATGACTCCTTTGATCTAAGATCCATTTCGCAACAAAAATTCGGCCACTTTAACACTACCGTTTTTTTTTTGCCAACTGGAACGGCGTGTTATTGTATTTATCTAACGCGTTGGTATCAACTCCGTTTTGCAACAAAAATTCAACAATTTTAACATTATCTATTTCAGATGCCAAGTGCAACGGCGTTCTATTGTCTTCATTTTTTGCGTTGACATCGGCTCCTTCCTGCAACAACAATTTGGCTATACCAACGTGACCATTTCGAGATGCCCAATGCAGCGGCGACCACTTTTTTTCATTTAGCGCGTTCACATCGACTCCATTTTGCAACAGCGATTGAACAATTTTGAGTTTCTCGCTTTCTGTTGCAACGTGTAACGGTGTCCAATTGTATTTATTTTTCGCGTTTGCATAGGCTCCGTTTTGCAACAGCAATTCTACAATATCAATGTGATAGTTTCGAGATGCTGAATGCAACGGTGTATCATTGTAATCATTTTTTGCGTTGACCTCAGCTCCTTTTTGCAACAATAATTCGACAACGTCAATGTGACCTTTTGGAGATGCTAAGTGCAACGGTGTCCAATTGTAATCATTTTTTGCGTTGACGTCGGCTCCGTTTTGCAACAAAAATTCAACGACTTTTGAAAAACCTTTTTTTGATACCAAATGCAACGGTGTATCATTGTAATCATTTTTTGAGTTGACGTCGGCTCCGTTTTGTAAAGGCGAGTCTACAACGTCATTGTGACCTTTTTTTGACGCCAAATGCAACGGTGTCTAATCATTTTTTGCAATAACCTCTTCGGGAATTCTATACTCATGCATTTTTTTATATGAAAAGAAAACTTTTTATATCATTTTATTTTCAATTTTTTTTCGTGTTTTCACATCGTCAGATTTAGACTCTCCCAAATCCAAGTCACCTTACGCGTTTACATCGGCTCCGTTTTGCAACAAAAGTTCGACCACTTTAACACTACCGTTTGATTTAGCAAACTGCAACGGTATATTACTGTATTTATCTAGCGCGTTGACCTCGGCTCCATTTTGCAACAAAAATTTAACAATTTTAACATGACCGTATTGAGACGCATAGTGAAGAGGCGTCCGATTGTCTTCATTTTGCGCGTTGACCTCGGCTCCCTTTTGCAACAAGAATTGAATGACATCGATGTGACCGTTAAACGATGCCAAGTGCAACGGTGTCCAATTGTATTTATTTTGCGCGTTAAAATCAGCTCCGTTTTGCAAAAGAAATTGGACAATTTTAAAATGACCTCTTTCAGACGCCGCGTGAAGAGAAGTGAATTTTTTTTCGTTTTGCGCGTTGACCTCGGCTCCATTTTGCAAAAAAGATTTAACCATTTTAACATGACCGTTTCGAGATGCCAAGTGCAACGGCGTCCAATTGTAATCATTTTTTGCGTTGGCCTTGGCTCCATTTTGCAACAAAAATTTGACAACTTTAACATTACCGTTTTGAGATGCAAAATGCAACGGCGTCATGTTGTCATCATCACGTGCGTTAACATCGGCTCCATTTTGCAACAAAAATTTGACCACTTTAAGATTACCGTTTTGAGATCCAAAATGCAACGGCGTTATATTGTAATCATTTTTTGCGTTGACATTGGCTCCTTTTAGATACAAAAATTTGACTACAGCAAAATTACCGTTTTGAGATGCCGAGTGCAACAGCGTGCTTTTTTTTTTCATTTTGCTCATTTTTTGCAATGGCCGCTTCGGGAATTCTATGCATTTTTTATATGAAAAGAAAATTTTTTTAACTCATTTTATTTTAATTTTTTTCTTCGTGCTTTTACATTTATTCGTCAGACTCCATTTCTCCCAAATCCAAACTGTCACCCATGATGCTTTGAACTGAAGGTTCATTTTTTGCAATGACCACTTCGGGAATTCTAACCTGAATGGACTCGATCTGCGCCCCGACAAAAACACCTTCAATTTTCAAAGAACCGACGGCGTAGCACTTTTGTCGAACATATTCCAAAGGATTCACTTTCACAAACTCTTTCTTTTTCTTTTTGAAAAACAAAGAAGAAACTTCAATGTTTTTTTCGCTTTTCTTTGTAAACAATTTTCCGAAAAAAATGGGCGCTGCGTTTGGATTATCGAATTTGTTTTTAAAAATGGACAAATCCTCCGTCGTTATTTTTTTCGTTCTTCCTCCTTTTTTCAAAGTGGTAATCATTTTCTTGACTTTCTCACGAAGAAATTTTGATATTTTTTCAGTCGCCTCGATAAACTTTTTTTCTTTTTGTTCATTCCGTTTTTTTCGTTGAAACCGAGAAAGGACATGGAATATCCCTCCAGTTCGTTCGCTCCAAAACTGCAATTTTCAAACAAACCCAGAGAAAACAAAACGGGGGTTCTTAAAATAAAAGGACCTTTTCCAGAGGGGTACTCATAAAAAAGCGGAATCTTTTGGTACTGAATTGGTTTGGTTGCGGAATAAATTTCTCCAACCGATAATTTGCTCTCGTCAAAATTTTCAATCGTAACAAAATTCATCATTTTAAAAAGAAAAGAAAATTTTTTTATATCATTTTTTTCAAACGGATCAATTCTTTATTATCCACCCATAAGTTAAACGAGTCTGGATATCCTTTCCATTTGACCAGTGAGTTGCTTTTTGTTCTGCGAATTATTTTTTCAATTCTAAATATTTCTTGATGCGCTTTTTGCATTTCCTGTTCGTAGAAAGTGCCTTGAATGTCTTCACCGTTGGCGTCAGCGATTTTATTCGTGGGTGGATCCGTTCGCTGAATTTTTGACACGGTAAAAACCTCCTCGTATACCCTTTTTCAAAATTAATCTTCTTTTTTGTTATCCTCACTTTGTCTCCCATTAAAAATTTCGGTTCTGGTCTTTCTTTTTGCATCTTTCCATTCAGGTTCATCCAGACCATATTTTTATTCTTTTCATCGCTTGCTTCAATTGGAGTCATTTTTATGGACGAGTGTTTTGTGCTGTTGTAATTTTTTACCATTTCATCCAAAACGTCAATTTATTTATTGGTACTGTTGGCTGAAAAATATTTAAACATTTTTTCTTTCATTGTTCTGTTCCATCGCTCGACGACACAGCTTTTTTCCTCGTTTTCAGGAATATAATTCAACACCCAACGCTTTCACGTGCTTGTTATAAAATTCTTTTCCTTTGTCCACCCACATTTTTACACATTTTCTTTCACCAAAATTCTTTTTCAACGCTTCAGCCACTTCAAGACCCGTTTTGCTTTTCAACGGAACGATCCACCCATACTTTGAAAACACGTCGATTACCATGAGCAAATATTTTACTCCCATGTTAAATTTTGAAAACGATTGCATGTCAACCAAATCGACAGCCCATATTTCATCAATGTCGTTCACAAACACTTTTCTTTTTTTAAAATGACGAATGACCGGTTTGTGAAGCTCCTCTGCAAGCTGATCCGTCCATTTTAAACTTGAAAAAAATTTTTTTTTTTTTGAAGAGACACCCAGTCCGAATCTAACTTTGGCTTTTAGGATGGGTGTAATAATCCTTCTTTCATTTATTTCTTTTTGAGTTGGGTTAGGAATCGAATTCATTTGTTCAATCATCATTTGATCTGCTAAATTTCTTCTATACTTATCTTTGAAATATTTATAAGCTAAATCATGAAGGTACGCTGTAAAGTCTATTCCGTCTACCGGTTCGCTATCCTCTTTTGGCATATCGTTTGAATCGAGTCTTTTTTCCAAGTCTGTGCCAGGTCCTGCAAAATTCGTTCCTGGAAGGTGCATTTCTCCTGGATATTTTGCCCCCGGAACCTTTATATTTTTTGAAAAATTGTTGATCGAGTCCACCAAATCTCTTTTTGTCTCTAAAGAAAATTTGGAATACAAATCATCCAAGCCTAATAAAAATTTGTTAATCAAGTCCTTCAAGCATATAAAAAAATTGTTGGTCGTTTCAACCAAGTCTCCCACTTTTGCCTCCGAAGAAAAATTGTTGATCGATTTAACAAATTTTGTCCCTTTTGTCGCCGAAGAAGCAAACTTGCATTTGGTCGTTCCGCAAGAGTCGCAAGTCCCTTTTAGCATTTTTCTGTTGTTTTTTGAGATTTCGTTTCTCAAATGAATCGTTTCTGTTTTCCTTTTACATTTGACGCAGTACATTTTTTTTATTTTAAATAAATATTTTTAAATTAAAAAAAAATAGAAGTAACCGATTTGTCGTGGAATATTGGAAAAAACAAAAGGAACAACAACGAGCTTTTACCAAGAAGCATTCGAGGAATCATCGTTGGAAAAACAGGTTGTGGAAAAACAACGCTCCTTCTAAATTTGCTGTTAAAACCTGGATGGTTAGATTACAACCATTTTTAAGTTTTTGGAAAATCTCTTTTCCAACCCGAGTACAAAATACTGAAAAGTTCGTTCGAAAAAAATTTACCAAAAAATATTACTCTCGATTTGTTCAAGGTACAAAAAGAAATTGAAAAATTAAATTTAAATCCTGAATGCGTCATTGATGACCTTTCAAAATATTATTCCGAGGACATGGAGTGTCAATTTTTTGAAACGGCTGACGATGTGCCTGAACCTGAAGATTTCGATTCAACAAAAAACAATTTAATAATCTTTGACGATTTGCAATTGACCAAGCAAAATAAGTGTGAAAAATATTACATCAGAGGAAGACACTCCAACGTCGACTGCTTTTACCTTGCTCAAAATTATTTTATGCTCCCAAGACACACCATACGAGAAAATGCCAACTCTATTTGCCTCTTTCCTCAAGATGGTAATAATATTAACCATATTTATCGAGATCACGTTTCGAGCGACATGAAAAAAAAAGAATTCAAAGATTTTTGCAAGAATTGCTGGTCTGAACCTCACGGATTTGCTGTTATAAATTTATCGTCAAAAAAATACGAGGAAAAATATCGAATCGGACTTGAAATGTTTTGTTTACCAAAAGAATCCATTTAAAAAAAATTTCGTCCATTTAAAAAATGTCAGGCATAATCATCGATGTGGATGGAACATCCAACATAATAATAACAGAATTTTTGGACAAAATCGTTTTTGAAAAAGGGAGAAATTATGAGATGGCTATTCTCGGTCTTGAGACGTACAACAGCTTTCCAAACATCACCAGCAAAAACAATTCATTTCGGTACAGCATGAACAATGGAGGCAATTGGGAAAACGTCGTCCAGACGGAGGGTACGACATTATCGACATCAACAATTATTTACAAAAAACCGTCTCAAACACAATCAAAAATTACGCGTCTCAAAGCGCAAGCTACGTTGCCGCAAATAAAATCAGCTACTCCCCCGAAAACATCCAAATTGGATCCAATTCAAACACTTTAAAATCAACCATCAAACTTGGATCGAATTATTTGATGGATTTGAACGTGGAAAACAGCATCGCCTCGCTTTTAGGTTTCACAAAAAGACAATTAGACTCCAATTCCGAATACGAGTCCGACGACATTGTCAGAATTACGAACGTCAACACGATCAGAATCATCAACAACGTTATCGGATCGGCATACATCAATGGCTCGCAATTAAATTGCATTTACTCCTTTTACCTCGCTGTGGGTCCTGGTTTAAAAATCATCAAAAGACCCACCCATTTGGTTTACCTCCCTGTCAAAGTCCCAGAAATTTCAACGATGATCACTCGCATCATCGATCAAAACGGAAATTTAATCGACTTTCGCGGAGAGGGCATCACGATCCGTTATCACATTCGAGAAGTGAAATAAATGTTTTTTTCGTCATTTAAAAAAATGAGCAAATATATCAGGGTAAAATTAAATGTGTCTCAGGGACAGATCGATAAAATGAAAAAATCAATCATTGAAGGAAAACCCGCGAGCATCCGTATTTCAAAAGATAGTTTACACGGAAACGACGTTTTACTTTTAACAGAAAGCCAACATCGAAAAATTGTGGACGCTCTCAATCGAGGAGTTGGAGTCATCATAAAAATGTGCAAAACTCAATTGATACACAACGCAAAAGTAAAAGGAGGATTTCTTGGTGCTCCTTTTCCTTTATTGGGAAGGGTTGCAGCTAAAGCCGCCCCAGTTTTTGCTAAGGCCGCTATGGGCGGGGTTGCCTCTTCTCTTGGTTCCAATATGATCGACAAAATTGTAGGAAATGGAATAAAAGCAGAAGGAGGATTTCTTCCTTTTCTTTTACCTTTATTGGGAGCTCTTGCACCCACCTTGATAGAAAAAATTGTTGGAAATGGTATTGCTTACCTCAAAAGCAATGGAAAAGGAATGAAAATTGCCACATACAAAGGAGACGGACTGTTTTTAACACCTTGGGTCACAGTAAGCTCACTCAAAGATGGATTTTACTTCAAAAGAGATGGAAAATATGTACCTATCCTATCTTGATTGCTTCTTGGACAAAACTCCACATTCTAAAGAATCCTTTGTAAAAAAATATTCTTGAGTTAAATAATTTTCTTGGCATAATAAAATGATCGAAAAAACTAGAATGTTGCGAAATGAGGACGGAAAAATTAGAAGTATAAAAACACTTGACCAAATTGAATATTTAATTAGCAAAGGAGTAGGATGGAATGAAATTAAAATGTACAAATCAATTCTCAAACAAAAACAAAAACAAGAACAAGAACAAAGAAAAAAAGAAATTTTTCGGGCAAGATTTAAACACCTTTACAAAAATTAAAGTTTTTTTCATTACGCGTTTTATCACGTCATGAAAAAATAAAATTTTTTCTCGTCGTCGTCGGGAATTTTTATCCCAGAAAAAATTTTCACACCCGCGATTATCAAAAAATTCAAAACGATCATGAAAAAAATCATTTTTGTCCCATAAAATTTTCAACCCGCGATTATACAAAAAATTTCATAACGGCGATTGAAAATGGTTTTGTCCCAGAACTACCCATTTCTAGTAGTTTGGTTATGTTTTTTTCGTCAATTTTTTTAAAACTCGACCACTTCCTAAATCTCTTTGAGTTCTGATTCCATTTTCTGCGCGTTCAATTATACGGTATATGGTTGCTCTTGGTATTTTTTCTGCTTTAAAATGACAATAAGTGCAATTTTTACCATTTTGCTTTTTGTACATGTAAAATCCATCCACACGTTCACGGAGAAGCTCTTGTTTAGATTTGTTTATTTGAATTTTAAATCGTTGAATTTTAATTACTTTTTTTTATTTAAAGCTAGAATAAATTTGTAATAAAATACATACAAAACACATATACAGCTAATGGTATTAGTACATGCAAACTTAAATTGAACGCAGAAGTTATGTAATCTGCACTCTAAAAAAAATCCGTTGTTTAGAACGAATTGGGTAACACATCAATCCGTCGCTATTGCACCAACGGCTTTTCCGTTAAGTTAACGGATTAAAGTTTTAACGGATTGAAGTCCGTTGATATTTTTGCGAAAAAACAATCCTTTTAAATAAAGAGGTTATTACGTTAGTGCATCAAATTATCATCAAAACCACTCCGTTATAGTTAAAGGTAAATTAAGCCACATAGTATTGTAATTTGATAATAAAATAATATTTACATTTTTTTACATATGGATTATTTCATTATAATATTCTTAATACACATTGATTCTTCCCATTATAAATGTAATAATTACTACCCATCTGATACAAGCAGTACAAAATAATACAAACTACTATTGTTGGAAGAAATATAGTGCTCAATTTGTTAGCAAGCTTCAAAAACTCTTTAACTGGACATTGAAAAATAATCAAATATTTGTGATAATGTAATTCAGTACACAAACTTTTAATTACAATCAAAATAGTTTGTAAATGTATTTTTAATAGTCATTATATTTGAGGTTATAAAACATCTGTATAAAACACACACACACACACCCATATACATAATAGATGTTTAAATTAAAAAAATTGCTAACAAACTAGGTTTTAGGTTTTAACGCTGCTGCTCTTAGTACATGTTTCACGCTTCAATTCCAGCAACGTGTTGTCAATTCCTTAAGGTAAATATAACATAAAATACAATAAAGAAAATATGGAACCTAAATGATATAAATAGTATGAAATGAAAATAAAATTTTACTAATTACCTTTAATAAATATTGTTATTGCTAATTCTTTATTTATAAATTGATAATAGAAATTTTTATTTTATTAATTTCTGATACCATTTTCTAAAGATAAAGTTCAATGCAACAACTAAATAATATCTTTAATAAAAATGTGTAACAAAAAATAATCTTATCTGATAACTGAAAGGTTCTGTAATTTCCATATACTTCAAAACCTGTCTGGAACAAAATAAAAAAAAGGTTTCTTACTTAAATAACAATAAATCAAAACAAGAATAAATCAGCACACCAAAAGAAATGAAAATAACAATACCAGAATTTCAATTTCATACCACATGCCTCGTGTCTAATGAAGTAAATTCTAAACAAATATAAACAAGGCATACATAAACTTAGTTGTACCTAACCTAAATAAATATCCCCACCAAAATAAATGCAAATCAAAGTCTAAAATTTTTAATTTTATAACTAATTAAAACTTACAGTTAGATATTGCAAAATAGCAAATAATAAGAATATAAACAAGCCATGTAAAGATAATTGTGTAACTAACCATTTAGTTTATACTAAAACTGTGTAACCATAAAAAAACTTGCAAATTAAACTTATTGCAATAAATCTTTTATGTACGATGTAAATGTGATTTAAAGATCCTGTACACAAAAAATATTGTTAACAACTCATTTTTTACAATCATTTAATACTTGAACATGATTAAACCATTGTAAGCTAATGTCCATGTAAGTCCTTAACTTGCTTAAACTTCATATTAAAGCTAAAAACATATAAGATAATAACACAAATATTAAAAATTATAACACATCTATATATATTTTTTATTTTTATTTGATTATAGAAAAAACAATTCAAAACTTTATTATTTTTTATGTAAAGTACCACAATATGCTGACAAAGAAAACTTTAACAAATAAGATTTTAAAAATAATTTATGAAAAGAATATCTTTTTATTTTTAAAAATTAATACACACACACACAGATATATATATATATATATATATATATATAATTATAATTAAAAACGATAAAGAAAAACTTTTATTATGGAACTTTAAGTTTCATGCCAAACGGCAATCATCAGCCATATATGATTGCCGTTAGGCATGAAACTTAAAGTTCCATAATAAAAGTTTTTCTTTATCGTTTTTAATTATAATTATAAATCGCTCTGTTTTGAAATTTATATATAATCAAAATAAATTTCCTAAACATCGAGCACTTTTCAACGAACAAGAGCATTGTATTATTTCAATACAACACTACATCAAACGATATATATATATGTATATATATATATATATATATATATATATATATATATATATATATATATATATATATATATATATATATATATATATATATATATATACGTCTGGTTTGTCTCGTCTTCAGGTAACACAACGCACAGTTCTTCATCATCTTCTAGATCCTCATTCGACTTGTTATCAACTCTGACGGGTCTTAGGTCGCGTATGTGCCGGGATACTTTGTCCACTTCTACCGTTTGCTCCGAAATGATTCCTGTAATTCTCCCAATTTTGTATTGAGAGTCACATCGGTTGTCCGGGGGCTTTACCCATACTTCATCGCCGAGTTTAAACTTGTTGGTGATCTTCTCATGAGGTTCATATGCGTTTTTATCGTCGTCAATTCCTCTAACTCTAATTTCGTAATGGTATAATTTATTTGCGGGTGCTGTAGATGACTTACAACAGTCTTTTGGGCTGACGTTATACCAATAAACTGCCTCGGGTATGCTGCACGGAACTCTCTTCGCCGTTCTTTTCACTGTTCGATGGCACCGTTCTGCAATTCCATTCCCTGAAGGAACGTAAGCGCACCTGAAGCGAAGTTTAACGTTCCATTTGTTCATAAATTGCGAAAATAATGTGGTTCGAAATGCTGTATCATTATCCGTCAGAATTTCGTTTGGACCGCCTCGTTCAAGAAAGATTTCGTTTAATTCCTGAATGACACATGCACTAGTTTGGTCTTTAAGATGGCGCCATATTGCATATCGTGAAGGCCCACAGTCAATCAGGGTAAGAAAATGTTGCCCCTCATAATGAGTTATATCCATATTAAGCCGTTGCCATGTCCCTTTTACTTCGATCTTCCCTTTCGGCCACTATATCAGACTTGGATCAATTGATTGACAGGCTACACATTTTTCAACCACTTGCCTGACTTCTTCCCAGCTTACTGATGGGTCAATTCTACGAACAAAATACAATGTTCTCTTCACACCATAATGTCCCGTGGACTTATGAACATGGTTTATTTCTTTGGGAGATAGAGAAGCACTAATCGTTCCACCTGAAGCAAGTTCAGTGGGCTTATCGATCATTTTCAACCAACTTCCAGGCACTCGAGTAAGTACATCGGCTAAGTTAGACTCCGAGGGCACTAGTTTAATATCCACTCTGAGTTTGTATTCCTCCACAATATTCGTAATGGTCTGAAGCCGTCTTCTAATCAGCATTTCGTTTGAAGCCTTTGTCTTCAATCTAGATTTTCCAGTCAGTGCATCGGTGACCCAATGTAATACTGCTTTCGAATCAGTGCAAATATGCAAGACATTCATCTTCCAATTGAGACCCATGTTTAGTCCTTTGATTACTGCATCGAGTTCAGACATGTTTATATGTGTTGTATCATCTTTTCTTAACCAACAAGCGTCTTCGATTATATTGCCATCAACTTCGATACTCACACCTAGCGCTAGTGAACTAGCATCCACCCACACTGTTGCCTCGTTGCCATAAACATTCCAAACTCCTTTGGCAGGATCGTCGTTACGTGTTCTTTTTACCATACCGTTCACCATTTTTTCAACAAAATCGCATTGTATCTTCTCATCCCATGTTTTTGTTAGGGCGTTTGCCGTCCTTTTAACAAATGACGAAGCTACACGCAACCAACCACAAACTGGAAGATTCCCTGTCATTTTTCCACATAAAGAGAAGATTTTTCGCCTCGTTAGAGAACTTGGAATTTCACCAAAATCGTTGTCTCTCTTCCAAAATAACTTCTTATTTTCAATTCCAACTTGTAATCCTAGAACTCTCGCCCCTTCGGACACACGAACCGCCGGCTTACAATGTAGTCCATACATATCCAAATGATCAAGTACACTGCGAACTGTAGGCCGATGATAAATCAATAATTGAAATATTTTCTCCAAGCCGTCTCCAGTCTCGAAGTTTGTCAGCACATGCATCCGTGTTCGCCGTAAATGGTTCAATAAACGTGTTCAGCTCCCTGAAGTCTAACACTGGTCGCACTTTCCCTTTGTTTTGCTGCACCACTGCCATAAGTGGAACCAAACCTTTTACTGGACCGTGTTTTTTCGCTTCGTACTTTTGCAGCCATTTTTTCTCTATCCACCCTTCAATTTCTTTTTCGTAATCGTGTTTTATGCCGATGGGGATGGTATATTCAGCAATTCTATTCACCAGATTTTCAGGTTTGGTATTCCATTTCCACGCAATTATCCATTCTATATTTTTCTTTTCAAATGAAGCTGTGAAATCCTGAGCTGTTATATTCATATCATGAACATCTATTGACAAATCGCTTTTTAAACCAAGTAAACATGCTTCTTTTTTCATAAAACAAACATCCCGCGTTGCAGAAATCGATACTCCACCAAGTGCCACTATTCCATTCATACCCATTATGAAACAAAAACGCAGCGGTTTGAAATTGACCACAAGTGCTTCCACACACACTGTATTTCCATTTGGCGCGGTGATTCGAGTTTGGCTAACACCTTCGCACTGCTGTTGTTGTCCATTTACAGTTACCACGCTAACTTCTTTCTTCGTTATTTTTGTCGCACATTTTTTATAGATGATGCAGCAGGTACACCCTGAGTCAATTAGCACATCCTGAAATACACCGTTAATATCCAAAAGCATGGTAGGTAACGCCATTATTGATTGTTTAGGGAGAGAACTGGCGCAGACGTCTTCTCCCTCACTCCGTTTTTTGGACATATTCTTGATATGTGTCCATACTCTTGACACGAGTAACACAGCACATCGCTTGACTCCCGTCTTCTACTTGACTTGTTTCGATAATTATGTCTTCTTAAATGACAATCTCTCGCAAAGTGATTGGGAAGTTTGCATTCATAGCACACTGATTGTGTTTTATCTTCTAGCAACCTCGGATCACTACTTTTCATTGCAGCTACAGCAAATTTTTCCACCATCCCGTTGTTCCGTTCCTCGATCGTCAGAGTCCTTGCTCGCGCAAGTATTTGAACAGTTGTAAGATCGTCCATACGAGAACTCGATCTCAGCATTCGTCGAACTTCCTCGGGGAGCCCAGCAACAAAGGCACACGCGATGGCTTCGTCTGGTAGCCCACCAATTAGGGTAGACAATCTTCGTAGTTCTGCCAAATAAACATCAACTGCTTCTCCATGTTTCAGCTTTCTCGTGACAAACTGATCATAGGCTGTGAATCCATCAACGGCAAAAGCTTCAAGCAAAGCCTCCTTTATTCTCTTAAAATTTTCTTTATCAGTCCCTGTCAACTGTTGATACACTACGAATGCACCATCAGTGAGACGGAGAGGAACCACACGTGCCAGATCGGTTACACCAATTACTTTACATACCAAATCAACCTTTTCCAGCCACTCCGCAACTGACTGTTGATCGTTTCCACTAAACTCTGGAATTAACTTTAAATCAAGTTTAGTCGCCATTTCGCCGAAATAGCTTGTAGTTTCGCATAAAAAAGATCGTTTTTTAGTTGTGCGTAAACGCCGATGTATCTTTGTAAAATTCAACACAATTTATATACAAGTTAATTCCCTAGGTATTCACACATATCTTTTCACACATACAATTATTTACAAGTAGGCATTCCCTAGGCATTCACACATATCTTTTCACAAATACAATTATTTACAAGTAATGCTATAAGGCATTCACACATCTTTTCACACATACAATTATTTACAAGTAACGCTATAATGACATATCTTTTACGCACACAATTATTCATAAGTAACGCTATAATTACAATATATATATATATATATATATATATATATATATATATATATATATATATATATATATATATATATATATATATATATATATATCAATCAATCAATGAATCAATATCAATATCAAAAACAATATCAATCAATATATTTCCTGTTAAGGGTGTTACAAAAAACACAGGTCATTGTAAATAGTAATTCACTAATAAATCGCAATGACCTAAATAATATAAAGAAAAGACAAGAAAAAAACATAAGAAATAAACTAGTCACATAGTAAAAGTAGAACTTTACAAAAACTTATAAATAACACTTACAAAACAGACTTTTAAAAGAGTTAAAATATAAGTCAAATAGTTATTATAATGTATTCACATACAGGCTTGCGGAGCCGCCCAATTTTTTTCACGGCTCCGCTCTGGCTCCGGCTCCCAGCAAAAACTCGGCTCCGGCTCCGGCTCCGGCTCAAGCTCCGGCTCCTCATAACGTCAATAGAAGAATAAGATTTAAAAGTATAGCTTGCAGTCTATTCATAAATTTTTTAATGAATGAAAAATAAACTATTAAATTTTTTTGAAAAATTAGTCCCTTTCATTTCGTACTTGCAAATTTATGCCTTTGCCTGGTCATTTCTACAAAATTTTTTCAACAAACTTTTTTAACATCAAATTCCAAATTCAAAACGTTTTCTCATTTTTTTTCTCTGTCAATACACATTCAAAAGTCAAATGTACTCTTTATTCATTCGAAGAAAAACCATGCTATCAATCAAATCCGATTCCATATGACTTCTTTGGTCTGAAGTCAGAAATTTTAGCTCAGAAAACACCCGCTCCACGCTGACTTGCGTCATAGGAAGAGCAGTAGCAATCTGGCTTGCTTTCTGGATCAACTCGGGAAACAGGTTTATTCCGTTCAAAACAGTTTCGCACTTCGAATTTCCATCATCCTTTTTCTTCATGATCTGTTGAGCAAGCTTTGGCAAACTTTGAATAGCCTCTCGGAATTCTTTTTCCTCCAATCGTTTATGACAAACAACGTCTTGTCTGCACTGTACGCTTTTTTGCTTCCGAGCACGTTCCATTCGAATTCGCATCCTTTTTCTGGGACTCATTTCCTCGGATTCCTCTTCATTTTCCGAACCGCTTCCAGTACTCTCGCTAGAGTCATTTCCATAACAACCAATTCCACTTCCCTCGATTTTAAACTTCTTTTGTTCATTGAGCTTTTTCTGGATCTTCCACAGAGTGTCTTCAGCAATCAACTGAAATATTGTAAAGTATTTTAAATGTTTTTAAATTTTAAACAAATTATAATCTATCTTATTCTTGCAGTGAGGAAAGTTGAATGTCAAAAAGTAAAGTTAAATGACACAGTATTTTGAATTTCATTAAAAGTACGTAACTTCAAATTCCAATTTTCGTTTAAAAAAAAGATAGATTGAAAACTAAGATAAAAACCTGTTGCTCTTCTCCAAGAAAGCATTGATATTGCACATCTACAAAGACAGCAGCACAAAAAAAGGGATTATCGAACAAAAGTGATTCCCGATGCACCATTGAATCCCTGATACTCTTCCCAAAATCAGACGTCTTGAATTCACCAGAGACTAGCTCCTCCTTCAGAATTTCCCAAATACAAATAAAGTTCCCAGGCGTGAGATCCTGACTCTGGAATTGTTGAGTTGCGACTGCCGGTTTCTCGAGGATTTTTGCAAGTTTCTCTATTTGCTTCCACTCGTAATTTAGAAGCGTAAAGTCACGGGTTTTAAATTCCGCTTCCAGTGCATTCAGGACATCACGCATCTCAAGAAGTCGGTTGAGCATGTTGAATGTACTGGACCATCTGGTTGCATTGTCCATTATTGCAACCTGTAAATTTGAGAAATTTGAGTAATTTTTTTTAAATTTGAATGTTTTCAACATTTGAAAACGCATAATTGACAAATGTTAAATTCAAACTCAAGTTCAGATTCTTAGTAATATTCATTTAAACATTTTTATTTATTACAATTTGCGATTATATTGTATGCACCTTTTTAGTTTTGTGTTGTTTGCAAAATTCATTTGCTTTCGACGTTCGACAAGCTTTTGCTACATCTCGAGCTTTGCCAACCAGAGACGTAATGCCTCGTTTTTCCAACCCGTCTTTAACAGCCAGCTGCAAGGTGTGAGCACCACAACGTTGCAGATTAACGGTGTTCATGTTTTTCGATATTTCGTTGAAGTAAAGCCTCTGCTGTTCAAACACGTCGTCGTCGTCGTTAGTGATATAAGCATCCGGTAGATCACCTTCAACTTCAACCTCAAGTTCTTCTTCGATTTCAACGCCAGCAAGTTCTTCAGCAGACTCGTCAGTGACGTCACCTTCTTCATCTGTCTTTCCAAAGTCTCCAACCATTTTCACCATATTCGATCCGTTATTAGTCGTAATTCCGAGGACATTTTCTTTCCTGATGCCATACGATTCCAGCACGACTTCAAGAGATTCTTGAATTTCTTTTGCCTTGTGTCTAGCATGATTCTCAACTGCTGCCAAAGTTTTGAGAGTGATTTCGCTATTCATGAAGAACTGCACATTTACGCCAAGAAAGCTTCGATTATGTCTTGAAGCTCCGTCAACTTTCAAAAAAACCAGCTTTCCCTGTAGATTGGTTTTTAACTCAGCCCGCTTTTGTTGAGCCAAAGCCATCATTTGACTTCGAGCAGAATCCCGGTTGACTTTCTAGCCAAAATGTTTTGCCAAATCGCCAGTCAAAATCTTGATTCCTTCACTGCTGAATACGTTAAAAGGGACGCCGTTTTGAAGAATCGTCATGTTCATGCCTTTCTTGAAGTCCTCTTTTGAAATTGTGATGGTAACTTTGTTGAGAAAGCGATCGATGGGTGCTTGTACTTTTCTCGTCTCACTAGTCGAACCCTGATTTCCTCCAAAAACGGATGAGGTGCGTTTCTTTTCCTTTTCGGCCTTCTCTTTCTTCAGTTTCTGTTCTCTTGCCTGAACAATTTTTGTCAAAAGTGTCGAATGTTTATTAACAAAATGGCGTTTCATGTTGGCGGTGGGTTTTTTTTTCCGTTTGTCTTTTCCCTCGTACTGCATTTTGAATGTTGCACCGCAAAGTTTGCCGACTTCCTCCCCTACACTAATATCAACTTGACAAAAAAACACGTCATCCTCTTCGCGATAAGCAAACCATTTCAGTTCATCATATAACCTCTCGCCTTCTACGTTATCACTCATAGTTGCAATTTACAAATAACAGAAATTGCGGAAAAATTCCAAATATACATTCAACTTTATACAGTTCAATCTCTCTAATTCGAATTTCCTTAATTCGAAAACCTCCGTAATTCGATTAAATGCAAAGTCACCATGAAATGCGTTTAAGAAAAACCAACTTTCTATTATTCGAAAATCTGTCTAATTCGAACTTTAATTTTTCCCCATAAAATTCGAATTAGAGAGATTCTACAGTATAAATAATACAGGAGAAGAAAAGAAAAATACAAGATTATTTTTGGGTCATTGAATAATTTTGAAATGAAAAAAAAAAATTTTTTGAGAGCCGGGATCTACTAGTTTTTATCGGCTCCGGCTCCAGCTCCGGCTCCTGTAAAAACTATCGGATCCTCGGCTCCCGACTCCGGCTCTGGCTCCGGCTCTGCAAGCCTGTTCACATATACATACATATATACACATATGCACAAATAAGAAATTATAAAATGCACATAAACATAAAAAAAAAAGTTATAGAGGTAAAGAATAAAATTAAGCGTAACTTTTTAGGTAAAAATGGTGGAGCGACTTTAAGCACAGATTCTTGGATCTAAGGATAAAATCTGTTTTTAGGGTGTACGGAAGGGTGTTCCAAGAAAGGATGCACTGATATGTAATGGAATTTATTTCATGTTTAGTTGTCTGTTATATATATATATATATATATATATATATATATATATATATATATATATATATATATATATATATATATATATATATATATATACACACACACACGCACACACACACACACAGACATACAGACATAAAAATATACATACAGACACACAGACACACAGACACACAGACACACATACACACATGTACACATGCACACATGCACACATACATACACACATACATACATACATACATAACATACATACATACATACATACATACATACATACATACATACATACATACATACATACATACATACATACATACATACATACATACATACATACATACATACATACATACATACATACATACATACATACATACATACATACATACATACATACATACATACATACATACATACATACATACATACATACATACATACATACATACATACATACATACATACATACATACATACATACATACATACATACACTTGAACAAAATAAAATGAAACTAACTAGTGGCAGTTGAACTTGCAGCTTGATCTCATCAGGAATTATTGTTGAATGCTGGGTTTCATAATGTTTTCTAAACTTTATGAAACTAATGAAAACTTTACTGCATTTATCAAAAGTGCATTTGACTTCAGAACATATCGAAGTCAATCCATGTAAATTTCGAAAATGAGAAAAAAAGATATGTAATGATGAAAAATATAATCTACAGCACTTCATAATTTCTTTCGGAAACCATTTTAAAAAAAATTTTTTTTTTCAACGCGTTTTATTATTTCCTCCGTTAAATTTATGGAATTTCGAAGACTAAGGGTGGAATGAAAGAACCGAACTTCAAATTTGAAGTCGAACTTCAAACCTTAAGTGCGACTTGAGCGAATGCACAAAGCGAACTTTAACTCAAGTCAGACTTGAAAACCGCTAAAAAAAGAAAGTTTTCAAGTCAGACTTCAAACCAGACTTGTGAGAGCAAAAATTCCATCCGAATGCAAGAAGCGGACTTGAAATTTCAAGTCAGACTTCAAATCTCAAGCCTGACTTGAACGGAATGCAAAAAGCGAACTTGAATTGAAGTCAGACTTGAAAAACGAGAACTTTTGAACAGTGATATATTATATATACTAGATGTCTAAGTGTGGAATGCAAGAACCGAACGTGAGTCAAGTTCGACTTGAAATCTCAAGTTTGACTTTGTCAAGTCAGACTTGAAAAATTGACTTGAGCGAATGCGTAAACGAGATTTGAAAATTTCAAGTTCGTGCTTGAGAAAGTCAAACTTGAAAAATAGTTGAGGCGTTGAATTCAGGGCGCTTATCGTAAAATGCACTTCGCAACCAATAGCGATAATGCTTTTTTTTTACGGGAAAAACCTTTTACTGAAACGAATTCGTGTAAAGATATTTGTATAATATACGATTTAATAAAAAGTTAATAACAGTAAAAAAAAAACGGTCTTGCTATGTACTTTTAATTACAAAAATAAATTCATTTTGGCACTTTCAGTTCCAAATCCTAAGTTGCTGGTAAACAACGGTTGGCCGTATCCCAGTAAACACAAGACGCATTCTAGAAGTCTAAAGATGTTTAAAACGGGTCTACATAAAGACGCAATCTTAAAGACGTTTATAACACGTCTTTAATACACAAAAACTTATACGTTTTTTTAGATTTTTTGAAAAGACATCTGTTAGACATCTGTTAGACGTCTTTTATTTACGGTTTTTTTAAAAGCTTTATCCGGTTGCCGTACGATTTTTCTGATAAATGACTTCTGCATACTGCTAATCAATAGAGTATTTTCAAAAACCATTTAAATGGATTGTATCTCGACAAGTATTAAATTTCAATTTGAGTAAAATTGAACCACAAGAATTGTAATTGGATAAAGTTATTATTATTATTACTATTATAATATATATATATACAGTGGCGTACCTAGGGTAAATAGCGCCTGGGGCAATCACCAATCTTGCGCCCCTCCTCCCACACATAAAGTGCTTAATTACAATTTTTTAGTAAATGATGACAAACTTTTATTAAAACTTTATTATTCATTTTAAATAAACAATTTGTTTATGCAACATTTATTACAAACTTATTTTTCTAGCTTTAATTGCTGCAAATTTCTTAATAACATTGTCAAAATCAATTTCTTTGGTAATTTCTCGCTCTATGCTTAGTAAAGCGAGAACACAGAGACGGCTTTAGACCCATCGAAGCTCTCAAGTAAGAGTTAATTAGTTTAAGTTTACTGAATGATCTTTCACAACTAGCTACAGACACAGCTATTGTTAGCAATATTTGCAATGCTATATGCATATTAGGGAAAACGTTTTCGTCTCCATATTCAACTATAAACATAAGTAGTTGCTCGGGACTTGATATTTTTTCCTTACGGCTAGTAAGCAGCATTCTACAGTCCAAAATTTCTTCGTACAGTTCTCGTCCATCCATATCAGAACTGTAGACTTCGCCAAATTTTTTACATTGATCTTTTAAGTGATTGTTTTCCGTATTGAAGCACAACCCTTCCACATCAAGAAGAAATCCAAATTTTTCATCAATTTCCATTAATTGAACGCTTCTTGTCTGTAATTCATTGAAAAGACGGTCGACAGTCCCTTTTATTACCCTTTCCATTTCTTCTTTTGCTGTTAACCCAACATCTCTAGACATTTCGCCATCCATTCTTTTTTTCTTCTTTGACGTCTTTCAAATTCAATACCCCATTCGTTGTAAATTTGAACTCCTTCTTTTATTGAGTCATTAACTAAGACTTCTCTCTCACTTTGGAAATAATCTTGGAGCGATTTCAAATCTAAAGCTGCATTATGAAAGTTCATTTTAGGGTCCTGCAACCTCTTTTGAACACGGTCAATTCGGCTAAGAATCTTGTTCCAAAACCCTAGCAATGTGAGAAAGTCATATGTTAAAATTCTATTATAAAGCTGCTTTGCATCGCTTTTCGTTTCATTTGACGCGCTTTCGTCCACCATTAAGTTCTGAAGAACTTCCACTATTTCATCAATGTAGGTGTGTACAGGTTTTACTGATTCTGTGTTGGCGCTCCTCCTGGTATCGGAATCGGACTTCGAAGTAACAGGCACAGCATCTTTAAGTTTTTGTCATTGTTGAGTTGATCTTGAGAAAAAAACGTAAAGCGTATTGATGGTTCCAAAAAAAGTAACCATCATTACTTTTTCTTTAGCCGCATGTACGCCTACCAAATTAAGACTATGATTGTCACAATTGACAAATATGGTAAGGTTGTTTTTTTCCTTTATTATTTAATGCACACCACTCTTGTGGCCAGCCACAACAGCAGCATTGTCATAGCATTGTGACCTGCAATTTTCTACATTCATATCGTCTTTTTCTAATTACTCCAATATTGTTTGGGCTAAGCTAGTTGCATCCTTATCACTGAGTTGGATAAAGCCAAGGAAAGATTCTTTTATATCTACTGTTTTTTCTCGAAATCGATCTCGACATACCTAACTACCTCAGACATTTGTTCGCGATAGGATAAATCTGGAGTTGATTCAAATATTAGCCAATAATACTTTGCTTCATGTATCTTTTCAAGCAAGTTAGCATGAACAGTGGATGCTATAATGTGAATAAACTCGTTCTGAATGTTGGGTGAAAGATATGTAGTGGATCCAGGATGGCTCTACGGAAATTTTAAATGATCTTTAATAACAGTATCAAAATTAGAAACTAGTTTCAGTAAACCAAGTAAATTTCCTGAGTTAGCATTTGATTGAAGTGATTCTCGGTGTCCTAGCATAGCTAAATTTTGCATTGCAAGGTATTTGATGCAGTGCAACAGCCTTTTCAAAATATCACACCACTTTTGATTTTCTCTTTGAATTTGTTGTTGAAGTTCTGCATCAATTATTCCTCTATTGTAAAATAAATTTCTTTCTAGTTCTTTCCATTAGGTAAAGCATTGTCTGTAGTTTTCTGAATTTTCATGTACATTCGTTCTCTCAGGTGCTTTCCAATTATTAAATCCGCTTTCTTGTTCCGATCTAGATTGGTTTTCGCATTTTAAAAAAAGAAGACAGGAAAAACAAAAGGCAGATTTTTTGGAAGGCGAGTAAACCAACCATGAACGCATCACTTGCTCACCGTGACCATTTCCTAATTTTTTAAAGAACCAACTTTTGTTCATAGAACGATTGTTAGTCGGCAGAAAAGGACCTTCAATGTTTTGGAAATTTTTTAAAACCATGTTTAATAATTTCAATTCTCAATGGATCAGTTATGATTGCTTTTCCTGTTTCTTCACTAAACATAAGAAATCCGATGTCGTGTTCTACAATACTTTTAGGTATGGAATTTTTAATAATTTGGACATTTTCGGATATCATGTCTTTATCTTCAACTTCATCAATCTTCTTTTCTTTGTCAAACTCAGGCCCAACTTCTGTTTCTTCAGAAGTAGCAACGATTTTGTAATTATAACTAAAATTCTCTGCATCGCCATCAATAGATGCCGCAGCTAATTCTTTCTTGCTTGAACTTGACCCAGTATCTTCTAATTCTTGAGGCTTGCGCTTGCAGAATTTTCTAGATTAGTCGTGCTTGTGCTCGATTTTTGAAAAAACGTCTTAAAAACTTTGCTGCTTTTTTCTTTTTCTTTTGCCTCTAATGAACGCCGTTTTCGACCTGCAGCCCCACCTTCCTTCTTTTTCTCAAAAGAACGATTCATGGTTCTCAGCTAATTATTTTTTAAATTATTAAGAATTTACTATATATAATTGACAAAAGCAATATATTTTTTAATTACCATAATATTTCTCAACAAAATATTATAAAATATATTTGTAGAAGACGAATCCAGTGATTCAGAAGGCGCCCATGCAGGCATTACCAGGCGCCAGTGTATATTTCAGTTTTGATTTATTTAAGGTGGCTCACCCCCTTTAAATCTAACTTTTTTTTTTTATAAATGTTTTTTTATAAATGTTAAAAACTTGTTTTTTGTTTTTTATATAAGGAAATTATGTTAAAACTTTAACTTTTTAAAAGAAAAATGAAGTTTGCATTTTTTGATGCTGAGTCAGCATAATTTGTCAGCAGCAAAACAATGATATCTTGACTAAAATATGGACTAAATATACCTTTTTTTTTAACCCCCCCCCCCTTTTTTTTATCGATCTTATTTTTTTTTCTTCAATTTTTATTAATAATAGTCAATTTCCTTGACATATTTGTAACTGCACTTTTTAGCACATTTTTTAGAAATATAATATTTTGCAGAACAGTAGAAAAGCATAATAGATCTAACACTGAGAAATAATTCAAAACTTAACATATTTTATATAATATATTATTTATTAATTTATTTTATATAATTCTCGCTTATTGTATCGCAACCAAGCCTCTTTTGCGCCCCTTTCAGGTTGGCGCCCATGGCACATGCCCTGCCTGCCCTTCCCTGGATACGCCACTGCCTGCAATTACCTGGCATTTCAAAGAAAAAAATCCCTTTTTGTTTTGATATATTTCTGCGCTTTCTCCACAAGGAATTATCATAGGAATATGTGTTCCACCAATTGCTTCTATACATCCTGGGAATCCTTGAATTTGGTAAAATCTAAATAATGGTTGATAAATGTAAATATTTTCTTTACCTAAGAAAAGTTCGAAGTTTGTATGAAACTACAAAATCATGAAATATCCATGAAAACTTATAATCACTTTTGCTGAATTATCAAAGAATCAGCTTCTGTTGGAAACTTTATGTACTGGTATCTTTTGTTAGCCATTTGAATTGAAATGTTCTTAACCACTCGACAAACAGTTGACTGATTAACTTTCAGCTCCTCCAAATCTCCTATTTTTCTCTAAAAGAGTTTATTTATTGTTACTTGAGTATATTATCATTTGTTGGTATAAAATGATGTTATTTAAAAACATAACATAAAATCTACAATAAGAAGGCAGAATCGTCAGATGCCATTTCTTAAATATCTACTCAGTTGGAATGAACAAGTAGCAAAAAACTGAAATGTAATAGCCAGTTGTTGTACAGATGAAATTGGGCACCCTCAATTGTTTACTATATTGTTAGTATAGTCATTAGCTAATATTAAAAAGGTTTCTGTGGAAAATCTGTATCGCCTTTTAAATTCTATATTGTTGTAAACTTCTAAAGGATTGGCTCTGTCAATAATAAACCTAAGTATGTGATTTGGCTTATTTCTTCTTCTTCTTTTTCTTCTTCTTTTTCTAAAATTCAGCTCATACCGGTTAAACGTTTTAAAACAAGTTTTTTTAAATACTTCATATTATTGTAACTACTTCTCATGAACTCCCTTTTACTCCTTTTACACGTATCACTTCTTTGTATAACTGCAACTGTTTATAAATAAATGGAATTTACTTTTATACTGTATCCCAAATCGTGCCTTAATCAACAGCCTTTTATAATGCAAGGATGTTCGACATTTCAAAAAGCTAATAAACGTTTCTAATGGCATCAAAATATGACATGTTGAATCATTACATACGAGTTACAGGATGTTTTAAAAGACGCACGTTTTCACAATGTTGGTATTCAGTTTTCTGTAATGAATTGATTGACAAATTTACTTTCACAATGTAACCTTCTAAATTAATTACGTCAATATGCCCAAGTAACTACTTTTGCTTGTTAAAAACTCATTTTCATATTTGCAAAGGTTGTAATAAGTTATATAGTAATAGTAAAGTTTTGTTACGCATCAGCAAAATGATAATGGCGGTCTGTTTTTTTTTTCAAGTTTGGTTTCAAGATTGGTCTAGAGCAGACTTGAAAAAATGACTTGAAAATTCAAAAATTTTCGTTTTTCAAGTCTGATTTCAGTTCAAGTTCGCTTTTTGCATTCCGTTCAAGTAAGACTTGAGATTTGAAGTCTGACTTGAAATTTCAAGTCCGCTTCTTGCATTCGGATGGAATTTTTGCTCTCTCAAGTCTGGTTTGAAGTTAGACTTGAAAACGGTCAATTTTTAGCGGTTTTCAAGTCTGACTTGAGTTAAAGTTCGATTTATGCATTCGCTCAAGTCGCACATAAGGTTTGAAGTTCGAATTCAAATTTGAAGTTCGGTTCTTGCATTCCACCTTAACTTGCGGGATTTTATTTGACAAAAAGTGAAGCCGCTTTTTTTTGTTTACAAATTGAATCCGCCATTTGTAATAAGGGCAAAAACTATATCCGCCATTTGTAATAAGGACAAAAACTATATCCTCCATTTGTAATAAGGGCAAAAACTATATCCGACGTGCGAAATAAAAGTTAAAAATGAACTTTTTTGCCCGAATTAGAAATGGCTCCCACGACTTCACATTTCGAATCGAAGTTAGACATCTAGTATATATAATATATCATTGTTTTTGGATTTTCAAGTCATTTTTTCAAGTCTGCTCCAGACCGATCTTGAAACCAAACTTGAAAAAAAAAACAGACCGCCATTATCATTTTGCTGATGCGTAACAAAACTTTACTATTACTATATAACTTATTACAACCTTTGCAAATATGAAAATGAGTTTTTAACAAGCAAAAGTAGTTACTTGGGCATATTGACCAAATTAATTTAGAAGGTTACATTGTGAAAGTATATTTGTCAATCAATTCATTACAGAAAACTGAATACCAACATTGTGAAAACGTGTGTCTTTTAAAACATCCTGTAACTCGTATGTAATGATTCAACATGTCATATTTTGATGCCATTAGAAATGTTTATTAGCTTTTTGAAATGTCGAACATTCTAGCATTATAAAAGGCTGTTGATTAAGGCACGTTTTTGTGATACAGTATAAAAGTAAATTCCATTTAGTAATAAACAGTTGCAGTTATACAAAGAAGTGATACGTGTAAAAGGAGTAAAAGGGAGTTCATGAGAAGTAGTTACAATAATAAGAAGTATTAAAAAAAACTTTTTTTTAAATGTTCAAAAATGAATCGGTATGAGCTGAATTTTAGAAGAAGAAGAAAAAAAATGCCAAGTCACATACCAAGGTTTATTATTGACAGAGCTAATCCTTTAGAAGTTTACCACGATATATTATTTAAAAGGTACTACAGATTTTTCAAAAAAACCTTTTTAATATTAGCTAATTACATTATTAACAACAATGTTAATAATCGAAGGTGGCCTCTTTTAACTGTACAACAACTGGCTGTTGCATTTCAGTTTTATGCTACTGGTTCATTCCAACTGAGTAGATATTCAGGAAACGGTATCAGAAAATGGCACCTTGTTATTGTAGATTTTACATTACGTTTTTAAATAACATCATTTTAGACCAACAAATGATAATATACTCAAGTAACAATAAATAAACTCTTTTAGAGAATAATAGGAGATTTGCAAGAGCTGAAAGTCAAATGTTTGTCCAGTGGTTTAGAACATTTCAATTCAAATGGCTAACAAAAGATATCAGTACATAAAGTTCCCAACAGAAGCTGATTCTTTGATACTTCAGCAAAAGTGATAATAAGTTTTCATGGATATCTGATTTTGCAATTTCATACAAACTTCAAACTTTTCTTAGATAAAGAAAATATTTATATTTATCAATCATTATTTAGATTTTACCAAATTCAAGGATTCCCAGGTTGTATAGAAACAATTAATGAACACATATTCCTACAATAATTCCTTGTGGAGAAAGCGCAGAAATTTATCGAAACAAAAAGGGATTTTTTTTTGAATTGCCAGGTCATTGCAGGTGCTTCAAATGAAATTTTATCTGCTTTTGTTCAAAGGCCTGGAAGTGTTTAGGATTCTTTTTTTTTTTGCTTACTCAGCTATTAAACAAGTTTTAGAAGCTCGCCAACATGTTCATGTTTCAGGTGGTTCTGGCTATCCTTATAAACAATATTTAATGAAACCTTTTACTAACCCAAAAATGAAAATGAAATCAGATACAATTACAGCTTGAGAAGTACACGCATGTTGAATGTTGTTGTTGAATATTGTTTTGGTATATCAAAAAAAAACAATACCCATGTCTTAACATTCCCTTAGGAACAAAACTGCAAAATTCCATAGCTATAATAATATCCTGTTTTGTGCTTCACGACATTGCCCTTCTACAAAATGATTATTGTGGAGGCAATGAAATACAAAATAGCAATGAAGAATATGGTGCTAAAGCATTCACTAAAGATATTTTTGCAGAAACAAAGCAAAAGTCAAATTTCAGACTTTATTTTTAAAAAAAAAATTTGTGTCTGATAATAAATAAAGGGTCTAATAACAAAAACATTGTTTTCAAATATTTATGCTACATTATATTTCAAAAGAATTACATTTTATATTTCAAAATAATATTATATACGAAAAAAACAATTTCACTAAAAAATAAAGTGATAAATTAAAACATTCCAAAAACAATTTGGATCTAATATTGTTTGAAAAAAATAATCCTTACATAGAATAATTCTGTTGTGTTGCTTTTTTAAAACTTTATGAAAGTTTTAACTGAAAATTTTCACAAAGTTGTGTTTGTATTGTTGCTTTTTCTGGAGAGAGTTTTTTTTTTATATCATCTATTTCTATTTGTTTTTGCATTAGTTCTTTATCAAGATCATGAATTTCATTATATTGCTTTTTTGTATTTTTTTTTTTATTAAGAGATTTTTGTT